>NC_090929.1:1588930749-1589242535 GCF_040938575.1 Ambystoma mexicanum
CCATGCCCCAAACTGGTGTGAGATGTATTTAAATACACAAGAAGAGTGTTACATCTGTCTAATCAATGCAATAAGAACAGGTGTGCCTTTTAATGAGAATAACACAGGTGTGAAGAAGTGAGTGGGAAATCTCCCCACAAGTAGCGGGGAAATTAGCAGGAGATTCTGGGAATCTAGCATGTGAGTCAAGGGGACTTCTCGCCTAAATACAAGGCAAATGAGCATAACTTGGAAGTGCTGGTTGAAGTGCTACTGAAGCATGAACCAGTGCTGTTCAGGGCCAGACATTCCTGAACAGAGAAAAACAGCAATCTGGGAAGAAATGTTTCCTCGAGTACGTAGCAAATACTTTTTGGGGTACCGCAGAGTGCCTGACTGTCTCCAACCATGTACAACCTAGACATCAGGCCTCTTTGCGATCTTCTTACCAGGTTAGACATTCATTTTTCAAGCTATGCAGATGTCTCGCAACTACTCAGGCAATTAAGTGGTGACTACATGCTCCTCTCAACCTGGCTTGACAACATTTAAGACCATGTAAAAGGATGGATGTCCCACAACTGGATGTGTCTAAACCCAGCAATAACAGAGCTGATTATCTTTATCTCCACGCAAGCTAGCGCCAAGTTACATGCAGAGTATACCCTCATGTACATTTTGGAAACAACCATATGAAGATCATGCTGAAAGTCAAAACGTTAGGGGTGTATATCGACTCCTGCCTGAGCTCTGATGCTCAGATAGATGGCATTATAGGGAGCACGCAATACCATGTTAGACCCTTCTTGTCCAATGGAATCCATACAACTTTAGTTAGGGCAATAAAAATGCCTCGGATCGACTACTTTAATGCCCTTCTGATTGGTGCAAGCAACAGTAGCGTAAGGAAACTCAAAACACTTCAAACAGATGCTGTTTGTACTGTCTACTACATTTCTAGGAGAGAGCACATCACACATGCCAGAAGCGAATTACACTGGTTAAGTGTGGCAGCAAGAATTAATTTCAAAGAACTCTCTGTAGCACACAGATGTGTATGCAGAAATGCCCCTGCGTACCTAAAAGACAAAATAGATCTATGACCACCCCCCTACGGCAACTCAGTTCTATTTCTCGTGGTTTGCTGTCTGTAACTAGAACAAACAGAGCATGAGTCTTGGGTTGCTCCTTCCCGGTCCTAACTGCTCAACAATGTAACGCACTACCCCAGGTACTTCGCTTGGAATCAGGCTACCGAAAATTCCGTAAACAGCTGAAAACCTTCTTGTTTGAATGATAGGCCTGCCCGTCCTAAATTCGGCATGCTTGACTCTGTTCCTTAACATTATGTTTTTCCTGTCCTCTCCAAGTCCACATGTTCATGTAACTCCTTGATGCCTTAGGCTTTTGGCGCCTAAGAAATAACCAAATACATACATATAAACCACAAAAGGTGAATGCAGTGTCCTCCAACAGACTGAAAATTGATTATTTCCAACACAATGGTGCAACACATGACAGCAGGTGTGACAGACGTTCCTAGATGCCAGATTTAATTGTGAAGGCAGAAGGTCACGCCACAACCAAATTACACTGCAGTGGAATTAAGACTCTTGGCCATTGTGACTACACCGATCAGTAGGGGTGCAATGGCCCACTGAGCCCTCACACTTCTAGGAGACCAAACCACAATGCAATCATGAAGATAATACAGGGACAATCAAGACATATCTCCTTCGCCTTTTGTCATAAAGCTTGCTGAGAGAACGCTATACTCTTAAGAGGGGTGTGAAGGTGAACCAGTAGTGACCCAAACAACACAGTATCACATTCCAAAATAAAGGGAATGTCCAAACAAGGTTCTATACAAATACAAACACTAAAACACACGATCCCTATGTAGAACGGAAAGAGATTACTACAAACCAACCCACCTCAAAGGAAAGAACAAAGAAGAGGCAACAGACTGGACAAACTAACATGCGGAGTCTAGTTCCAGGGGTAGTAAGTCAGGTGCTAGCATAAAAAGGATAATGGGCTATAAGCAGGAGCGATCGTGACCTAACCACCTCTAGGGTCCTGGTGGACCGTGGGGGCAGTTCCATGTCATAGTACCTTGATTCAGTTCTTAGTGGGCTGACACATCAAACCCGATTTTGAACGTTGATGTGAGCTGATAAGGCACAGTTAGGCACGTAGAATCGCGGAGGCGCTGGCAGCAAGTGGGCGTTGACCATGGGCGAATGCAGGAGCTCTGTGTGGTTGAATGGATGTGGTTCAAGTAATGCAGGTCGTAGTCGTCCCAAAAACACTTTGCAGTAACCCGGGCCGAGTCAGACTTTGCCGTGGTTATAATAATAGAGTTGGCAAGTGACCCTCCAGAGCTTTGGTTCAATTTCTGGCGTTGAACAGTTGCTTTGGGCCTAACAAGTGACTTGTTTTGCGAAGACACAATACAGTGTTGAGCTGGTTTAGATGCAGTGCAATACATTAGCTGGTTGGAAGAATGCAGACACCAGCATTTTCCCTATTGTTCAAGATTCGGGGTACAAGGAACAACCAGTTTGATGCGGTAGAATAGGGAGCCTCAGCTGATCCGACCCTACATATGCTGTGAGGCCTTAGCCAAGGACTCAAGGACAGGATACTCCAGTTCAGGATCTGCTCGTCTGGGACACAGGATCCATTACATAATGTTTGGTCCTGGTCCTCATTTCTGGTCACTCCCGATGTTCCCCTGGAGTGGTTAGGGGACAGATCTTCCTTCTGTCTTGGATGGCTCCTTCACCTCAGGTGGAGGGATTTGGACAGCACAACTGCCCCAGAGGAAGTCCAAGTGAGAGTGCTGAGAACATCTCTTTGGCCTTAAAGGATCCCTGAGGAACTGGGGGAATTCTGCTGAAGGGGTGCCAGACTCCTTATTATAAGGACACACATCCTTGGGTGATTGGTCTAAAGATAGCTTGCTTTAGCGGACCAAGCTCTGCTCCTAGCTGTAGTGGGCTTTTCTCTGTTGATATTGTACCCAAAATGCTTTGCTCCAGAGGAAGTGAAGGAAACAGGAAAGGAAAAGAAAGGCAGTGAGAATCAAAATGGCGGAAGGCTTCTTCCAGTGTCCAGAGCACTCGTGCCTATCCTACTCCCGCCCTGTTCCTTCCTACCAAAAATATGCAGCACCCTTGTGTGAGGCTTCTCCCCCTGATAGTGTGTGCTCTTTTGATACCTGGGCCCACGACACCTACCTGTTGTGTGGCTGTCTCTGGGGAAGGGGATTACCAGAGAGAATCAAAGAGAGGCAGAATCTTCTGGGTTTCTGTCCTGCCACGTGGCAGTATCGGACTGTCTGACCCAACTACACATTCCCTTCTACAGCACACCTGACTAACAGGAGTTTAAACATGTGCAATAACAATTGGGTTGTGGCGGCCTTCATCATAATTTCACCATGCACCTACGCCTTAAGCGGGGCATAGCTTATTCTTAGAGACGAACCAGCCAATAGCATGGGGTATGCATGATCATTGTATTATTGATAGAAGGGGCATATCTTAAATGTCTCCCCAGTGCTGCAGTGACTTTGCTGTTGCTGCGGCATTCAAGTGGGCATCTTGTGACCCTTGATCCTGCAGGGCACCATGACCAGAGAGGCTGCAGCAGATCAGGCTGCTGATGCAGCAGGGTACATGAGTGTGCTATGCTTTTGGCATGGAGTTGTGACAAATGGGAATCTGGTTAGCAGATTACCCCTTTGAAAAAGGAATGAACCGCACCTTTTTATGTACTAATAAAAATTAATAGATGCCAGAGGGTTGGATGAATTAGGTGGATATGAAAACACAATTGTGAATAGTGAAGACATGTACATTGCATCCCCCTAAAATGTATTTGACCTTCTTTTACTGGCGTCCATGTAACTGTGTATTTGTCTATGCCTGATATTGATACAAACGTGGCCTTGCTACAAAACAATGTGATGCTACACACACGAAAGGCACATTAGGTGGATGGGAACAAGTAGGGATGAGGAATTGGCAACAGGGATTTACTGGTGTGGTAGGTTTTCATTTTACAATGAAAGGGTTCAGGTGAAACAATAGACCGCATGAAGTGGAGTGCATCCCTGACGATGTTGGTCATGTCGAGTGAAAGTGAGGATTTACATTTTCGTTTCCTTTCTCTGCTTAATGACATATGGCCAAGAGCTATGGCAAGACACAGCAGAGACTGAAGCTCCCCAACCCCTTGAAACTGATTGGATCCTGACAGAAATAAACTTACACATGGATACTGAGCCACAGGTGGTCCAGCTGGAGGACCACCAGAAACATTACACAATCCAGATCTATTTATAACACCATACTAGTGGTCATAGTTTTCAGTTGGATAGCTCAGGCAGGCTACTGTTGAGACAGTGCATGGTACCCAACATCATCCCAGATACAGGTGTGCATGTCATTGCAGACCCCAATGTGAATTTGGTAAGATGTCCGGGTGATTCATGCAGAGAGGAACATCAATGGGGGCACACAATTTGAAAGCTGTTGAAAGGAAACCTGTGAAGAGCAAGCTAAGAATGTGTCTGACATTTGCCATGAAGCGAGACAATACAAATGTGTATGCAGAGTCTGGGTTGAATAAACTCATGCAAAATGGGAACTCAGTCAATAGGCTAACCAAGGGCATCTGTAACCCGAAGCTGTGATGTACACTTGGCATTAAAACAGGACAAAGTTGCCCTCAGCAAAAGCTGATGGGCTGCATGCAGTCTAACATAGAGCGCACTAAATGATTCACTGAAGTCATGTTTAGCATGAGGAACCGGGGCCTTGCACTGCAACATGTTCTGATGTGTCACGTTCTCAGACGGGGATGATGACATACTGGATGTGAAAGACACACAAAGCCTGAATCGCACAACACATACCATAGAAACAGTCAAAGAAACCACCACAGCAACACTTAGTAAGCAATATCAGAGTGCAAAGAGTTAGTACTCCTGCTTCAGAATGTAATACTTTTTCTACATTCTGGCCACTTTTGTAGAGCGTGTAACATGTTGATTTTGTTTAAGTGCCACACACTTGTGTCGTGTACAAATGTAAGATGTCCTTAATGTCTGTAGATATTGTCAGCTGGTCTCAGAGTCCGCAGGCAAGCAACAACTCACTTATATTTTTGCTGCTTTTTATTTATGTATTTATTTGAAATTTTAAAGCGCTCGGCATCTAGGCGATGGTATAGGAATATGTCTCTTAGTTGCGTATTTATAACGCGCTTAATAGCCAGAGGTTTTTAAGCGCAGACCCGTGGATCGAACCTCTGTTGCTTAGTGTTGTCTTGTTTCCAAGGCAAGCACGTTGTCCCTCAGCTATCCTCCCAGGAAGGATGACTTTTTTCATTGCATCTACTTTCCATGTTTTTTCCCTGCAATTCACTTCAACATCAGTGACCCTGCACAAACTGATACCATGCGCAGTGATAGTCACTTATACAGCTTCCTTGTTGGAGTAGTTTGCAAAATAAAGAATGCATGTTTTTTTTTCAAACACTTGAAGACAAATTAATATAATAATCCAATTGGTAATGGCATCGCCTGTGTGTTTTGTGCAATTCCTTTTAGTATGAGTTCAGTCATTGCATCCACTTCCAATGTGTTCCCAAACAATTCAAATTGACAACAATGGGCTTGAACACATCAGTACCAAGTACTGCAACTGTGTCTCAAACAGAGGATGAACAAAGTCATAATGGACTTCTTTCAATCGTTTCATGTAAAATATATAACCATAACAGGAACACCATATCGAGAAAAAAAGGCTTTCCCCAATTTCACATCCAGTTGACATTTCACCAATATCTTCACTACTATGCTTTTCATACATGTCTACACTCTGTATGTTCTCTATAACATCATTCATTGGTCTGTTCCTCTGTGCTGCAATATTTTTCAATATTACATCACAACATTAAAATGCGACATGACTTTCCGCTGTATTCATTATTTCACCATGATAATGACAATTGAACTACCCGTCCGCTCTACTATGTTGCTGGTGTCATCAGCCTGGTCATCACTGGGTGAGCACTGTCAGCTATTTAGAAGAAAATAGCCAGACGATGGTCGAACACCCACCTCTGGTCCCTGAAGAAAACAAGCTGAGAACTATAACTAACTTGGAGGAAACAATTTAACTAACAGGACAAAATTGCCCAGCAAAGGCAGATACGGCTCCACAAAGCATAGATCCTGAAAGCAAAGAAAATACATTATGCAGAACAAATCACAAAAGCAAATTATGCAGAGAAAGAAATGTTCAACATCATCAACTAGATAAAGAACCCTTCACCATCAGCTACACGACCATCGACAAGCCCACTGAAGCCACGGCATCCATGAATATTTTTGTGCCTTTCTCGATGGAAGACTTTACTAAACTAGTGCAGGAACATAAGAAAGTCGGCTTTTCATCGGACCTTCGCATCTAGAAGAACATCTTCAGCAAAGGAATTGCAGCACAATACTGCCACAAACCCATGAACCTCTCACTCAAAACAGGAATCATCCTCAGGACATTCAAATCTGCCTACAACAAACCCCTATCAAAGATCACACAGGAGACCCAGACAACCTCACCAACTATCGGCCAGTATCCAACATGCCCTAACCAGGCAAACTACTGTAAACATATGCATACGGTCAAATCCCTACACACATTGAAACCAACTACATACTTCAGACAAATGAGAGAGACTGACTGACCACTTGTCTCTATCTGAGATGGTACAACTGTGCAGATGATACCCAAATCATCTCCAAACTCTCCATCATTAGGCACGTATCAATCCCTAGTCAACTGCCTCTCCCAAATCAATGTATGAAGACCGAACAACAAGCTTAAACTCAACCTGGATAAAACCAAAATCGTGATCACGCCTAACAACCCTTCTCTGCATCCGGCACTATCATAGCCAACAGGAATGGGAACCAGATCAAAACCCTCTAGGTTGTTAAAAATCTTGGAATTCTCATGGAAAGCAAGCAAGTACTAGAACCTCAAGAATAAAAAGAAAACAACAAAAAAGAATCTATCTTACGTTTCTGCACAGAACCCTCACAATCATCTCACTTGTTATGTCATGTATGCATCAATGTGCTTTGTTTTGAATAAGAAATTATTCTGTGATAAGGCCCTGCTTCTCTGAGTGTTTCAATTGCTCTGACACTAAGGTGATCAAAAAAGAATGCACACTGTGACTAACTATTTTGTTCCGTGCAGAGTCAATAACTTCATGGCATAAGAAAACTGCCACTGTGTAATACACAAATATAAGAAGAATTAAATGATATGCTGTTTGTAGATTGAGATGCTGTTATATGTTTTTTAAAATAATACATGTGGAACACAGGAAACTATTGTAACAATGAATACATTTATAGTTACATGGGTACAAACACAGAGTGTTTGAGTTTGGTTTACACACATCAACAAATTTGCTAATCATTACATGACTGGTTAGGGTCTATGAAGTTTTGTAATACAGGAGAAGGAGGTAGTCTGTGGTTCTCATATATATAACGTTGCCTTCACCCAATTACACCACAGACCCCTCGATAACAAAAATCCATTGGGTGTGACCTGCCAGATATCACAAATAGAGTATGCCAACAGCATATACCTTCGAATGCCGAAAAACCTACCCACAAACCTGCTCGGTATCCAGAACACAGCAGCAAGATTACTTCTAAGACTCAAAAAGAGAAAACGTATTACACCAGCACTAAGATCTCTTCAGTGAAAAAAAGAATATAGTTCAAAATGCTCTGCATTAATCACAGTGCAATTTACAGTTCACGAGCAGAATTCCTGCAAAAAGAAAATCTCCATCTTTAAACCAAAGAGAACCATGATGTCCAGCAATGACATACGCCTGGAACATGGTGGATCATCCTTCTTTAGAATCGCATCCAAACTCTGGAACACGCTCCCCATGGAAATAGTGCAGTAGAGGAACATGTGTCCTTGAACATGCTGAGCTAACTCAACAAGCCACCGACCACTGTCAAAGAGAGGTCTAGCAAAGCAGACAACAACACCATGTACAGAAGACACTCAACAAGCCACTGGTGTGACTATGAACTAACCACAAACTATGAGCATCATTCACAAATGTTACCCTTCACACCACTTATCCTTACTAACACCCTTCACACTCCTCTAAACATAGCACACAACAAAATAAGCCACACACACACACACAAACACACACACACACACAAGACACCTATAAAAACGCAAAGACCCCAGACAACAAACTCCACACCTCTGCCAATAACTTCCACAATCCCTATATAGACGTCCATCCCCATGTCAAGAGCCAACAAGCCCACTCCTCGGCTCAAGCGCCAAGATGCCTACCAACACATGCCACCTAGAAACATACCCACACACAGGGAACCATCATTCCGAACTGAAATTATCAAAACCACAGGACGTTAAGATCGTACTGAATGCAGGTTGAGCACTGCAGCGCTGATTGCAACAGTTTGCTGAAATCACCTAGTGGTGCTGAAATGCAACACTGCTGACGTTTCACAAGCAGAGGTACAGCTACTTAAATGGTTCTTTTGAAATCCAAGCCATTCACAATAAGTACCAGAACCTTCAAGATTGTTTATGGCGTTAGTACCTCCTCATCAGACATGCCCAGCATGTGGACTCTGTAATTTGCTATCTGTATGGTCTCTGCATTTGTTGCATTTGAAATACATTTCCTGGGAATTTCACATCCTCATGCACTCAACCAATTAGCACCCGGAAGTTCGTCCTGACCCAATCAGGATGCAGGAAATGTGAGCATGAACTGCCGGTAATATCTGCTTCATCCGCAGCCTATCCACCTGGCCTGCCATGATTTTTTCCAGTGCCCTGGGCCCCCATTCCTCCCTCACCCTTTATCACACACAGTTCTAATGCAACACTCTGCACAAACCCTGAATCACCACTTACCTGACTCTGAGGTGTTCCTGCTTCAGTGCTACCTTCCCACTGCTCAACTGCTGGTGCTAGGCATAGAAAAAATGCAATGTCCCTTTTCTACTTTGCAGGCGACCATTTTACCTTTGTAGTTTTTATTGAGGGAAATTTGGCACAGGTGAAATGTGTGACTCATTTACTCTAAAAAAAAAACAAATACATGATTGACACCCCAGGATGAAAGCTCCCGGGTGCTAATAGCCATAAGTACCTCATGGGGCTTACATGGCCCAGAGAACTAGCCCAGAGAACTAGCCCTGGCCCAGAGATCTAGCTGGGCCCTTGCTGCACTCGGGTCTACCTCATTTGGGCTGGCAGGATAACGGGCTGGCAGGCTGTTAACGGCCTTGTGTGTATGCCAAGGAGCAGTTATCATGGTGATATGAGTGTCTTTATTTATTTATTTATTTATTTATTTATTTATTTATACATTTATATAGTGCACCGAGCCCTGGGGCAACTGGGTGTTTAACATTAGAAAATGGTTACAGGTTAGTTTGTTGTGGTAATAGGTTACCGTCGTACCACAGGCTTGCATAACTGTTTGTTTAATTACAGATTGTCATAGTACGTTTTTAGAAGTTGTCATAAATCAAATACATTGTTAACAAAAATGCATGTTTTCCCTAAAAGGTTGGATTACTTGCATAAAGTGTCGAGTCAACCCTTGTTGAGGTGGGTACCGGGTTGGACAATGTCAGGTTGGAGGTGCTTTTGTCGTCTTGGGTGAATAGCCAGGTTTTAAGGCTTTTGCAGAAAGACCAGAAAGGAACATTTGCCCGGAGGGCTAGTGGCATAGAGTTCCAATGTGTTGGCGCGATCACTGGGAAGCTGCAGCCGCCTGCTTTTTTCAGTTTGAATCTTGGGATAGTGAGGAGGTGAGAGTAAGCAGATCTGGTGGGTCTGTTAGTCTGATTTTTAGAGATTTGGTTGGCGAGGTAAGCTGGGGCGCTTTTGGACGTGCATTCATGTGTTCGCGAGAGAACTTTGAATTTAAAACGATCACGTAGAGGGAGCCAGTGGAGGTTGCGCCTGGCTGAGGAAATATTCATTAGTTTATGTGCCCACTACTTAATCATAACTAATCTGAACGACCAAGTGGATTCCCCACAATGCTGCAGCTAACTAAGGTGCCACTCGTCATCACATGCATTTCATGAACAATACTGAACCACAAGGCCTGTCCTTTTCTTTCAACAGAACTGCAGTATTTCTACTCCGCGTTTAACACAGGAGAACTGACGTATCAAGCACCTTTGCACGTTTGGAGGCAACCAAGGACTTGATCCTCTATCTCTAATGCAAACAAGAAGTGCAGTCAGTGACTTTTTTCTTAGCACAACATGTATTACACTTTCTTAAGAAATTAACAAGAACGCACAATTAATAACATTGTTTATACAGCCATTATGAGAGATTTCCAGTTTTACATCACTTTCTTATCCCATCAGATCAGGCCCAATAATTGTTTGTACGGCCATTATGAGAGATTACCAGTCTTACATCACTTTCTTGTCCCATCAGATCAGGCCCTATAATTGTTTGTACGGCGATTATGAGAGATTTCCAGTTTTACACCACTTTCTTATCCCATCAGATCAGGCCCTATAATTGTTTGTACGGCCATTATGAGAGATTTCCAGTTTTACACCACTTTATTATCCCATCAGATCAGGCCCTATAATTGTTTGTACGGCCATTATGAGAGATTTCCAGTTTTACACCACTTTATTATCCCATCAGATCAGGCCTTATAATTGTTTGTACGGCCATTATGAGAGATTTCCAGTCTTACATCACTTTCTTATCCCATCAGATCAGGCCCTATAATTGTTTGTACGGCCATTATGAGAGATTTCCAGTTTTACACCACTTTCTTATCCCATCAGATCAGGCCCTATAATTGTTTGTACGGCCATTATGAGAGATTTCCAGTTTTACACCACTTTATTATCCCATCAGATCAGGCCCTATAATTGTTTGTACGGCCATTATGAGAGATTTCCAGTTTTACACCACTTTATTATCCCATCAGATCAGGCCTTATAATTGTTTGTACGGCCATTATGAGAGATTTCCAGTCTTACATCACTTTCTTATCCCATCAGATCAGGCCCTATAATTGTTTGTACGGCCATTATGAGAGATTTCCAGTTTTACACCACTTTCTTATCCCATCAGATCAGGCCCTATAATTGTTTGTACGGCCATTATGAGAGATTTCCAGTTTTACACCACTTTCTTATCCCATCAGATCAGGCCCTATAATTGTTTGTACGACCATTATGAGAGATTTCCAGTTTTACACCACTTTATTATCCCATCAGATCAGGCCCTATAATTGTTTGTACGGCCATTATGAGAGATTTCCAGTTTTACACCACTTTATTATCCCATCAGATCAGGCCCTATAATTGTTTGTACGGCCATTATGAGAGATTTCCAGTTTTACACCACTTTATTATCCCATCAGATCAGGCCCTATAATTGTTTGTACGGCCATTATGAGAGATTTCCAGTCTTACATCACTTTCTTATCCCATCAGATCAGGCCCTATAATTGTTTGTACGGCCATTATGAGAGATTTCCAGTTTTACACCACTTTCTTATCCCATCAGATCAGGCCCTATAATTGTTTGTACGGCCATTATGAGAGATTTCCAGTTTTACACCACTTTATTATCCCATCAGATCAGGCCCTATAATTGTTTGTACGACCATTATGAGAGATTTCCAGTTTTACACCACTTTATTATCCCATCAGATCAGGCCCTATAATTGTTTGTACGGCCATTATGAGAGATTTCCAGTTTTACACCACTTTCGTATGCCTTCAGATCAGGCCCTATAATTGTTTGTACGGCCATTATGAGAGATTTCCAGTTTTACACCACTTTCTTAGCCCATCAGATCAGGCCCTATAATTGTTTGTACGGCCATTATGAGAGATTTCCAGTTTTACACCACTTTCTTATCCCATCAGATCAGGCCCTATAATTGTTTGTACGGCCATTATGAAAGATTTCCAGTTTTACACCACTTTCTTATGCCTTCAGATCAGGCCCTATGTGTCAAGTTTTCATGACCAGAAGACAATGGGGCTCATTCCGAGATTGATTTACCACCAATCTCGGTTTACTGTTTCTGTCTCTCGATATCCCGGTATTACTGGGATATTACGGGCGACGGAGGAGTGGTAAGTGGCCATTCCCATGGACTCCATTGGATGGGAACCACTGAAGCACCGGCTCCGTTGTTAATAGTGCTGGTGCGTCAGTGAATTATCTTCCATTGGGGACCTGCCGGTAGTTTACTGCCCCTACTGGCAGACTTAGAGTATGCCGGTCTGGAAAGGTGCCGGTACACGTTGTTGCTTGCACCTTTTTCCAGACTGGCAAACACATAATTAAGCCCATTGTCTTGATGGCCTTTTTCGAGATGCTAGTTGTTCCATGTGCCATGTGTGTAGCACATGCAAACACAACCATCAAAACTGCAACACGATTTCACACTTATTAAGTGAAATTATAATTGAATTCGACCTGGCGTCAGACCTGGGGCCCAACGCAAGCCATAGTGCGGAATCTACTCACAGTGAAGGGAGGCTGTACTCACAGTCCAAAATCCTTCACAAGCACTAAATGTCAATAGGTTTAAAAAGACCATGATCGAAAAATATTCTCAAGCAGTAAACTAAAGATTGTATGCAAAATGAGATTGCTAAGAGAGTTAACGACTCGTAGCTGACCTCTGTTTGCAAACAGAAGTCACAGGTTTGAATCCCAGCAGACCTGACTCAGCCTTTCATCCTTCTTGGTGAATAACCTAAGTACCATGAAGATGGGAAACAGTCATACGTTATTTTATCATAGCGCCAAGAAGCAGGAAGAAGCTACAAGGAAGTGCTCTATAGGAGCATAACAGATTTGTTTTAGAGCCTGCATCTCTGGCTATATCAAACCGTCTTTGAAAGATGGGAAGGTTATAGAGCGAAATGAAAGGGACATATATGGAACAAAGAGCATCAGGTGTCATATAGAAGCATGGATGTTTTCACTAAAGAAAAACAGAAAACTCATCAAAAACATTATACACCTCCTAACTTGCACCAAATAAAGGAATGCATCTTAGATGGATTCATTCAGATGCCTTCATTCAGATGCCTTTTTAACAGTTTGTGCAGATTAGGGGGTGTTTCTGGGTATTTAAAAGTGCATCCCAAATAAATGCCTTGAAATGAGGGCCACACCCTAAGCCTTTTGACGCAGGTGTTGGGTGAGGTGCAAATCATGACAGGGTCATTTTTGACTTAACATGAGTTCATTTCAAGTGTGACAGTTGTGGTTTAAATCACAGCTCTCACACTCACAGGGATGCCGTTTTTTTTGTTGCCCTTAGGCATTTTACCAAGACGGGCACTTGCAAGGCCCGCCTCAGTGAAATGCGATCCCAGCATACCCACGTGGTTGCTGGAAGCCTGTGCTTCCGACTCTAATGTATGCAAGGGGGCTGGACAGCACACCTTTGAGAATACCCTGACCTTAGCATTCCCTGTGCTCCTTTCATTTGCGCTGCTTTTGGAGATTCTGGCCTTATCTACTTAGGCAGTACTGAAGGGTGAACAGACATTATGGGCCTGATTCATGGAACTTTTAGTGCAGTGCAAAGTGACTTTACACTGCCAACAAACACCCTGATTCACCGAGCCGTGTGAAGAGTATTTTTTGCAAAGCACTCTGCGTCGTGCAAAATGGGCCTAATCCACGGCGCAAAGAGTACTTTTGCATGGGCAAAGTGACTTTCCACTGCAAAAATAGTGGTGCGAATCGTGGTGTTTGTTGGATGTGCAAAGTGACTGTGTACCAGTGCAATGTCACTTTGCACCACGCAATAAATTCCATGAATCAGGCCCTTAGTGTTGCAGACTTTCTTCTCACTTACCGGTGCCTTCGAGGCAGTGGTGAAAGCACGTACCATCTAAGAGCCTGCATCTAGCATTTTTAGCGCGTTGCTGTGCTGTATCATTGTCCGTAGCTGTGACCGTACAGGTGTCCAACAGAACTGAGAGTGCTGTCTGAATGGCAGCTGGCTAGGCTGAATGGTCCCTGTATGTGCTCAGCAACTCAATGGCTCCGGGTTGTATGTGTACATTATAAATAAATAAATAAATAAATAAATAAATAAATAAATGTGCTGACTTTTGAGTGTGATGATATCGAACTGGCGCCACCAGCCAAACTCTGTGGCTGAATTGCCCTGAGGTGGAGCATTCTGCAAACGTGTATTCCGTACATACTATTAAGAAAGTAAACAAAGCAAATGCACGGGTGCATTTAGCATCCCTCCCTTCTTGCTTCTGGGAAAATTAACTTTCAGGAAAGTGAATTGTTTTCAGCGTGCTTACTACTACCCCGGGCCCCATCAGCAAGCCTATCACCTTTCATAAGGCTGTGGCACATTCACTGGCTTGGCTGCCAGCACTGTGTGTACACAGTGGGCTGGATTGAGGTAGTCAGTGATGTATATTCTTTTAGAGCAATGGACCTTGCGCTGAGGCCTCCTTCCCTCCTGCTTCCCCTCCATCTCCTCTGGAATAATAGCACATTCCAAACCCATTAAAATGATGATAGGAGCCTGTGACGGACTGGCAGGTCCACCCTTGGCGCTGACATGTGGGAGAAAATGAGCAGAGCGACGAAAGAGATAAATATTCATGACCAATAAGAGAGATCCACCAAGACCTGAGGTTCAATTTCTTTTTAAGTAAATGAGTCACATCCTTATCTCATGGGCCATTTTCAACAATTTTTCAAATGAGGGAAATGCTGTTCTTTTAATGATCACTGTATGGAGTCTAATGAGACAAAACTCTTACTTTTTTTTTTTACAAAGTACCACTTTGAGGATTTTGAATAAAACACGTTTATTTAAGTGTATTTCTCAGAGCCTGTTGCTTCCTTGTATTGCGACTGTATTTGCTATTCACCCTAGAAGCATCTGAGCTTGGAACACTACAGTTATAACTGTGAATCCTTGGTACAGTTCTTTCCAGCAAACAAAGGGATATTTCTAGGCCACTCCCTATCAGTGGGAACCCCAGGATCTACCACAACATCACCTTAAGGGTTCCAAGTAATAACGATCCTGGAAAAATCTCTCCTGATAAAAATTTCGCAATCTTTTGCCCAAACATTCCTCCATTGAACTTGCGGGTGCACCCTTGCAACCCCTGTTTTTTTTTATTTGTTTTTTTTTTTTATATCAGAGGAGCAGGGGAAATCCCTGCAACCCGTCCCCGTACACAATGTCACCATATATAATGTCGCCAAAGGCTTTTCCCGGTGACATTATGTATGGGGACATTTTGTAGGGGGACATTATTACCTGATACCACCAAACCGGTTTGCTCGGAGGTGACCAATGCATGCACCAGAAGGCAGAGGGCTACACCATTGATTCGTCCTATTGGCTCGTTCTCTGGTTTCCTATTTCTTGTGTCTGCAAGATGTGGTTCTCCAGAAGTTTTGGAATGCCACTCCGATTATCTCTTGTCATTGACCTGCAGGCTAGTGCTGATGGATGTTGTAGTCCAAAACATCTGGCGAGCCATTGATTGCACTTGGTAGCCTGGCACTGTCTCTTGAATTGTTAATATGTACTCTTGTCTTGCCCCCTCCTTAATAATTTATGTCAGTGTTATTTTTGCTTTGATACAGAGAGCTATAATTCCGGGTCGCAAAAACAGATGCATGGGCCCGGATGTCCCTTTTCACCCGACTGCACATTTGCACAAAAAGTGGTAATTTCTGCACATGTTATTTGCATTCCTATTTTACAAATGGGATGTGCAATAAAATGTGCAGAAAACAAAAACATGAATTCCCCTTCTCCTATCTGGAACTGGTCAGGAGAAGGACAATGCATAGGGGGGCTACTTCTGACCATTCTATGCATTGTACATTCAAGTGAAACAGGAGCAGTATGAACTGCCACTGTCTCATTTGCACTACTATCCCTCAAGAAGGGCTAAATGTTTGTTTTTTTCTTTTACACATTTCACTGTTTAGTCTAGTTTAGTTTAGTTTGTTTATTTGTATAGTGTAGCCAAACCCTGGGGTAACTGGATACATTAGACTTATAGAGCAGCATAGGTTACAGAAGGTTGCACATGCAGTAAAGAGCAGTTGGCAGTTATAAATAAATAAATAGCTTGGTGGACCAGGTTACACAATGGTCCGATTCAATGGATAGCATCAGAGCTATAAGATGGACTGGGTTACAGAATGGTCCAAGTCTAGGTCTAACACAGGGGCCTGCAACCTGTGTCTCACCAGATGTTTTAGACTACAACTTCTATGATCCCTCCCCATTGACTACTCTTTCTAGGGCTCATGGGAGTTGTAGTCCAAAACATCTGGAGAGAAAAAGGTTGCAGACGCCTGGTCTAACACATGAATAACAGAGTGAGGGAATTTACTAAGGCTAGATACTAAAGTATTGCTGTGTTGTGAGCAGAGCCTTCACCTTGGCTCTGAACGACCAAAATGAGGAGTCAGCTTAAATTTCCGTAGGAAGTCCGTTCCAGCATTTCGCAGCTAGCACAGGGAAGCTTGCTCCCCCTGCTGTTTTCAAGTTGAATTTAGCGATGGTTAGTTGGTGCATATACGGTGATCTGGTTGGTTTGAATGTGCTTTTTCTGGTGAATTTATCTGATAAGTATCGTGGGGCTGTCAGGGAGAGTCATTTGTGTGTGATGACGAGTGAGCGTAATTTGATTCTGTCAAGAATAGTGAGCCATTGAGCTTCCTTCCTGAAGGTGGAGATGTGGGCCTTACGAGTGATGCGGTCAGCTGCAGCCGAAGGGGCGAAGACCATGTTCGTTCTGTCAGACTCTCTGGGAGAATGCGGCAGCCGAGGAGAGGTGTTTGGTAAGAATTGGATGGTTGACTAGGTCGAAGGCTGCAGACAAATCCAACAAGAGCAGGATGACCAATTTGCCCTTGTCATTAGCTTCATCCATTTGGATTTTTTGTTACACGAGGGCGGTTTCCGTCCTGTACCTGGGTCTGAAGCTGGATTGCCACAAACCAAGGAGGTTGTTATATTCCAAATGTTGTTGCATTTGGAGGTATGCCACTCTGTCTAGTATTTTCAGGAGGAAGGGGACAGTTGTGATGGGTCTGTAGTTAGTATATTAGGGTCTAGGTTGGGTTTTTTGAGTAGAGGTAGGACCAACGCATCTTTAAGATTATTAGGGACAGATGAATTCTTAAATGATGCATTGGTCAAGGAGGTGATGAATGGAGCTAGATCTTTAGCACCATCCATGATAAGTGTGGCAGGGCACAGGCCACCGTGTCAATTAGAAGGTTTTAGACTCGCAATTATGTTGACTACTCTGGTTCCTCAGTGACTGGGGCAAAGTGGAAGGGGGCACAGTCTGGATGGGTGGGTTTAGGTTTAATGCGTGAGTGGTCATTAGGGGCGAGGTTAGATTTTTTAGATTCTATCTTGGCTTGTAGGAGGGCTATTTTGTTAGATAAAGCTTGTTGGAAGTTGTCGCACCAGGCTTTGTCCTTGATACAGTCATCTGTAGGAGGCACTGGTGATTACGATTTTCTTAGGATAGAGAATAGCTCTTTAGTGCCAGATTTGGCATTGAGAATTCTTGTGTTAAAGATCTCTTCTTTAGCGTTCGTAATGGCAGTCTTATAGGTGGCTGCTGCAGTAGAGAACCTTTCTTTAGTGGAGAGAGAAGGGGCTTTTCTCCAGCTGGCTTCAGATGTTCTTTTAATATTCTGAAGTGCTTTAAGTTCTGCAAAGAACCATTTGTTCAGATGAGCGGGTGGTTTAGCCATTCTTAATTTAAGTGGTGCTATATGGTTTAAAGCTTGTTCCAATGTGTCATTATAGAGTTCGACTAGGGAGGTAAGGTTTGAGTTAGTGATGGTATGACTGTTGGTGATCGGATAAAGTAGGGGTCTTAAATTCTATGGCAATGTTGCATTTGACATAATTTGAGGTGCAGTGGTTGTACGTGCACTTTTAAAAGTATCTTAGGGTTTGGAGAAGGTGACAAGATGGTGGTCTGTCCAGGAGCAAGGTGTGATGTGGATCAGGTAGATGTCACAATTGGTGTCAGCCAGCCAGTCAAGAGTTCTACCTTTGGAGTGTGTAGGCTTGTTGATAAGTTGTGTGAGACCCAGTTGTGTGATAGTGTCATTGATCAGGGATACGTTCACATCATTCGGGTGGTGAAGACCTAGGTTGAGGTCACTCATTAGAATAATTTGTGAGCCTGCTTTAGTGTTAGATTTCAATAGATGGGAGATGTCCTCCTCAAATGAAGTAATGGCACCTGGAGGTCTGTAAATGAGGTAATATATTCTGGGTGTTAGATAGTGGGAGTTTGATAGACAGAAGTTCAGCAGAAGGTAGACCTGGATTGGAGACTTCTCTGAAGTTCAAATTGGATTTCGCGTTGAGGGCCACACCACCCCCAGTCACAGATTTTCTGTCTGCTCGGATGATGGTGTAGTTCTCTGGTATAGCGAGTGAAAGTGCAGATCCTGCAGCAGGATGTAGCCGTGTTTCCGTAGCTGCAAGGAAGTCCAAGTGGTTGGACGTGATCAGGTCAGCAATATCGGGGGCATGATTGATTGTTCTGATAGCAGTAGTGGGTGAGTCATCTAGTGGGTGTTCAGATGGCATGGAGAGACCATGTATCACATGTCGGAGACCGTGGCGAGTATGGGCTCGATGGCGCCTCGGCGGCCATTGAGCTTTCCACCACACTCTCCCCTCATACCACATTGACGGTCTTGTCTTTTCAGACGGGACAGCCAATGGGCTTTATCTTTCATTGTCACCCGGAAGACTGCGCGTTGCAACCCTTCGCGTCAGGCTTTCAGGTGAAACGCTCTGTGTTTACTTTCTCCGTGTCCTCATTCTACGGCTTGCTTTCTGTCTTGCCATTCTCTGTTTTTTGTTTTCCTTTTTCCCTGCCATCGTACCCCGGCTCCTGTTTCTTCCTCTGTTCTCTCTGCCTCCTCCTCCATTATATTTTTTTTCCTCTCCTATATTGCTCTGCATATCTACCATTATTGCTTCCAGACCATTTCTACCTGAAGGCGCCATTCCGGTCACCTCTCAGACTACTAAAGGGGTTTTTTTATGTCGTGAGGCTTTTTCCCCCAAGCAGTTTGTTCCGGTAGAGGGGCCCCCCCAGACCTCTTTGATCTAGGTCAGGGTGGCTTCCTATCGGGCAGACCCTATCCTCCACCAAAGAAAAAGTCCCTGTGGAAGAAGAAGTTCAACCTTCCTGCGGATCTCGAGACTTCAGGTGAGGAGGGGGCTGAGGGTCTGCAGCAGGCAGAGAGGTCCCAGTAGCCTAAACGTGACAGTTTGCAACGCCTAGAAAGGATCATGGCTACCCCTGAGCAAATCCAGGAGCGGATTACATCCGTACAAGGAATGAATATAGAATTGCAGAATCTAAAGGCTGAAAATGCGCAGCTAAGACAAATGGTTTCGGCTCGTGAACCCCGGGAAACATATCTCCCTCCCATGGCCCTGTCTTCAGGCAAGTTTGATGGCTCTCCAAAACAACTCAAGGAATTCTTGGAGTCTTGTGCTATTTACTTTACTTTTCGTCCCCACACTTTTTCTAGTGGTCACACGAAGGTGGGATTCATGATATCAAATATGACAGGTAATGCGTTCGCCTGGGCCTCACCTCTGGTGACGGAAAACAATCCGATACTCCAGGATTATAATGCCTTTTTGACCTTGTTGAAACAAACTTTTGAGCTAGCAGAGATTACTCACGTCGCTGCGGAAGAGATGCTCGATGTCCAAAAAGGTAGCAATGACCTGCGTACCTACATTACAACCTTCAAACGCCTGGCCACCGATGCCGGGTGGCCAGAACAAGCGCAGTATACTATCTTTCGCCGAGGCTTGAAAGAAGAACTAACGATGAATTGGCGCACATTGCTCGACCCTCGACCCTCACGGATCTAATGTCATTGGTACTCCAGATAGAGTATCGCCTGAGTGAGCGGCGGAGCGAAAGGCGAAGACACCACAACCCAGTTCAACAGACCCATTCAGCCCCCCCTCTCTTTTCGCAGACATCGACCAACAATACAGAAGAACCCATGCAAGTTGCCTCTACCCGAGCTCCGTTGACGCCAGAAGAGCGCAAGCGACGCCGTGACACGGGACTATGTATCTATAGTGGGTCCAATACTCATCTTCTCTGCAATTGTCCCGAAGTTCCTCCACGTAGGGCGGGAAATGACAGACCTCGGAGCTAGGGGGGACGAGCTCTCTGGGTTTAGGTCCAAGTCCCTATGCTACATTAGCCATTACACCGCAATCTGATGCTATGGATTCCCGCCTAATGGTTGTTTCAATCAACTTACAAACCCCTCAAAAACAACTCTCCACCTTGGCCCTGGTTGACTGCGGAGCTGTGGGAGTCTTTATGGACACAGTGTGGGCTGGATATCAAGGTCTTCCCTTTGTACTGACGTATCAAGCACCTTTGCACGTTTGGAGGCAACCAAGGACTTGATCCTCTATCTCTAATGCAAAAAAGAAGTGCAGTCAGTGACTTTTTTCTTAGCACAACATGTATTACACTTTCTTAAGAAATTAACAATAACGCACAATTAATAACATTGTTTATACAGCCATTATGAGAGATTTCCAGTTTTACATCACTTTCTTATCCCATCAGATCAGGCCCTGAAGGGTGAACAGACATTATGGGCCTGATTCATGGAACTTTTAGTGCAGTGCAAAGTGACTTTACACTGCCAACAAACACCCTGATTCACAGAGCCGTGTGAAGAGTATTTTTTGCAAAGCACTCCGCGTCGTGCAAAATGGGCCTAATCCACGGCGCAAAGAGTACTTTTGCATGGGCAAAGTGACTTTCCACTGCAAAAATAGTGGTGCGAATCGTGGTGTTTGTTGGCAGTGCAAAGTGACTTTGTACCAGTGCAATGTCACTTTGTACCACGCAATAAATTCCATGAATCAGGCCCTTAGTGTTGCAGACCTTCTTCTCACTTACCGGTGCCTTCGAGGCAGTGGTGAAAGCACGTACCATCTAAGAGCCTGCATCTAGCATTTTTAGCGCGTTGCTGTGCTGTATCCTTGTCCGTAGCTGTGACCGTACAGGTGTCCAACAGAACTGAGAGTGCTGTCTGAATGGCAGCTAGCTAGGCTGAATGGTCCCTGTATGTGCTCAGCACCTCAATGGCTCCGGGTTGTATGTGTACATTATAAATAAATAAATAAATAAATAAATAAATAAATGTGCTGACTTTTGTGTGTGATGTTATCGAACTGGCGCCACCAGCCAAACTCTGTGGCTGAATTGCCCAGAGGTGGAGCATTCTGCAAACGTGTATTCCTTACATACTATTAAGAAAGTAAACAAAGCAAATGCACGGGTGCATTTAGCATCCCTCCCTTCTTGCTTCTGGGAAAATTAACTTTCAGGAAAGTGAATTGATTTCAGCGTGCTTACTACTACCCCGGGCCCCATCAGCGAGCCTATCACCTTTCATAAGGCTGTGGCACATTCACTGGCTTGGCTGCCAGCACTGTGTGTACACAGTGGGCTGGGTTGAGGTAGTCAGTGATGTATATTCTTTTAGAGCAATGGACCTTGCGCTGAGGCCTCCTTCCCTCCTGCTTCCCCTCCATCTCCTCTGGAATAATAGCACACTCCAAACCCATTAAAATGATGATAGGAGCCTGTGTCGGACTGGCAGGTCCCCCCTTGACGCTGACATGTGGGAGAAAATGAGCAGAGCGACGAAAGAGATAAATATTCATGACCAAGAAGAGAGATCCACCAAGACCTGAGGTTCAATTTCTTTTTAAGTAAATGAGTCACATCCTTATCCCATGGGCCATTTTCAACAATTTTTCAAATGAGGGAAATTTTGTTCTTTTAATGATCACTGTATGGAGTCTAATGAGACAAAACTCTTACTTTTTTTTTTTACAAAGTACCACTTTGAGGATTTTGAATAAAACACGTTTATTTAAGTGTATTTCTCAGATCATGTTGCTTCCTTGTACTGCGACTGTATTTGCTATTCACCCTAGAAGCATCTGAGCTTGGAACACTACAGTTATAACTGTGAATCCTTGGTACAGTTCTTTCCAGCAAACAAAGGGATATTTCTAGACAACTCCCTATCAGTGGGAACCCCAGGATCTACCACAACATCACCTTAAGGGTTCCAAGTAATAATGATACTGGAAAAATGTCTCCTGATACAAAATGTCGCAATCTTTTGCCCAAACATTCCTCCATTGAACTTGCGGGTGCACCCTTGCAACCCCTGTTTTTTTTTTTTATTTGTTTTTTTTTTTTATCAGAGGAGCAGGGGAAATCCCTGCAACCCGTCCCCGTACACAATGTCACCATATATAATGTCGCCAATGGCTTTTCCCGGTGACATTATGTATGGGGACATTTTGTATGGGGACATTATTACCTGATACCACCAAACCGGTTTGCTCGGAGGTGACCAATGCATGCACCACAAGGCAGAACCATTGATTCGTCCTATTGGCTCGTTCTCTGGTTTCCTATTTCTTGGGTCTGCAAGATGTGGTTCTCTAGAAGTTTTGGAATGCCACTCCGATTATCTCTTGTCATTGACCTGCAGGCTAGTGCTGATGGATGTTGTAGTCCAAAACATTTGGCGAGCCATAGATTGCACTTGGTAGCCTGGCACTGTCTCTTGAATTGTTAATATGTACTCTTGTATTGCCCCCTCCTTAATAATTTATGTCAGTGTTGACAGTGGGCTGACCTTCTGATGCAGGTTTTTGGTATAATTCTACAGACGAGCATGCTCCAGGAATACTGGTTTTATGGCATTACAGAGTCAATATAGTTGCTACATACCTATAGCCCTTTAGAGTATTTCAGGGAAGCTGTTCTCAAGTGGGATTGCTAGCAACACATGGGGAATGGATACACTCTTCCACTATCATTTCAAGCAATCTAGCTGCTTTTCGACCGGGATGCTTAGCTATCGATCATTGTATGCCATTGGCTGCTCTAGTTGATAAATACATCGTAACTCAAGGGATGAGTTTATATATAGCCTTCCTAGATTTAAAACAGGCCTTGACATGGTGGACATAACTATTCTGTGGTCCAAATTGGGCAAGCTTGGGATCCCAGGCAGCCTCATTACATTTATCCAACTGATATTCTTTGGAGGCAAGGTGGGGATCAGCCTCTTCATCCCCTTTAGAATCAAACAGGAGAGTGCAACAGGACTGGACCCTAGCTCCTCTACTATTTGAATTAATGTTGTCAGATTTTGAGTCCTTCATTACTAACCATAAACATGCAGCTCCCTTTCCTAATGGCGAGAAATATTGCTCTCTACTGTCTGCTGATGATACAATCTTGTTGCACTTAACTCTGATGTGCCCACAGCTAAGTCTCCAGAGAGCATCAGCATATTATTTTACATCCTTAAAGTTAGAACTGCACCATCCAAAGATAAACATTTGACCATTTGGAAGGAAAATGCTTATTCAAATGGTTTATAGATAAACCAATATGGAGGCTGTAAAACAATACACATATTTTGATATTACCTTCTCATACAATGGGTCCTGCATAGCACACAAAATAAGCATAAGGAACCTATTCAATTTAAGGTTGGGTGAACTCCCGCGGTTACAAATCCGGTGGCAAAGTTCTTATGTAATGCACTGAGGTATTCATAGCTAAAACCTCATTTTCAGGGCACTCAGGCTCAGGACCCCTGGAAATGGTTCAAAATAATTTCTTAAGATCTATTTCCGGTCACCCAAACTGTACCCCTTCGTGTTCAATCAGGCCAGAGCTTGGTCTCTCACTGCGATGCCACTCAGGTATCTTGTTAAGAAATTGGATCCTGGGTTCACAAATCACAATCTTAAAATTACAGTAAACAAATTGACTAAAGGGGACACAATAAACTCCTCTAGTTGGTGGTCACATATTTTAACAGTGTGTGCAAGATGGGACATTCACAATCCAATGACCTACCCAAATGAGGAGTTCCTACATGATGCTCTGAGAAGAATATTAATCGTACCAGAAGCAGATTGATGGCTAATAAATAGGTCACTGCAAATAAGGTCACTTGCATACAATTTGGATTCCAATAAAGACCCCCTGCTCTCTGAAGACTGTGTAACCTCAATACTCTCCTCAAGGTTTTGATCTCACCTTACCAGTATGAGATTGAATGTTCTTCCAACTGGAAACAAATCATGTCTTGGGAGGATAACTCGGGGACAATGTGCTTGCCTTGGAATCAAGACGACGCAGAGCACCACAGGTTCGATCCCCAGGTCTGCGCTTAGAAACCTCTGGGTATTAAGTGCCTTATAAATAAGCTATCATATCATGCCATGTACCACCACGTGCCACCCAGTGGCTAATAAGTGTTGTGACTGTGAAATGGAAGGAAGAGAAGTTCTACCTCATGTTTCACAGTTATGCACTAAATATGTGCTTTTAGGGAAGAGATTAATGAGGCCACATCTAGGACTAGGAGCTAAAAGAAGAGGCGGGGTCTCTACAGATGATATCAGTCCATGATGTTCTGCTTAGCTGTGATGTGGCCTGCATTATTGATATTGCAATATATTGAACGAGGGAATTAATGTGCATAAATGGGCCAATCGATTATGCTTTATCTACAGAGTATGTATAAGAGTGTTGCGAAGGCGTCTACTTCAAGCTGTTTTAACTGTAGCACTCTTATTTATATATTTTGTATTGTTATTTATTATAATGGTGGAGACCCGTGCATTTCTCAAAGTGATGTAAATCAAAAAGAGCATCATTTGCACATGTTTTATTTGCATTTTTTGTAATAAATTTGGGTGTATGTTAAATGATTACTTTTGGTCAGCTGAAAACAAAGAGTTAAATATGGCTTCAATGTTAAAAGAAATGATAGTACATTAGGCACTCTTTTATTTGGATATCCCTGGCAGGAAAGGGTCTGAGATGTTGCATTAAGTGTATACTGTTTGCTTAGAACATGTGCTAGAAGGAAAGAATTCTCCCATCCACTGTTTACAGCAACATTTTATCAGCAGCAATTTGGCATGATCTTAACCAAAGGAGTCTCCTGAATCTCTTACAAATTTGTCCGAACTTCGAATCATCTGAAAACAATGAAAATGCAGGCAATTTGATGTTCAGCCAAACATATTCTCCCAGGAATAATTGTTATCACATATGTAATGCCTCCCATTAGCTCTCAGTTTAGTACCCGATAGTAAAGTCACTGTTCAGTGGAAATGTAACAGCACTCGTATTGCCATGTTCTACTCCAACGAAATTGGTAACTGTCAGTAAAAAAAAAACACTTACCCTAGACCTAGTGACAGTCACTCAGTGCCACAAAACATGGAGAGACCGTCTGAACGCTTTGAGAATACATGGAAATCCACTATCAAATTCACTCAATACGGGTCTGGCGGTAATCCGGCCGGTGATACCAGCTGGTTGCCGCCAGAACCGAAAGAAATTACCGGTGACTGGCTTGCCGGTAACACTGGGGTATTACAACCCCAGCAGCCGGGAAGTCAGGCACCAGTAATTCTGTTAAATGCTTCTGTGTACCCCATTCCCATAGAGTCCAAGAGGACTCTATGGGAATGGGGTACACGGAAGCAAAGGCACCGTTAATAACGGAGCCGGTGCCTCCATTACGGTCTGCTTAACATGGCCACTGTGTCCGGCAGGGTCAGACCTGTCGGGCACAGTGACTCCGGCAAGCTTACCAGCACTGTTGTTTCCGGACGGGCCTGCTTGTAATGAGGCTGCTTATCCCATAGATGCTGAAAACCACACACTTTGGCATTAGAGAGACATTCACCCCACAAGCAGCAACATGAGGGCAGTTCAGAGTATACACCCGCAATGCACCTAGGTAATATCATGAGTCCAGAAATATGATTAAATCAGATAACACACACATGATTCCATCAATTTGCTGAAGCTGGGTCATATTTTATAATGTGCTCTCTAATGCAGAAACATATACAAATCCACTTATCGGTATACCCGGTGTTAGGCAGAGTTTGTATGCAGTACCCGTTGGGACCAGTACACACAATTAAGACTACAGGTGTAAGAAAACCAACCTTTGGTATAAGTCTGTACTGCACAGTTTTTGGTAGCAGAGCTGAGCAGCCAGGCTTATCTCAAGAGGGGAATGTGAGCAGTAATGCTGTTAGACAGAGGTCTATAATCACAGGTGTTCAAATATACTCTTACACTCAAGGTTTCTTGGTTAATCACTTATTAATTTATTCAACAGCCAGTTATAAAACATTCACTAGAAGGAGGTAGTTAAATATCATACACAAATATACTTCAGTACTAAACTCGTTAAGTTTCTGAGGCATTTAGACTACTTTGAAGGAGGACCAAAATGGCATTCTGAATACTTTGAAGGAGGAGCAAAAAGGAATAGGTTCAGAACATAAAAGGATTACAATTATTCTTATTCAGTGCAGCTACTTTGAGTTCACCAGAAGAGTCACTTCAATTCAATAGGCTAGGTCAAAGTCAATGGGCTAAAGTCATGGATAGGATTAAATGGTTCTGGTAAGTAAACGGTAAAGTCTCTGTAGAAGTTCTCTGAAGTAGTTTGTTAAAAGAAGAATTATATGTTGGGTCACAAGCTGATTAGGCTTGCGAGTTGCGAAGGTTTCAAGCACTTTCACAGCCAGAGTTAAGTACTCTCAGTCTTGTTTCACAGTACCTTACAAATGAAGAAAAAGATGCAGCTGAAGACTCCTGTTCCTGGCAGTTCCTGCAGATCTCGCTGTTCCTGAGCTTCAGTCGTGGGGACAAGATGGAGGATATCGGGGGACTCTTGCACTGCACTTGGACTGGTTGAAAAGCTGGCACTTCCCAAATCTTCAATTCCGGTAGCTGTAGTAAAGCACACAAACTGGTATCCTTCTCCCTGGTTATACGTTTTCCTTAAGCACTCTGAGGAAATTCAACCAGCTCCGAGATAAGGTGTCCAGGTGGCTTACTGTCGAGTTGATTGGTCCCACCAACTCAAAGGGAGAAATTGTCCTTGAAGGGGCTTATCTGTCAAGGTGACCTTGGCGATTCGGACTTGCAGCAGGGCTTCATCAGGCAAATCAACAGTCCAGGAGTTGCAGCAGCCGTCCTCTTCAAGCTTGTCTTCGGTTATTTTGTTCCAGCGGTCGACTCTTCCTTCCAATCCAAGAGACTTGCCTTTTATTCAGTTCTCTCCCATTCATTCCAGCCTAGCTGTCACTCACCCAGCAGGGTGGCTGTCCTTGCCGGACAGTCAGCCAGCCAATCATACCAGAGTGCATGTGGGTCTCCTAGGAGACTAAACACAGGACATTCGGGCTCCTCCCTCACTTCCTGCCCACGCCAGACACTCGGGCGCCAGAGGCAGTCTTCAGTCCTGAAGCCCACCAAAGGAACCAAACCTGGTTTGGCAAAACTCTAGAAGGACCTTTCCACAAAGAAATGGTGAAAAAAGAAGACCAGACCTGTTTAAACAAAGGGGGCTCAGATGCCATCTTGAAAAACATGGCTACTGCGATTTAACGCTAACGGTGTTCGCGGTCGGGAAAAATCATGGTAGTTCGTTGTAAAACCACTGCCACCAGCCATTTTGAGAGGAAAAGGTAACATTTGACTGCTACATGAGTATCTAGACCAAGGGGATACTAAGTAACCCCTCCAGCACTCTATTGGCACGAAATGGCCGCTCCAGTCGCCATGGACACCAGCAATAGCATTGTTTCCCCGGAAGCCCCGCATTACACCCACCAGGCCAGGATGGGCCCATCTGCCCTGCCAGCGCCTCCCCTCCTGCCTTAAAGGGAGAGGGAGTGCACCGGCAGGCTAAACCGTGCGGAGAAGATCGGAGGAAAAGGCCTTCTCCACTCTCTGCTGCTCCGCTGCGCCCCGGGCATCAACTGTTCAAACATCCAGCTGATTCATTTAAGCCGGGATCTGCAGCAAAGCGCCGTGCCGCCATTGAGTCCTCCCAGCCCTCCCTGCTCCACAAGGACCACGCGTGCCACGAAATGGCCACTCCAGTCACCATGGACACCAGCAATAGCATTGCTGTCCCCGGAAGCCCCGCATTACACCCACCAGGCCAGGATTGGCCCATCTGCCCTGCCAGCGCCTCCCCTCCTGCCTTAAAGGGAGAGGGAGTGCACCGGCAGGCGAAGACGTGCATAGAAGGCCAGAGGAAAAGGCCTTCTCCACTCTCTGCTGCTGTGCTGCGCCCCGGGCATCAGCTGTTCAAACATCCAGCTGATTCATTGAAGCCGGGATCTGCAGCGAAGCACTGTCCATTGAGTCCTCCCAACCCTCCCTACTCCACGAGGACCATGCGTGCCACGAAATGGCCGCTACAGTCGCCATGGACACCAGCAATAGCATTGCTGTCCCCGGAAGCCCTGCATTACACCCACCAAGCCAGGATTGGCCTATCTGCCCTGCCAACGCCTCCCTCCTGCCTTAAAGGGAGAGGGAGTGCACCGGCAGGCGAAGCCGTGTGGAGAAGGCCGGAGGAAAAGGCCTTCTCCACTTTCTGCTGCTCTCCGCTGCTTGACAGCGTTGGACGGTGCCGCCAGCAATCCAACTCAAGGTAAGGCTGCATTCACGAGCCTTAACGCACCCATTTGTGCCACGCGCTGCCTCATCCCACCCCCACCATTCATCAGGAACCTGCGGCTGCAATCACGCACCGCTGCACCCCCCCGCAGCACACGCTCCATCCATTCACCTACAGAACGCAAGGGTGAGCGTAAGAACATCCAGTCCCTCCCGTTGCCCTAATGGCCGCATGCTGCCCTAACAAAGTACTACCCCTATGCCTCCCTCGTCGCACTGCATGCCACGCCTCCAGCGCGTCCTGGCCCCCCTCGAGGACCACCTAACAAACAAACCGTGACACTCTGACGCAAACCTTACGACACAACCACGGTGATGTCCCGTACCCAAAGATCAACACAGGACACAGTGCTGAGATGCTACCCCGGGCCCGGACTAACATCCACTGGACATCCAGTAAAGAACCCTACATTACTGCTGCCTTTAACTGTTGGTAAACTGCCACTGCTAACTGTTGCAACATTTGTTGATGCTCACACCCAAATGCCTGCAGCACGTGCCCCTCGCATGGGTATTAGGCAAATGCCACATACTCCTGCCCACTCCACCAAGCTCATGTCTCATGCACCCAATGCCATTCCTATGCCTGCATGTAAACTGGTGCCTAATGCACCCTATGCCAATTCTATGCCTGCATGTAAACTGGTGCCTGATGCACCCAATGCCAATTCTATGCCTGCATGTAAACTGGTGCCTCATGCACCCAATGCCAATTCTATGCCTGCCTGTAAACTGGTGCCTCATGCACCCAATGCCAATTCTATGCCTGCCTGTAAACTGGTGCCTGATGCACCCAATGCCAATTATATGCCTGGCTGTAAACTGGTGCCTGATGACCCAATGCCACTACCACACTCTCTGTTACCATCCCTACAGCCCCCACCGCCCATGTCACCCCACGACCATCCCAAAGCCCCAATACTGCCACCATAGCAGTTCACATACCCCCAATGACCACCTCGCTGAAATGTGGCCTGGTTAATGCATGCTCTGTCCCAGCCAACACCCTGGACATCCCTGACCTCATTCTACAGAATAATCTAGACCTCCTCATGATCACCGAAACCTGGTTGAACGAAACATCAGGCCCAGCCCTACCCTTGCCATCCCTGACAGCTACACCATTTACAGGCAAGACCGACCCCTCACTAGGGGTGGTGGAGTAGCGCTTATTGCCAAAGAATGCCTATGCGTTAGGAGAGTGGAAGGTAACCCTGGTAACAGCTGCGACCACCTCTCACTCAAAATCAACCTCTCCCCTAACGTAACTTTGGCCAGTCACATTGTCTACCGACCACCGGGCCCAGTTACTGATTTCCATGATGCCCTCCTCCTCTCACTATCAGACAACCTTAAAAACACTTCCAAAGTCCTACTCACAGACGACCTTAACCTATACCTCCATGATCTCGCTGACACCCACGCACCTACCCTGGACAAAGCCCTAGCTACCCTAGGATTCACCCAGGCCATCTCCAATCCTACTCATTCGAAAGGATGATCACTGGACTGGGTTACCCACCACAACTGCCCAGTGACCATCACTGAGAACTCTCCCATCCCATGGTCTGACCACCATTACATCCAATTTGACCTTGACACTTCCAAAGAACCTCCAATCCCCTCCATTCCCCTCCCCCAAGGTTTCACCAGAAGTTCACGCCAACACACTGTGGAAAGGATCACTCCCTTCCTCAAAGTTTCCACCCTTCAGGCCCCCTTCTCAACTAATCCTCAAACTCTAGCTGAAGCATTTAAGTCCACGATCACCAAAGCCATTGACTCTATCGCCCCCCTTACCCTCAGGAAAGCCAAAAAAAAACAAGCACACCAATGCCTGGTTCCCACAGGAACTCCTCCAGTTGCACACAAAATAACTAACTGCCCTCGCACCCTTGAAAGCAAAACCTAATGACTCAACCAAACTAGCCTTCAGAGCTATCTCTAAAGAGTGCACATCAGGAATAATCATCGCCAAAGCCAAATCCTTCAACACTAGGGTAGCCAATGCGAAATCAGGTACAAAAGAAATTTTCACAATCTTTAGGGAGTTAGAAACCCCGTCCACCACCCCCACCAACCATCCTGAAGGATGAAAACTGGTGCAACAAGATCCAATCAGCCATGCTTAACAAACTTAATACCTTGCAAACTAAAATCTTGGCCCACCTAATCTCACCTAATCTCACCTAATTGCCTCACAGAACGACAACCATGAGAAGCACATTAAAGCCAACTCCTCCCCTGTATTCAACTTTAAGGACATGATATAGTCCAAAGTCATCTCTCTTCTAAAAACTATCAAACCCTCCAACTGCAAGGGCGACATTTGCCATGCTCAGCTCATCAAAGACTGTGGCTTGACTGCCGCCCCATTTCTGACAGCTTTCATCAATGCCTCTTTTCTGTCTGGCCTGGTCCCTACCGACCTCAAAGAGGCTTGGGTACGACCACTCCTCAAAAAACCTTCACTTGACCCATCGGCACCAGGGAACTACAGACCCATCACTACTGTCCCCTTCCTGCTCAAAATTCTGGACAAAGCAGCCTACCTGCAGATCCTAAAATTCCTAGAGGACCACCACCTTCTTGGCCTTCAGCAGTCTGGCTTCAGGCCACGCCATGGTACCGAAACTGCCCTCCTCGACTTAATGAATCAGATGGATGACAATAGAGACGCCGGAAAACCAGCACTCCTGCTGCTCCTCCACCTATCGGCCGCATTTGACCTTGTGGACCATAATACCCTATGCAATCACCTCTCCATTGCAGCCAACTTCTCTCCCAAAGCGTGTGAATGGATCACCTCCTTTCTACAGGAAAGAGCCATGAAAGTTTTCTCCGACTCAGCATGTGCCTCACCAAGTTCGCGCCCACACTCTATAACCCCTTCACGAGACCCCTCTTCAACCTTCTTGACTCCCTGGCATCTCATACACTAATTATGCTGATGACACCCAGGTGCTCATTCCACTCAGGGGTGATTATGAAGCAGACAAGACTACCGTTAACTCCATCTATAGCACCATCCAAGCATGGATGGCAGAAAACTGGCTCTGTCTCAACAGTGGTAAAACTGAGCTTCTGCTGATCGGCTCACCCACCATCTTGGGTAACCTTGACAAGAAATACTGCTCATTCACCATCGACAATATACCCATAGCGGTGTCCCATACAGTTAAAACCCTGGGACTCTACTTAGACTCCAATCTCACCATGAACAGGCAGGTCAACACCATCGCCTCATCATCCGCCTACTACGCTAAACTCCTCAACGCAGCAAGACATTACCTAACTATTCAGAATTGCCTCACCATTGCTAGGGCTATTATCGGCTCGAGGCTTGACTATTGCAATGCTCTCCTCGGAGGGACCTGAGGTAAAAACATTGCTAAACTACAACTTGTCCAGAACAATGCCCTTAGGGCTGCTATAGGATTCCCCAGAAAGGACCACATCTCAGACCTTAGGAGACAAAGAATCATCTTCAAAATCCTTTCCCTCACACACAAATGCCTCCATGATCTGGCCCCCCATACTTGGCTCAGCGTGTAGCTATGCCCACCTCCGCAAGGCCATCCAGACTTGCCTATACCAACATGATCACCAAACCCATAACACACAGAGAATGTGCAGGTGGCTCCAGCTTCCCAGCTATCGCAGCTGTCCACTGGAAAGCCCTACCATCGCATATTAGGGGAATTGACTCCCACTTAGCGTTCCGCAAAGCTATCAAAACAATGCTATTTGTCTAAACTGCTTCGTTCAACTCCCAAGTTAGCGCTACCCTGTACAATACTGTTACCTAACGTGGTCAACCCAACTGTACTGTGTAACCTGCTAATATGCTGTAACCTAGTAACCACTGCCTCCTATGTAATTTTGCCTTCGTACACCTTCTTGCAACAAGCGCCTCAATGCCTTTGGGCTGTAGCGCGCTATACAAATGTAAAAAGTAAAAAAATAAAATAGGGTGCGATAGGTCTAGAAATTTAAAGAGACTAGTAAAGTCAATTTCACTTTACTTACTCTGGGAAACAGTAGTGCTATGTGACACAAGTGAAAAGATAATGCCTATGGAGTTGGTTAGACTACATAACAAAAGGAAACACACGGGTAAAACACATTTCAAAACACATGAGAGAGTGGGAAAAAGGGCCACACTGTCTTCAGGTAAAACAATCAAGTCCTCGAAATCCAGCAAAGTTGCTGAGGGTCTCTAAGGTGAAGGGAATTAGCACATTTTTGAGAATTCTCCCTAACACTCGTCCCCCTCCCCCCCAGACTAAGGGACAGGAGGATTTAATCCACCCCTGGATGAATATCCTTATTCCAGTTGGTTATACATTCTGGGGAGACCATCAGCATTTTGGTGATTTCACCCTGACCTGTGTTCAATTTTAAAATCAAACCCCTGTAGGCTGATCGACCATTTTAACAATTTAGGATTTTCCCCCTTCATCTGCATTAACCATCTCAAGGGTTGGTGGTCTGTCTGAATCACAAAAGTAAATCAATACAAGCATGGTCTAAACTTCTTCAGAGACCACACAATGGCAAAACACAGACGTTCTATGGTTGCCCACCTTGTCTCAGGTTCCTTCAGATGCCTGCTGATGAAGCAGATTAGGTGTTCCCTGCCTTTCTCATCCAGCTGACTCAGAACTGCACCTATACCTGTATTGGAGGCATCTGTCTGCACAATGGAGGTTTGGCTCTAGTCAGGAGCTCTTAAGACTAGAGCTTGACCAAGGGCTTTCTTAAGTCCTTCAAAGGATTTAGTGCACTCCTCGTTCCACCTGACCTGTTTAGGGAATTTGGGTGAGGAGACCCCATTCAAGGGAGAAGCTATGGACCCATAGTTCTCCATGAAGTTCCTATAATTACCAGTGAGACCTAAGAAGGCTCTCACTTGGGTTTGAGTAGTAGGGGTGGCCCATTGTTGTACAACTTGTAATTTGCTAGGCAATGACCTTACTTCACCTCCTCCTTCCTCATGGTGAAGGTAGACCACTTTGCTCTGACCAATTTGGCATTTACTTGCCTTTATGGTCAGATGGGCCTGCTCAAGAGCATGTAATATATATCCTAGGTGGTCAACATGTTCTTTCCAAGTTGGGCTGAACACTGCAATGTCATCCAAGTATGCCATAAAGAAGTCCTCCATCCCATTCGGAACTTGATTCACCATCCTTTGGAATGTAGCAGGTGCATTTTGTTTATCCAAAATGCATTACCTTAAACTGGTAGAGGCCTGCTGGGGTCGACAATGCAGTTTTCTCCTTGGCATGGTCTGTCCGAGCTATTTGCCAATAGCCTGAGGTTAGATCAAATGTACTGAGGTACTTGACTGAACCAAGTTTGTCCATCAGTTCATCTATCCTAGGTAAAGGATGGGCATCAGACTTGGTGACTGCACTTAGGGCTCTATAGTGCACACAGAATCTCAACTCCTTGTATCCTGCCTTTGGCACTAGTACAACTGGACTAGACCATGGACTTGTACATGGCTCTATTACCCTGAGATCAAGCATCTTGTTGACCTCTTCCTTTATGTGGGTTCTTACATGGTTTGACATCCTGTAACTTCTGCTTTTAACAGTTAAAAAGTCACCAGTGAGAATATCATGCTGGCCGCAAGGGGTCAAGCCTGGTGATAGTGAAAACAGAGGCAAACGGATTTAACCAAGATTTGCACTCCTCCTGTTGTTCCAGTGTCAGATTAGAAGAGAGATTGAGTCCTATATTCTCATCTAAAGGTTGTCCCCTGAGGAGGTCAGGTAGAAGTTCACTCTCCTCCTCCTGAGCAGAGGCTAGAAGAAAAGCTCCCACTTCTGGTCTAGAGACATAGGGGGTAATTACGAGTTTGGAGGCAGCCACGGCGCCATTAGCGCCGTGGCTGCCTCCAAACCCGGGTCTGGGTCCGGTCTCACTGAATGGGGATTAACCGGGGCGTTCCGACCTATCCGGACCCGGTAAATCCCCATTCAGTAAACCATTCCCCATTCCCATTTGAGTCCCCATAGGGCTCAATGGGAATGGGGAAGGCGCTAATAATCGGCCCGCAATTGCGGGTCCGTTATTAGCTCCAAGGTCCCTTAGCGGGTCCCGCAAAGAACGGCTGGTCAGAACAGCCGTTCCTGCTGGGACCCGCTAAGGGACCCCGGAATATGGCAGTAGGGGCTTAACGGCACGGCCATCCTTAACGGTGCCATTAAGCTCCTACCGCTATACTCGTAATGACCCCCATAGGCTTTTAGACGGTTGGTGTGAAAGACCCTGGGTGCCTCCTTAGGATTGCCTAATTCCACCAAATGAATGACCTCTCCAGGTTTTCCCACTACCTTGAAGGATCCAATCTATTTGTCCTGTAAGGCCGTCTGCCTTGTAGATACCATACCTAGAACTTTCTGGTTTTGAGTAAACTCAACTATGTTGTCTTCTGGTCATGCCAATGCTTCACGAGAGCCTGACCTGCTTTCAAGTTCTCAGAAGCTTCTGTCATCATGTGTGTCATTCTCCTTCGGAGACCTAACACATAGTCAGTGACTCTCACTGGTTGGCGGAAGGAGCACTCTCCAACCCCTCCTTAATTAGGGCCAATGGCTCAGGAGGATGAGAGTGAACCTCTACGTGACCTCCTCAGGGGACAACCTTTAGATGAGAAGATAGGAGTCCGGTGCCGTTAAACCCTTACACCCCATTCCGAGTTCCCTTTGCGGGTTGGAACTTAACACCTGCTTTTTGCAGGCGTTCAAAAACCAACCCGCAAAGGGACCTTGGAGCTAATTACGGCACCGTAATTTACGGTGCCGTAATTAGCACCTTCCCCATTCCCATTGAGCCCTATGGGGCAAAAATGGGAATGGGGAAGGGCCCATGGTGAATGGGGAATTACCGACCCCGCCAACCTTGGAATGGGGCGGTAATTCCGCCATTCACCATGGCGGAGTCGGAATGATAACGGCGTCAACCAAGGCGCTAATAGCGCCTTGGTTAACGCCAGGTTCGGAATGAGGCCCAATCTCTCTTCTAATATGACACTGGAACAACAGCCTTCTCTGGGGAGAAGGCTAAGGAGGCAATGTGTACCACAGAAGGTTTCCCTTGCATCTGGGACCCCCTTTCACATGGTCAGTTGACCCTCAAGCATATAATTTTCTAAATGTTTTGACAAATGGGGGCTTCTGCTGACCTCCCTCTGTTTTGGTACCAGAGGTCTCACTAGACTGATTCGGTTACCCTTGTGGCTTACCCTTTTTCTGTTTGGGGCCCTCTTTTGGATTAAAGGTATTAGAATTCTCTTTACCATCCTTCTTCTGCTGCTTCCCTTCATCCTTTTTCTGTGTTGCCCCAGAATCCTTGTGAGTAGCCCTTTTGGCAACCCACAAGACCACAGTTTTTGCTAGTTTCTTGGGATCAAGCTCTTTAGAGTAAGCCAAGTGCTGTCTCACTTCAGGAGAACAGGCATCAAAAATAGGTGCCAACATAAACAGATTTCTCATTCCTTCAAAAGTGTTAACTCCGTAACCCTTAACCCATCCATCTAAGTTTCTACACAGTTTCTACAAGCACACACCCTGGTAGCCCAAGGGGTACCATCATTCTTTCTGAGGATCCTAAACCTCTTAAGGTACTGGGAATGAGTTTTCCCAAATCTAGCTATCAAAGCTAGCTTCACATGTTCATTCTCCAATCTTTCAAGTTCCCCCACCTCCATTACAGCATCAGTTGCAACCAGGGGGCCCTAGACAAAATCCAAGGAATCAACTGCATCCCTGTGAAACCTTGAATCCCATAGTTATACTCAAAAGCACCCAACCAATCCAACATATCAAGTTTCACCTCATACATACTCACAGCTTCTTCAGGCATGCAAGGTCTCTTAGGATTGGAAGACCTAGAAGACTCTGGGATAGAAACATTTTCAAGAGACAATTTCTTCATTTCAAGAGCATGTTGCATTTCTATTTCTCTGAGTTTGATTTCTTGATGTTTATTTTCAGTTTGCAGTTGCAGCCTTTTGAACTCTAACTCAAGTCTCATTTTTTCAAGAGAGACACATTCTGGACTCAGTACTGGACCTGGTAGGGTCCCTGTGGCTAAAGGTTGAGTCCTAAGAGCATGTTGAGGTGCAGAGGGGCTCACATCCTTAGACTCCTCTAACTCTTCTGACTCTTCAATAACATTAGAGTTAGACACTGAATCATTATCATCCTCATCAACATTTTCCACATTTGCTGAAGGAATAGGGGTGACAGTCTACTTCTCAGACTTAGAAAATTCAACAATCTTTCAATCAATTAATGTTTCTGTCCTTTAACTGGGAGAATCCTGTCCTTACACATATTTTTCAGGTGATCTACTGTTAGAATGATCAGGGCTCCCTGTCTGAGGTTATCCATATCAGGCATGATAAATTTGCTTTTCTAGTGGTGCTTAGCCTTGTGAAGGTTACTATTTGAACAAAAGTAAAGCAGAACATTCAATGTAACAATTCTACAATGTATCCTCACCGCTTGCCACCAGTGTTAGGCAGAGTTTGTATGCAGTGCCTTTTGGAACCACTACACACAGCTAAGACTACAGGTGTAAGCAAACCAACCTTTGGTATAGGTGTGTACTACACAGTTTTTGGTAGCGGAGCTGAGCAGCCAGGCTTATCTCAAGAGGGGAATGTGAGCATTAATGATGTTACACAGAGGTCTATAATCACAGGTGTTCAAATAAACTCTTACACTCTAGGTTTCTTGGTTAAACACTTATTAATGTATTCAAAATTCAGTTATAAAACATTCACTAGAAAGAGGCAGTTAAATATCATACACAAATATACTTCTGTACTATACTCGTTTTGGAGGCCTTCAGACTACTTTGAAGGAGGAGCAAAATGGCACTCAGAATACTTTGAAGGAGGAACAAAAAGGAATAGGTTCAGAACATAAAATGATTACAATTATTCTTAGACAGTGCACCAGAAGAGTTCACCAGAAGAGTCCCTTAAATTCAATAGGCTAGGCCAAAGTCAATGAGCGAAATTCTTGGATAGGATAAAACGGTTCTGGTAAGTAAACAGTGAAGTCTCTGTAGAAGTTCTCAGAAGTAGTTTGTAAAAAGAAGAATTATATGTTGGGTCACAAGCTGATTAGGCTTGCGAGTTGCAAAGGTTTCAAGCACGTTCACCGCTAGAGGTAGGTACTCTCAGTCTTGTTTCACAGTACCTTACAAATGAAGAAAAAGATGTAGCAGAAGACTCCTGTTCCCGGCAGTTCCTGCAGATCTCGCTGTTCCTGAGCCTCAGTTGTGGGGACAAGAGGAAGGACGTCAGGGGACTCCTGCACGGCACTGGGACTGGTCGAAAAGTTGGCACTTGGCAAACCTTCAATTCCGGTAGCTGTAGTAAAGCACACAGACTGGTGTCCCTCTTGCTGGTTATACGGTTTCCTGCAGCACTCTGAGGAAATTCAACCAGCTCTGAGATAAGGTGTTCAGGTGGCTTACTGTCGAGTTGATTGGTCCCACCAACTCAAAGGTAGAAATCGTCCTTCAAGGGGCTTCTCTGTCGAGGTGAACTTGGCTATTCAGACCTGCAGCAGGGCTTCATCAGGCAAACCAATGGTCCAGGAGTTGCAGCAGCCATCCTTTTCAAGCTTGTCTTCGGTTCTTTCCTTCCAGTGGTTGACTCTGCCTTCCAAGCCAAGAGACTCACCTTTTATTCAGTTCTCTCCCATTCATTCCAGTCTAGCTGTCACTTACCCAGCAGGATGGCTGTCATTGCTGGACAGTCAGCCAACCAATCATACCAGAGTGCACTTGGGTCTCCTAGGAGACTAAGCAAAGGGAGTTTCGGGCACCTTCCTCACATCCTGCCCACCCTAGACACTCGGGTGCCAGAGGCGGTCTTCAGTCCTGAAGCCCGCCAAAGTCAGATGAACAAAGGAACCAAACCTGGTTTGGTGCGCAGAACAAAACTCTAGAAGGACCTTTCCACAAACAAATGTCAAAAAAAGAAGACCGGGACCTGTTTAAACAAAGGGGCTCAGACACCATCTTGAAAAACATGGCTCCCGCAATTGAACGCTACCGGTGTACGCGGTCGGGAAAAATCATGTTAGTTTGTTGTAAAACCGCTGCCACCAGCCATTTAGAGAGGAAAGGGTAGCAATTGACTGCTACATGAGTATCTAGACACAAGGGATACTAAGTAAACCCTCCAGCACTCTATTGTAAGATAGGGTGTGCTGGGTCTAGGAATTTAAAGAGACTAGTAAAGTCAATTTCACTTTACTTACTCTGGGAAAAGTTTATCCCAGAGAATTTATTTAAACCTTGGGAAAGCCTGAAAAGGTCTCCCTGTGCCACTGCACTGAGGGTGCTAGTGGGACACAAATGAAAAGATGATGCCTATGGAGTTGGTTAGACTCCATAACCAAAGGAAACACAACAGTAGAACACATTTCAAAACACATGAGAGAGTTGGAAAAAGGGTCACACTCTCTCCAGGTAAAAACAATCAAGTCCTCAAAATCCAGCAAAGTTGTTGGGGGGTCTCTAGGGTGAAGGGAATTAGCACATTTTTGAGAATTCTCCCTAACACCAGGGGAAAGTAATGTACAGTAATCACAGACCATGATTCTCTTGAACCATTGAATTTGGACTAGTAACTATTTTGAAACTCTATATGACTACAGATTCCTTTAAAATTGACTGCACTGGAACCTCAAAGGGCAAACCCCTGAACATAGCAAATAAATGACCTGTGTGGAACTCACGCTATATGCAACCGGATATTGACTGTATTCAGAATAATTTGAAAGAGGAAAGTACAGCGCGACAGAGAAATTACTTGGCATCAGACATGAAATGATAGCACAAAGTGGGTTATTGGGGATAAATATTGGTTTAAAGTGCACAGGATAATTATAGCAGATCTGAAATGTATTTCACATCTAAAATAGGGAAAATTGATTTATAATTCTGTGACAATTTTATACATCCATGAAGGTAGGCTTTCACCCATTCCAGTATAAAGCCTACAGCAAGGGAGTATCTGTTAGCACATACTTTATGTGATTTTAAACATATAAAAAGTGTGTGTGTCTGTGTGTGTATGTCATCCTGCAAGAGCACTATATGCCTGCCTCCCATTCCAGTAAAGCCCAAGACGAGTGGCCTTCCCCAGAAGATAGACATCACTGCTGGCAGGACAGTGACTGCCCAGCCCTGGGATCTAAATTAGGTGAAAGGTGATCCTTTAGTAGGAAAGTAGGGTGAAGGGAGAAACAACATGCCTCTAGAAATGTAGTTTACTGTCTGGATGGGTATTATTGGGAAGATAGCTCCATAAACCTCACAAAATTAACTCACAGTGTTCCAAAGTAACACGTCATAAAACGCACCCGTTCTGATGTCATTTCGAGCATTTAGAATTCCAGTGAAACATGGTTGGACTTAATTGGGGAGATCAATCAATACATTCACTCATAACGTGTCCTATATTTCTGTGGGTCCCCTTCCTGGAACGCCGGCAAAACATGCACTCACATCATGCCAAACTTTAAAGGCATAGAGCGGTGTTGGACTCTTCAGAACTTGCCTAGTGGTGCATGCATATTAGTTTCGCTCGAAGAACTTTTTGTATTGTTAGTACTCTAAATTCAAGGTGGGGCTCCCCCATGACCCATAGCCCCCAAATCTTGGCATGTACCCTATTCACACAGACAAATAGAGCTCTATTTTGTGCCGCTGGGATTTAAACTTCAGTTTATTATTCCCAAAGGGCTTGCACTATGGTTAAAAAAGGATTTCACCCACATCCATCGTGAAGGTCAGGCAAACTGTACCAAACCACCTATCTGCACTTCGAGGAGGAAGGATAGCTCAGGGTCAACATGTTTGTCTTTGAAGCAAGACTATGCAGCGCAACACAGGTTTGAATCCCGATCCAGTACTTAGAAACCACTTGTTTCTATTAAGCATGTTATAAAAGAACAATTATAATTCAAATTGTCTAATTTTGGTTGTCCTTAATCTATGTATGTCCACCCATGTACTATCCCAGGTAACTGTTCCATTTACTCTCCTGCATAACCTGGTCAAGATGCCACTCAAGCTCACCCCATTGCAAGATATTCACTGCTTCCAGTGAAATCTGTTTCTTATCTATTGTATGTTCTTTTGGGATGAAAAGAGCATTGTTCCTTCCTATTTATGAATAAGTAATTATATAAATAAATGTATGTGTTGCTCTCTCTGATGGATGATCTGATGCAGACACCAAAGCTTTACCATATTACAATACTGACCATGTTAATGGAGTAATCAGTACTGGGAATCACAGTGAAGAAAAGGAACAGTGAGCCAGGAAACAATGAGGCTCTGCAGAACGTAGGGACTCAGGGAGAGTATGTGTATATCTAGCATTGCTCCAAAACCACTACACTACCTCCACAATGGAAACCTTTACCTCTTTACCTTCTATGAGGTCCATGGCAGATTAACTGAATTTCACTAAACCCCTGCTACAATGAAAATAGGCTAAAGAAAGACTTCAAGGAATGGTTTGGTCAAACATTTTTATTGTCCCTACGGGTCGGCCATGTGTTTTTAAGCCTAAGTCGCTCGATTTCAGAAAAATTTCCTATGGACCTTACCTGAGTTTTCGTCCATTAAACGCACGCGAAAACCGGCACCAGGGCGCTGCCATTTTGTGATAATCCTATCACTTGCCCCATTGCCCTGGCTGACCTGCTTTTGCGGCACTAAATCATAATATCCCCTGCCTCTGAGCCTGTCATCAGCAGGCGCGTACCGCCCATTTCACAACGCCAAAGCACGTCTCGTGTCAACAATCGCTGCGCTTCAGCTAATGACGTGTTTCCATGGAAATGGCAAGACGCCTCTTTCCTCAATAAGTATAAACAGACCGTTTCACAACACACAGCTGCAGATTTTTGATTCCATTCCTCTCTCTGTGTTACTTTCAGTATTCTGTGACTCGTTTCGGTGGTCTGGTCAGCTACCTTTGCCGCTTGTAGCCCTTGGGAACACATGTACCATCGCTATAAATTATTTTAGTTTGTTTACCACAAAATGGCTACAATAATCCCCTACATGTACAAGCCCGAGTATACCGAGGAGGAACTACTGGAAAGGGAAACATGCAAAAACGATGGGGCTTCGGACGGCTGTTGGCAGGACGAATCAACGGATGAAGACACTGGACCTAGTCGCATGGACGGTGTTTCCACCTGGTGCATATGCAATCGGTGCAAGCTAATGCCGACCGAGGAGGAGAACTGCTGCTGCTGTGAAAACTCGGGATGCGTGGCCTACATTTCGGAAGGCGAGCCACGATCGAATTGCATCACGAGCTGCCAGACTTCAGGACAGCCTGCCTTACACGGTCCGTGTTGAGGATAATGATGGTGCTTATGCACGACCTTCGCGCAACTGTTCGTCCTCGTAATCCGAGTAACAAGTAAGTATAATCTGCTTGTGATGCCACTACTATTTCATGGTCGTCTCCTATATCCAAAATTACATCTACATATCATTGTAACGCAATAATATAATTGGACCTTGTGTATACGAATCGGCGCAACAGCTTTCAGAAGTGCGCACTACCTTTACAACATCAGTACATATTCTTTGGCAGCACGAGGTATGGATACTGACAGCTCCATCAAACTAGATCATCAGAGCTGGAATACTTGTCGTTTGATTGTTCTACACAACGTTTCATGCGTGGTTAGCCATTGATATGTACCTGTGCGGTCGACCCCAAGTGTGTGTTATGTTTTCAATATTGTAATCCTTACTAATGCAAGTACTATCTTTCAGGCAGTTGATGGAGCGTCAACCCCTGCACTTGATGCGGAGCCTGACATTCAAGTAATTCCAAGGGAAATGGATGCGGGACCTTGCATATACGAATCGGCGCAACAGCTTTCGGAAGTGCACAATACATTTGCAACATCCCTACATATTCTTCGGCAGCACGATGTATGGATACTGACAGCTCCATCGAGCGTCATCATATAACGTGATTCCATTTGCTATACTTTATTACCTATTAAAGCAATGAAATACTGTGTTTCAGGGAGACGATGGAGATTCCTCTACAATTACAACATCCCTTGTAGGTGATGCAGATGTAAATAAATCTGAGAAATAAGTCGATGAAATCTGATCATATTTAGATATTCCTTGATTCTTTTAGACAATGCATCATTTGTGGTTATCTCTTTATATGTACCTGTGCCGTCCACCCCAAGTATGTGTTATGTTTACAATATTGAAAACCATTCTAATGCAAGTACTGTGTTTCAGGGAGACGACGGAGCTTCCTCTACAATAACAACATCCCTTGTAGGTGATGCAGATGTAAATAAATCGGAGAAATAAGTCAATGAAATCTGATCATATTTAGATATTCCTTGATTCTTTTAGACAATGCATCATTTGTGGTTATCTCTTTATATGTACCTGTGCCGTCGACCCCAAGTGTGTGTTATGTTTACAATATTGAAAACCATACTAATGCAAGTACTGTGTTTCAGGGAGTTGCTGATGCCTCCTCTCCAATACAACCACTCATGGCAGTCCATGCGGAGTCAGAGGTATGGATACTGACAGTTCCATCGAACTAGATCATCAGAGCTCAAATACTTGTCGTTTGATTGTTCTACAGAATGTTTAATTCGTGTTTAGCTATTGAGATGTACCTGTGTGTTCGTCCTCATGTGTGTTTTATGTTTTCAATATTGTGATACATAGTAATGAAAGTACTATGTTTCAGGGAATCGATGGAGCGTCATTCCGTGCTGTCTATGCGGATCCACAAAATATAGTTGTTGCAGCACAAGAGGAAGGGAAGACATGCGGAAACAGATCGGAGCAACAGCGTGCAGATGATGAAGTTCGAGTCAAGAAAGTTGCAAAGAAAAGAAACAAAGATAAGGTTAGTTACAAACAGTTCATAATTTTAGGAATTGTTTTGTGTTTGGGACTATATTATGTTTTTTTCCTGTCAATTGTACTATACTTTATATTGTGTTTAAAATGAACACCCCTTTTCCAGGGTGTACGAACTATACATACACAGACAGTGAAGCAAATGAGAGATGTTGCTTGCCTGACCATTTACACTATGGAGGAACTATTAATTGAGACGCGGGGTGTTGAGTCTCGGGATGCTCATGTCCAATGACCAGAACATGAATTGAATGTGTCCAGAGAATCCAGTAAAGTTGTATTGGACCATTACTACATTTCGACTGCACCACCAAAAGAAGATGATACTGAATATATTGAAGATAGCTCTGAAGTAGTCGCAGATCAATTCACACAATCTACACCCGCCAAATAAATGCCACCCAAAAAGCTGTCGACAATGTTGTGTGCTCCCATCAATGCTGAAGTAACAGATGTTGAAATGACAGAGAATGAACCAGCAGCAGCACCCAACGACGCATCAGAACTTGATATCAGCGATATTTCTTTCGAATTTCTTGATATGTCCTCAACGGCACAGTTCGAAACAACTTTCACGCCGGATGACAGTCTAATGAAAGAGGGCAAATACATAGTATTCGACAGTTGTTTGATGGATATTATAAGTATGCTGAAATGTGGGCATTCAGTTGGAGGGGAAGTATGTCGGGAGCCATTGTTTCATGTGACTCGTCAAAAACAAGGCAGTAACGTCAAAATACATGCCGCCTGTAGATTTAATCATGCGTTCTCATGGTCTGCACAACCAATGCTGGGGAAGCTGCCAGCAGGCAATCTACTGTGTGCAGCTGCCTCACTTTTTAGTGGGTCCAGTTTTAGAAAGTTAGAGTCTTTCTTTCAGTTTGTGGGACTCCATTTCATTTCTAAAACACAGTACTACAAATACCAACATGATTATCTGTTTCCGGCCATTAGTGATGCTTGGAAAATTGAACAATTGTCTCTAGCAAGTACATTCGAAGGGAAACGATTCAGGCTAGCCGGCGATGGACAGTGCGACAGCCCTGGATTTTCTGCCAAGTACTGCACCTACCACTTTCAGGACATGGATAGTAAGAAAATTGTGAGTTTGGTGGTCATGCAGGTGTCCCAATGTAAATCCTCAGTGGCCATGGAGAAACTAGGATTTATAAAATCATTGCAATATCTACAATCAAGGGGAATGCACATCGACCTCATAGCCACGGAAAGACACGTTTCAATTGCCAAGACAATGAGAGAGCAGTTCCCACGTATTAAACATCAATTTGACGTATGGCATCTTGCTAAATCAATCAATAAGAAAATCTCAGCTGCAGGGAAAAAAAAGGTTTTGAAAGTATTTCACAGTGGTCCCAGTCTATCAGCAACCATCTTTGGTGGAGCTCCAAAACTTGTGAAGGGTCAGTGGAAATCCTACTTGAAAAATGGCGGTCACTGATGCACCACTGTACCAAGGTTCAACGCTGGACAGAAAACCAACATTTCCACCAATGTGAACATGGCCCTTTTGTCCACAGAGGAGGCACGGAAGAAGAAGTGGTTGATTGCTTCTTCACCTACACACAAAGCCATTGAGAAGATTGTTTTCAATAAAACTCTATCAAGAGATTTGAGGGGACTGACAGAATTCTGTCACACAGGAGAATTGGAGGTGTTCCACAATATGTGCCTAAAGTACAGGCCAAAGCGATTGCATTTCAGCTTACAGGGCATGAAACATAGGACTCTACTAGCGGTCTTGGCCCATAACGAGAATGTTGGCCGTGAATAGTCTAGGACTACGGGAAATGTAGGGATGCCTCGCTACACTACGACCTTTGGAAAAAGAACTAAGAAATGGGGGGTAAAACCAGTATATGAGGAAATGGAGTTCGACTTTGTTAAAGGCCTTATTGTTAGTGTACTAGAGAAGCACAGATATGGAATTGTAAGCGTTTCTGTGCAGAGCACTGATGCATTGCCACCAAACATTGCCACTGTGCCATGTCCACCCAAAGCAGGGCTCGTTGAGAAGTTCAAATCCCGGTTTAAATAAATCATTGTAATCTGATTCTCTTTTTGAAAATAATGTTATTGTACAGTGTGCATAAAAAGTATGCTAACCCTAAACCCTCCATTCACCATCCTGGGTGCCGAACAACATGGGTGTCATCTTTGACTTCTCTCTCTATTCACCTCATATCGCTGACCTTGTGAATATGTGTATGTATATATTTTTGTTGCTGTAACCAAGTTTCGCAATCTCATGTAAATGCTGTGCACTGTTAACCGAGGGGAGGCTTGCGTATTGCAAATAATAAAACAAACAAACAATAAATCTCACTTTCAACTCAACTCCTCTGGTACTTTATACTTTCCCTGACCTTCCCCCAAAAAGTCAATGTCTCCATAGTTATGGTTGTCTAGGGCTGCAAAGCTCGTGGACAACGAGGACAAAATTGGGGGCCTTAGAACGGGCCAAGCGAGGCGTTGCAGATGGGAGAAAAGCCAGTTTGCATTTGCAAATTGAGGCCTAGTACAAACATGGAGTCGAAAATTCAAGTTCTCACAGATGGCTTTAGACGGGATGTTGCAAAGTAAGAATGTACGCTCATGCAGAGTGAAGGTCAGCGGCTTCGATTTTTTGCTCGCGGGCTGAAGAGGCCCGCGAATCGCACTGGCAGTATAAGGTTCTATTGTTTTTTGACCTTGAGAGACAGGGACCATGCCGAAAGGACTTCATTTGAAGGAGGGGAGCAATAACGTAAAAGACGATAAGGCTGAAAATTCTGAAACTAGACCGAGTTTCATGTTAGTTCAGTATATGAAAAATCGTTGGCACGAACACAGTGGGATTTATGGACTGCATTACGCAGAGATACAATGGAAATGGCAAATATAATGTAAGTAACTCTTTAGATGCTTTTTATACTGGAATGAATGAATGAATGAATGAATGAAGAGCAAGTACAACATTTGTGGGATCGTCTTTCTACCGTGCACATGGGCATGTATGTGCCCATTCGACAAGCATGTAGACAAACAGTCGTTTCTCAGTGGCTTAACGGTAAAAAAAAATCATTAGTTTGTGTGTTTCCCTCGATTTATTTCGTTAGTTTTCGCATTGCTTTTAGAGCCGAACATGCTCCATTGCACTATCCTCGCAAGCAAATAGTTTCAGCTCGCCCGTAATAAATAAAATTAATAATAGTAATAAAGATCGGCTGGTGAGACCAATTTTAATTTTTATGTTTTCTAAACAGGTACATCCTACCTTATTGCCACTGCCACTTATTCCATACCCCGGCAGACGGATTTTTCAACCGCCAAATGCAGCTTCTTGTAAACAACTGCACTACATTGACCATTTTATGGGACGATCGCCAAGGAGCCATATGCCCTTACGCGGTACTAGCGGCTAGAAGCAGCATATCAACCTTTACGGTGGCCTAGTGCCTAGTTGATGGAACAGCCTTGTGGTTCACTGTGCGTCCAAAGTGCTTCTTTTAACGAAAACCAACACCCTGTGTACCATAAAGGAACAGCGCGTGACTCACGATAAACTTTTCCGGATTTGCGGATCGAGACAAAAGAAAAAAAAATAAATTTCCGATTTAATATGCCAATTGGTGAATATTCTCTAAACATTTAATATCAAATAAATGTACTTTACCAAATGTACCGTATTGCTGTTTGATTTTAAAGTACAGTTTCATATTCCGAATTGTGGCGTGCTGTGTTGTGAGTTGATCTGTGTGAAGTTGCGTAGAAGACGACTGGGCGCGTTTGCCTATGCAGCACAGTAACGTCGCGGAGAGAGGCGGGGAATATGAATTTTTTGATAATGTCAGGCTCAGGGGTGGGGGATATGATTTAGTGCCGCAAAAGCAGGACAGCCAGGGCGATGCGGCAAGTGATAGGATTATCACAAAACGGCAGTGCCCTGGTGCCTGTTTTCGTGTACGTTTAATGGACAAAAATTCGGGTATGGTCCATAGGAAGTTTTTCTAAAATCGAGCGACTTAGGCTTAAAAACACATGGCCGACCCGTAGGGACAATAACATTTTTTGACCGAACCATTCCTTTAAATATAGGAGAGGGACTGAAAAGGAGAGGAAAGCTTCCAAAGAGAAGAGGGTAACATAAATCTGAGAAAGTTAGTCACTGAAGGAAAGGCCCAGAAGGGTGATCCAAGGGCCTAAGCCAGGGTTTCAAGCAAAGACATCGGAAGAGAAGCGAGAACCAGCATGCATGTTACCAGGCAGTGTCTCTTTGTCTTTCAATAGTATATATTGTTCTTTCTCCAGTCTCCTCCACAAATGACCTGCTGTTGTTTAGCAGTGTGTCTTGATGGATTGGTGTGTTTCTTTATTCCAAGTTTTTTTATTTTTTATTCGGGACACACTTTCCCTAACTCCCACCCCCTCACTGCCATCATACTGGAAACGCAGGAGACGAGCCCTTTGTGGGACTCCCACATTGACTGTACGCAAAACGATATGCACTCAGACAACAATGTCGAAAGTATCCTTGCACTGAGAGAGTGGAAGAATATTGTGTTGAAGGATGTCCGCACGCACCATTGGACACCATGCAATGCTGAGTGAAGTCTGACGAGGGCAGAGTGATGTCATGAAGAAGATGTTCAAAGACATACTGAAATGATATGAAAATACTTAAGAGTAACGATTTAACTGACAAGAGAACCACATATGAAATGATAATGTGATCATATACAAAGATGAAAAAGTAACTTGCTGATCAATAAGTGTAAATACGCAGCAACGCAAGTTAGATGAGGCACATAGAAGCTTGCTATAGAGGCTGGCCATGATAGGAAAATGGACATCGGCGTGTGTAAATATTAAATTCAGCTACCTCAGAGGCGGACCAGGCGTGCAGAGTCAGGAGACACTGGAAAACAGCTTCATGTTTGATACGCAGAGGAGTCTATGTTGGCCTGGAATCAAGGATGTTATTTTTAAGGAATAGCTGCAAAGCACAAAGGGAGGCAGATGGATAAGTCATGAACGTAGAACATATTTTCTCTTAGATTAAAGAAGATTAAAGAAGAAAACATTCAAAAGAGCCAAGTATTGGACAATAAAATGTGTATAAAGTCTGTAGAAGAAGGAGTGAGCAAGTCTGTAGAGGCCAGGAAGAACAATGACATCCAACATAATTGAATTAAATAGCAGTAAATAAGAGGTTGAAATTGACACATTTGTGGTCTCTTCACATGTGTTCCAGAAGGCAAAAACAATGGCTATTCATTAAGATTCGGATGAAGATAGTGAAGTGCTTGCACTCCCTTAAATGTCCCAGAACAGAGAGCAGGCTACAAGCTCAACTACAGACAGGTAACTCTGGGTCATGGCCGGACTGATGATAGATGATGGACTTATTGGGAAAGCGGGTAATAATATGACGTGACTCAAGCACTTGGGTTTCATTTTGCGTATATGCTGCTAGCTGAGCTGAAAGTACAAGGTTGGGTGGGTAATAATATGACGTGACTCAAGCACTTGGGTTTCATTTTGCTTATATGGTGCTAGCTGAGCCGCAAGTACAAGGTTGGGTGGGAATGCCAACCAATCAGTGGGTCTATGGGGCAACCTTCTATATAACATTGCATAGACCAATCCACTGCCATTTTGTCCGCTATAATCAGTATTATACGTATTTAGAGGAAGTTTGAGGTGTTTCTTACAGATAAGAGACAGCCAATTCAGTACTAACCTATATGTATTCTATAAGTATATATGTTCCCTTGCTCAATTCCTCCCGTTGATAGGTTTTACTATTTGACACATAGGATGATGTCATAGATAACGCATTTTGGTGTATAAACCCTTTGTGTAATTAAGTTTGTGAGTGAGTGTGCAAGCATAAGTCTGGTGTCTGCCAGTTGACCCTGCTTTATTAAATTGATAATAAAGTAGTACTTTGCCATATTCTTTGAGTCTGTTTGCTTACTTAGCCTGAGATCTTTATTGGCAAACCCATCTAGCACAAGATATGCTTTAAGGTGCTAAAGCACAAGGCCTATGTTACCGATACTACTGTTTTAACTTTATGATTGAAAAGCCACTGAACCCATTTGTAGTATACGTATGGGCATAGAGCATAGAAGCCTTTGGACACCATTGTACATCTTCTGGCCAATATCAGACGTCATCATATATTTATATAGCATGTTTGGCTAAAGTAGTTTTTGTCTATGAATTGATGCAATAAAACCTTTAGACATTTAGCCATGATAAAAAGAAAGAGAAAAAAAAAACACCAAAAGATGTGCGCAGCTTTAGGGGTGTCACACTTCTAAACACCAAGAGCAAGTACAATCATGAAAGTACAAAAGGCATGGTCAAGAGTTATAGCACCTTTTTCTTTTTTCGTAAAGTGGGCAGAGAGAAGGCTATACTCTTAAGAATGGTGTGATCAAGGTTCAGTAGCAACCCAAACAGCTAAGTCTTACATGTACAAATAAAAAGGATGGTTCAATCATGGTTCTATACAAATATATACACTTTAATGAAACACACCTTATACAATACTAACTAACTAGAAAAACCCTACATAAAACCCACCCTTGAGGAAAGAGCACAGAATAAGCAATGATAGTAAATGCAGCACTCTGGGTAACGAATTGCAGTTCTTGGGGGTTCGTCAGCACTGAACCAGACATTTTGGAACTCTGTCAAGATCGTGAGAGAGAAAATGGCAGCAATGGCAGGTCGTGATGGTACAAAGGGGTTTACCGGTTTGTGAAAAACACTCCAATCAGTTCAATTGAAAAGGACACCAGGATCCCAGCTGTCTTTGCTCTTTGGGTGCTGTGAATCCCAGGGGCTCAGGGACAGGATGAGTCCTTTTCCTGTGCTCTCAAACACAGGGGAGGCTGGCACAAAACTGCAGGAGTCCTTAGAAATGGTGAGGTCCTGGGTACCGCTGTTGCTGACAGAGAGGCACTCTTGATCCAGCGCTAGGTCCCTTCTTTGGTTGCTGTGAGTCACGCTCAAGGAACTCAGGGACAAGATGGGTCATTGTTCTTGGCCTCCCAAACACAGGGGCAGCTGGCACACAAGTGTGGCGGTCCTTCAACACAGTGATATCCTGGGTACTGCTTGGCTGGCAGAGAGACAGGTCCTGTCCCAGCAGCAGCTCACCCCCAATGGTACCTGGGGATGGTTAGGGGTCAGAGTTTTTTCTACCTTTGAACACCTGCCTTCACCTCAGACCTGGAAAACATTAGTAAGGACTGCTCTCTCGGCAGGGTCCGACAAAATCTTCTCAAGTGATGATCCAAAGATGCTTCATGGTGATTCAAAGAAGTGTTAGGAGAACACTTCTTTTATAAGCAAAAGTATCCATGTGATTGGACTAAATCTAGCCTGCTTTAGGGGTCCAATCCCTGCCCTTGAAATGAGTGGACTTTCCCCACCTGATGACACACCCAAAGTGCTTTCCTCCAGAGGAAGTGAAGGGAACAGGAAAGAGAGGCCGAAAGCTTCAACATGGCTAAAGTCTCCTTCCCTAAAACAGTTTCCCTGACTACTCTAACTCTGCCCCTTCTCTTCTTAATAGAAACAAAGGCCTGTTTCTTGGTGAATGGGTGTGCCCTTTGATTCCTATTGACAGGTCAGCGTCCTGTGGAGTGTCTGTACCGGGGATAAGGGTGTTACCTTCACTTGCAAATGAACAAAGAGAGGCAATCTCACCAGGATACATTCCTGCCAGTGGGGCAGGCTCTAGCTTCTCTGGGGGAATACACATAGCCCTTCCATAGCTGAACTGGGCTCACAGGGCTGACATACGTGCAATATCAAATTGGATGTGGATGAAATGATCATAAGTAGAGCCATACACCATGGATTAACCAAGGCATAGCTTTTGTCTTTGCAGGTTATCCTGCCCCCATCATGTGCTATTTATGATCATCATAGTTTTGGTACAGGGATGCATATTTTAAAGCAGCCCCTGTGCTGCAGAAAATTGGCTGTCATTGCAGCTTTCAAATGGCCAGCTATGACCTCTGAACCTACTCTGTGCACCTTTTAGAGCAGGTGTTGTAAATTAGGATACTGATGCAGCAGTTCACAGAGAACACTATGCATTTGGCATGGAGGCTATGAAAGGGGAATTAAAATAACAGATTCCCCCTCGTGTCATTCTTCTGCTAGCCCTACTTTGCTCCCCATTTCCCTTTGCACATGTGCCTCTGTATATCGTACACATGTCTGGCTTTCATGGCAATCGAGGTTGGAACAGACGGCTTTGCCTGCACCTCGTTTCATGGAAACAGGTCTCCCCCTTTCTTTACATGCCAGAACTGGTTCACAGTTTCCCTTCTCATCAGCAGGCGCATGTATCACTTTTGCCTTCTTGTCCTGTTGCTTCTCATGTGCCACTACACTGGGACTTTACGCCAGCCATCGTAGGCATACTGTGCTGCTTTCTCTGGTCCAGGGCTTTATTTCCATTTCCTTTTTTCAGGTTTAACAAAAGAAATGCCACGTTCTGCGTGAAGGGAGCTGTAGAGCTTGCCAACAGATAAGCTACAGCTGGCTTTACAGTCCGGATGCTCTCTGTTCTTGGCTTAGCTAGACTTTGTCTCCTCTTGATTTATCCATATTGAGGGCAGAGCAAGGCGAAGTGCAAACAAGACTGTCTGCAATTACTTTGGAAGGTACAACCACTTTGGGCTGTCTCATCTTTCCTGATTCTTGTCCCTTCAAGCCTGACAGTCAAAATGACACAGGATGAAAAGTATTTTCTGTTGTTAGTCCGTCATATCAAGTGTGTAGAGCTGCGGCTTACGTCCTCTTTCAATGACCCATTCCCAACAAAGATCTTCCATTTTTTCCATTTGTTGTTTTGCTTTCCTTGAATGCCTACTTCATTTTCTATTTCCTCGGACTCCAGGCACAGAAGTCTTTCCATTTTTGTAGATCTAATTTTGAACTGTTGCAGTCACAGGAAGTCAAGGAGCAGTGCACATTTTTCGTGAATTTCCTATGTTTTTCAGGAACTTTAGATGGCTTAAGATTCAGAGCCTTTGAGGAATTAGCTTGCCGAAGCAGATGCAATAATAATTCAAGATAGGTTGGAAAAAAGATTGAGTTTAAGGCTCCCAAAGAGAACCTCCTGTTGTGATTCAACATTGATTTCCAGAAACATCTGTTCAAGGCCATTACATGTCTCTAAACATGTCCTTATCCGCAGCGTTTCTGCTTCATATTTCATCATTCACTGAACTTTGAGCATTGGACGTGATATGTCTGCATGCTTTCTCAGCAATCTCGCCATTACATTTGCTGCTTTTTCTTTCTTTCTTAGGTTTTTACCACAAGGTGTTTCTAATTTAGTGAGTCAGATATTGTGTATTGTTATACCAAGTGTACTGGAAGTCCATCAGATTCACTGGCATTTTGCTGGCTTTCTGGAAGCAATATATGCTGTTCTCTTTCTAAACAAGTATGCCCTAGACGTTTGTGTGTATTGCTATTTCCATATGCCATCAACATTAAGTAAAAGGCTTGGAAGTGATGCACCAGGTTTCACTAGTCAGGATGGACAACCTTAATTATAGCTAGTGAACCTTGGACCAATTAACCATCTTTATGCATGCTAATGCCTGTTATGTATCGCCGCAAGTGTAGTCCCTTCTCCCTTTCAATGGTGGCTATTGAAAAAAGTAAACAAAAAAGATGGCTCCAGGAACGGTGAGAAGGGATTACATGTAGTTCCTTTTCCCTTTCCATGGCAACTAGAAAGCGGACGTGACCAGTCTGACAGACGCTTTGTCGGGCTGGTAACGATCCTGCGAGGGCCAATGAGCTTGCATGTTACAAGCTCATTGACACTCATCAGCTAGTAATGCTTGTTATAAAGTGAAGTCATCAACAGTACATACCTGCACAAATGGAAAGGACTAAATCTCTTGTGTGCTGATCTCGCTGCTGACTGCCAACCCAAACCAGAGTACAGTGATGAGATGCATTGAAGGAAGCAGTTTACAGTCTCTTGCATCTTCACTGCATCGTTCGGTCCTCCAGCACCCTCAATTCAGGAATTGCCCCACCAGGAGGGTGAGCACCCCTTGAACAACCACAACATTGGATTGTGGTTTACTGGCCACAAATGAAAGTCCTCCACCATGTGTGGCCATCCTGGCATGACATTCACAGCCACATTGTCAGAGTCTTGTACACTGGGCATTCCTCTCATGAATAAGAATATCATGTAGTGTGATAGGGGCTGAAGATGATGGTGACTTAACACAAGGTATATAACCCAAATTGAAATATAATTACAAGCAGATCCTTGTTTTTTCATTTGATTGATACCAGAAGAAAGATGCACTAACCCTTTGAGCTGATAATCCTGTGGTCATGGCTCCTGCTCTTGCCTAGCCTGCTCTTTTCCCTATGCTATCAATCTGCTAGTCACTTGAAACACATTAGCAAAAAGGGGCAACACTCGGGTACCAACAGTTTTAGTTGGAATCCTGTACCTCCTATGAGTGGCGGCTTTGGAAAGACACTTAGAGGAATGTGTTCACTGTGCCTCTATCTAACCAGACTGACCTCATAAAGTCACCTGCCCTACAGCCTCAGGAACACCCTTTTTGAGTCAACGTAAGCATCAGCTGATGCAGTGCACCCCGAAAAAGCGTCACTGTCCTGCAGCACTGACAGCCTTATAGTCTGTGCAACCTAGCTGTGGCATAACACTATACAATCCTTATCACTTCCTTACAATTAATTTCACAACTGAGTCCTTATAAAGACTGCAGGGGGGTTCTGTACTCCTGCCCTCCTTATGGCAGAGTAGAAGCACAGAGCAACCCAACCAAGATTCTCTATTGGGTGGCAATGGGCGAGCAATAAAGGCTTAAGCTCTCAGGAGGTGATGCAGTCTGGTTCTTAAGTACAATGTAGTTCCCAAGCCCCCACAAAGGAAGGTCCACACACTATGTTAGTGATAACACAGTTCTTTATACAAATAAGGTTTAGAATATATACACACACAATAACACAATTTGTGCTTAGGCAATACTAAAATTATAAATATGTACAGTATCTATGTGGTACGACAATTCACTCTTGACTCCTTTAAAATGACCCAACTGCTGACAGTTGCAATGACATTGAAGTCTAATAGCAATGTGAACCAACACCAGAAATAGGACAGAAACAATTGGTAAAACAATTGGCAGAATATTTGTCCCTACCAAAGACACAGTTCTGTGTCAGGATTCCCCCAACTGGGCAACCTGTAAATAAAGTATATTGACAAGCCCAGTCCATATATTGTTTAACAGAGTCGTGTTCCATTCTAAAAATGTTCTACTACCCCAATGTACCTGGTTTAGCAGAGTTCTTTGTTGGGTCATCGAGGGATCCTTCTTGAGTTAACTACCTTAAAGGCAGGAGCCACGGATCGTCAAGATTCCTTGAGGAAAAGGTGAACAATGTCGTTGAGGCAGCAGTTGGGTCCTTGTGGTGCTCGTCGATGGTCGGTCTTGGATGTCCTGCTAAGATGAGGTGTGCAGTCCACCTCGATGACGAGAGTTGGTTGCTGCAAAGAGTCAATGAAGAACGTAGGCCCAGCAAGGGAGTCGGGTCATCAGAAGTTGGTGTTGGCGATCGTGACTCGACCACAGCTGGCTTTCGGATCTTCAGCAGTGTCTTTCTGTACTTCGGGTGGCAGGAAACCCACCGGCGGATTCTCCTCGGTTCGTCGGCGACCTTGACTTTCTCCGGCAGAACAAAGCGGTTGACAGTGATGAGCAAGGCAGTGCTTGACTTCAGAGTGTCTTAGGCAATTGAGCGCTGCAGCTCCAGTCCATCAGATTACAGCGGTCCTCCGAACCTCGGTCGACGGTGGCGGCCATCGATGGCCTTGACGTCCTGGCGCTTCACTTCAGATTTCTTGGTGGCCCCCTTCTCCGGTCAGCAGCATTTTGATGACTAATTCCCAGGGAGCCTTAGTGAAGGTTAGCTGGTGCACGATGTTCCCTCGTAGCTTGGTAAGAGGTCTCCTAGCCAGGTCCGCTCTCGGATCAGTTCTTGGAGACACGGCAGCATTTGTATTGCGTTGAATGAAAGCAGTAGCAAAGCCTTCTTCTTCCAGCTGGGCTTCAAGGTTAAGCATCAAATTTCGACTTCAGCTTCTGAACAATTCCAGTAGGTGAGAGGTCACCAGATATACTGTTCTGTCTCTCATTCACACTGCTGGGCCTACCAGCCAATCATTCAGCGGGGCATTCATGCAGGCAGGCAGCCAATCAGGCTCACTGTACATTCAGGCCATTCTTCTCCATCCAGACACTCACAACAGGGAATGTGGATTGGGACAAGCTCCCAGACATTAGGAACTCCACACTGCATTCATACCAGATCCAGGCAGGGCTGTCCCACACCGGAAATAAGACACCCATAACCTGAAATGTATATAGGTCACACACTCCATTCACCCAGCTCCCATCCCAAGGATGCACCCACAACATACAGTCACTGGGAAGACTCCAGCCTGTCTGGCCTGGACTTCCCCACGATACCAAATATGGAACTTCCACTCAACAGCCAGTCAGGGGAAGGGACAGAGTCAGGGCTTGCCAGGACTTTGGGAACACAAGGTATCAGGCAATAAAAAGCACAGGGGCCATATTGTCTCCTATCAGGAATCAACTGATTCCAATGGCAGAGCCTGGGTATCCCAAAATGGAGGATACTCAAAGCACCTGTCAAATTCAGCTGGAGCTACGGCCAGCCCATACCCTGCCCAAAAACATACACTAGGGGTATAGGGTTGGGTGCCATAAGAGTATCTCAAGGGTCTGTTCACCAAACCAAAAAGAGGAAGAGCTGCACTGCCAGGAGTCCCACATGCAGAAAATAACACAGAACACACATGATAAAACAACTACAGGACAAGGACGCCCTGTCCCTCAAATGCATTTCCAGCATCACAGCCCTCCCGACCAGAATTACTGACACAGTCAACCAGTAGTTTTGATCTATGCTAACCTTAATGACATCAAGACGAGCATTGGAAATGTTAAAATGTGCATATTGGCCTTGGAAAACAATGTGATCTTCGGTGAAAACTAAGCAGAAAAAATTAGCAATGAAGTTGCCTCAACGTAGAATGAAATCTATACAATAGAAGACTGCTCCTGGAGAAACAATCGCCAAATGTATAGGCTCCTTCATAGAAGAGAGGGCATAGATCTAGTTACCTGTTTAAAAAAGTGTATTCCCCAGAGGTTTAGCTGAAACCCCCCTTTACTTACGCCCATTGGAAATACAAAGTCTACATTTCCCAAGTACACTAAGAATGACTGACATGGCTGCAAAACTGAGAGGCTTAACCTTCCATATACTCCACTACATGCAATTAGTGGAAACAACCAACTGACAAGAGTTTGAATCAGTTAAAATGGGTTGTCAATAACATATTCCTAAATCAAGATGTCAGTAAATCCAAAGGATGCAATCACTGGGAATAAACTACAGCCAATCTTCTCTGGTACAGATGAAGATCACCACTGGAGATATAACTCTAATTGTGGATGTGCCTAATGAACTAAAGAAGTTTATCAATACATGAACACACAGAAAGATACACATGAGCCCTTCCTATATGGTGGAATATTCTTTCAAAGCATTGACTGTCTACCTGTGGTCTGATGTTTTGTCTCACCATTTCTGTCTACTCAGGCTAAAGGTGACAAGGCATGATGACTGCATTTAACATGGTACTCAATGAAACAATTAAGTTGCTGAGGTTCACATGCCTTGTGCACCTGTTTGTTTATTGCTCTACCCCATTTAAAATACCCTGCTAATGAGAGAACCTTACAGTTTATCATTGTGTGTTGCAACCTGTGACTTACAGGACTTTCAGATTCTGTAACTACTGCCTCTGCAATGCCAAATCTCTAAAGCCTAGAGATGAGCGCCAAACTAAGTATTCCATCACTAAAACACAGTGATGGATCACAACTCTTGGGATTTTCCTCACACGTTCTGCCATTTATGACCACACCAGTGGGAATGTGCAATCAGTTTAGAGAGCCAATATGCTCAAGTTGGAGTCAATGCAGTGAACACATGTATGGAGAATTAGCCAAAACATGCGTCTGGGGTTGCTGATGATACTCCTGGTGAGGAGAATTGCTTAGCATTTTGGTGCTGAGTTGCCCTTGTGGGTGGGACCAGACTGATATGCAAATGGATATTTCTCCTCTGTGAAGGGTGCAGTGTGTTAATATGTGGTTGTCGACCCTCCTGAGTGGAAGAAATTCCATAGAACAGGTTGTTTGAACTTTGCTCATCCCCAGTAGAGGGGATCCTACACTCTTCTTAAATGTGTTAAACTTGCGATTTGTCCCTACGTAACCAGGGGTGATCCAGACGTGGACCCCTTGTACACTGTGCCTTAGAGAGCCTCAGTTTCACCTCATTGAGGAGGCCCAACAAGGCCAAAACCTTTGTCTGGTGTTGCTGATGATGCTCTTGTTCAAAGTAGAATTAGCTAACATTTTGTGGCTGGACTGCCTTTGTGGGTGGGCCTCACCTGATTTGCAAAATTATATTTCTCTTTTGTGAAGGGTGCAGTGAGATATAATGTGGTTGTAGACCTGCCTTTGTGAAAGAAATTCCATAGAATAGGTTGTTTGAACCATGTTCGTCCTCAGTAGAGGGGCTCACACACTTTTGTTTAACTTTTGTGGGGTAGTGTGATTAATGTTTGCTGGGAGATTGATCCCTTTGAAGAGTTTCGAAGTGAGTGGTAATATAGTTGAGAGGGCAGGTGGATGAAATTAGTTGCTGTATAACCATGAATGTTTACAGTAAGTGGGATTGATTGATGACTCCTTCATGCACAATGTAATAGGAGTTTGAATTGCCTGCTTTTATCAGTCAAAGAAAAGGACCATGCCTACTGGAAAAAATAAAGTCACATTGACTTTAATAAAATCATGCTACTCTTGGTCAGGCAACTTTTTGGGCAAGCCTCCAATGTTCTACAAAGTGATTTCAATTCCAGCAAACATAGAACAGTTGGGGTATTGTGTTACAGGAGCTATTGTTGATAGCTGAGCGGATGGTGTCAGCCAACTCATAAGAGTCATAAGAGCGACTTGCATGTGGCTCAAAACCATTTACACTATTGGCCATCTAATGTTCCTCCCTCACACCAAGAAGGACCACTCTAGCTCACTGATAGGCTGCTTCTCCTGAATATAAGATTCCAAAGGGGGAAAGGTTCTGAAGTGAATCAAAGGGAGCCCCTCAACCAATATCTGCTTGATTGAGTTAATTCACATAGCATCCCTGAAAATGTTGCATTGTGACAAACTAGATCATATATTGCAGTGGATGATAGAGAGGCAGCCGCTTTATTCACACATCCAATGTTTTACCTTCTTCAACAGAGAACCAGCCTCTCAAACTTCCTTCATCTCCAGTTGCAGGTTTTCGGAACAGCAGCCATATACCCAACTCTGTCCTGGGGATAGGATACAGTGGTTGCGGAGAAGGGCTCCATAGTATATTATCATTAGATCGAATAAAAGACCTTGGATCATCCTGGCCTCCTCCTCTAAGGTTCTCCTCCTCATAGACTTCAATATTCACCTCGACTCCCCTGATGCGGCCTCTTGGCTCTTCCACAACCTCTGTGACAATCTTTCCCTCTCCATCTTACCCTCTGGTCCGACGCACTTAGCTGGACAAACCATGGATGCTCTAATTTCTTCAGACATTCCCATCTCCAACCCTCTCATTACTTCTCTTTCCTGGTTTGATCATGCTCTCCTGTTCTAAGGACCGGCCTCCACTGCCAGCCTCCTTCTCCATCATTCGACCTATGAAGCAAGTGTCTGTTTCCAATCATGCCTCCACCTTCACTCCCCCTCCTAAACCTGCCACTGACTCTTACTCTGACACTGCCCTTACTAACCTTCAACTCTCCATCGCCAACACTCTGGACATCCTTGCCCCTGTCATGAGGATACGCATGAAACCTGCCTCCAAGTGCAACTCCTGATATGACTCAGACCTGGCCGCTCTGAAATGCAAGTGCAGGGCAGCTGAGTGGAAGTGGCTGGCTTCAAGCACATCCTCTGACAAACTGGCCTACCGCCTGCTCCAAAGGCAATACAGACTCTCCATCTGCTCGAAGAAGAGGGCCTTTATCCAACCCTGCATCTCTTCAACCACTAACAACAAGGCTGAACTTTTCAAAATCTGCAAAGAACTCACCAACCTAACTTTTGAATTCCCACTCCCAATAATCCGAGCCCTCCACCCCAGAAAATCACTGGCACACAAACACGACAAACCATTATTAAATGAACAAATAGAGCCGCCAGGAACAAAAAAATAGATGCTGTCTAGAATCAACAGTGTAGTGGCATGACCCACCTAATCAGAAAAATACAACTATATGATATGGTATGTACAGAGAACATTGCTTTACGCCAAATTTCTGCCAGCAAACCAACATTCCAATAGATTACTGCAATTGCTAGGTAAAAGGATTGACACTGGATAGAATAATGTTTTCGTTATGGAATTAAAATCGACAGCCGTGACACACTTAGCTGCATTGGACTTAGACACTTGACACTCTCAGTGTTGTGCTTAACTTCGAAATGATAATAAAAAAATAAATCAAACGCATGGGACAAGGCTAAGAAGGTGGATATATTACACAGCAAACAAAGGTTTAATGAATATACACACCAAAGTGTTATTTTGCATATGCCCTGTAGCTATTTGTCTAAACTTTGTGCAATGGAGTTAAAACTTTTATATTATATTTACGTTTAAATGTACTCTCTACCCTGGAATTTGTTGGCGTATGGCAGAATGTCCAATTAGGCGAATGTTCATTCCGATTATGTCATAAGGAACTTGAAACCTGCCATCATAAATTGACTACTTGTCCAGTTTTAGAAATTCTTTATCAGAAAGGTTATTCACGTTTTGTTATAGAAATTGATAATATTGCTCATGAACAATGTTGGTCTGTTAGGGAGAATTCTCCAGAATGGCTAATTTCCCTACCTACTGAGTCCCTCAGCAGCTTTGCTGCATTTCGAGGATTTTTTTTTTTTTCACCTGGTAAGAGTGTGAGCCTTTTTTCCCACTCTTACATGTGTTTTGCTGTGTGTGTTTAACATTTTTGTGTTCATAGACTGTGGAGCCTCACCTACTCCATAGGCATCATCTTTGTACTGTGTGGTACAGAGCACGTTTAGTGCAGTGACACTGGGTTGTCTTTTTAGACTTCCCAACTCAGACTCCATTTTCAGGGACTGACTACTGTCTCCCAGAACATGTAAAGTTGCCATTGACTTTATTAGTCTTTTTAAAACGACAGACCCAGTACAAACGATCTTACATAGTGTAAGTGATTTGAAAACGGCACTTCACCTAAGTCAGTGCCTAGCGTGTGATGCACAGCTGAAACCCTTAATTAATTATTTGTGTCTATAAGTTCTTTTATTTCGGAATTATGTACCACTTATATCACGCCCCTCTCTTTGAATCCCCCCCGGTCACACTGAACCAGGAATCAGGATGGTTTGTAAAGATACATTTTTTATTTTATGCATTGCACAATATAATCAAACTAGTTTTAATGGTTAAACAATGATCACCAATGGGGTGATGTCACACTAAAAAATCTCTTTAATCATAAGTAGTAATGATGGAAAAAATAATGCAGCACAGAAATAATCCTTTTGTGTGTGTTCAATCAAATGCAATGTAATTACTATTTCCCCCTGCACACACTTCAATCACCCCAATATGCAATATAAAGAGATAGAAAGAGAAAGAACAGGTTTCAGGAAAGCAAAATTCAAGCAAATATTTCAATCCCAATTTCCCCCCCAGCAAACACAGAGAGAGAAACAGGAATGATTGCAAACTTGTAAAAATGGTTTTAAAGTTGGCTTGAATGAATGGGTAAAACACTGAAAATGGTTTAATTCACTGACATTGTTCAAATCAAATTCTCATGGGAGCCACTTGGTATGGTATCAGACTAACACTAGCAATGATTTGGGAGTAATGAGCAAGTTGAAAACTGAAGTTTGAGGTCGGGTGCAATGAAAGTTATTTCACACGTTATAGATTTGAGCCAAATGAAAGTTTGCAGCAAACTTTTCCACGTGCGGTAAGTGCGATTGCGGAAAAACCATAAGGAGTTGGGATGTGGTTTTGGGTTCTTTAGAAAGCTTAGGATGCTAACATAAATTTCTTTTCTAGCATAAAGTATGAAGAAGTTATGAACATTTTTGTGGAGGCCGTTTTATCAGAAAGAGGCAAAATTGCAAAACAAGAATGCACTTTTAAAATTACAAACAAGGTTTCTTTACACTAGGGGTAGACTATGAAGATGCAAACTACACAACAGCACAGCCACCAGCCCAGGATATCTCTGGATGGTTTTGCCTGCCGAGACGTTCGCCTTCTTCAGAAAATATATCAGCGCAAAGATGATTTTAACACTACTAATACAAAAGATAATAGGGATGAGGTTGAGAGCTCAGGCAAGACAAAATATTTCTAACAATGCAGTTCTAGATCTAAGAGAGGATGGGTTTGGATATGGATGACTTATGGGCAGTACATATTCTAGTGACAGTCCTATACTAAGGATACTCACTATATAGGTTTGGACAGACCCGTCAGGGATCTGGTCACGGCACGGCTCTACTGGGTTGGATCTTTGGATTCTGGCAATAATTCTTAGCAGGAAAGCAGCTACAGCACAGCCAGACTGTTCTTTGGTTCCCCTTAGAGGTCTGGGGTAAAATCTGGTTTCTGGATTTTTAAAGGCCAAACTGAGAATGGTTCAGCTTTGGAAATGGGCCTTTCTGCTTTCAAAGTTTCTGGAGTCGGAGTCTGGAATATGGATGGATCTCTTGCAAAATGCTCCGCCAGCAATCAGTTGGTGGGTGAATGTGTGTGTGTTTTTGAGCCCTCAGCTGTCTCTATTCATGCATTTATTAAAGGGGTGGTAGGCTGAATTATCCTAAGGGCACCCCCTAGCTATTCTATTGGCTAGGGTCTTTCCTCTGCCTTGACTGGAGAAGAAAAAAGAGTGTCATCATGACGATGTGGTTTATGAGGCAGGACAACCCTCCCCTTTGTTTTTTCACATGAAATCTACTTTTCATACAATATATATTTACAATTTTACAAACTTGATAGCCATAGCATATCTAGATCACATATTTTGTGGAGCAGGTATTCATCCAAGCCCGTCTCTGCAGGATCTTGTGTCTGGATTTGACAAGTTTTCACGCTTTTTGTCCGGGATACAATATCTATTTTTTCCAAACTTGGTACAAATGTGCGCATTGCAGAGGGGCATAAGTGTGTGAAGTTTCATATTTCTGACATCAATGCATTTGCTATAAAACCACAATTTCTACAGTTATGTCCCAGAACGTAGCACAAAGTTCTGGCACCTTTTAAAATGTGCACCCAAAATTTAGATTCAGAAGTCCGGGGTTTCTATATTTTTAACAATTGTCCACAATAAATTATCAGTCTTATTAGAAATCTGATTTTTGTCCATTTGTGAATCAACAAAACTCTCTCTCTCCGCCTCCAATGGTTTTGTGTAGCTCAAGAGCAATCCCCACCTACTTCCTTCTGGCAGAGAGCACTGTTGACACTTTAATCTGCATACCCTTTCAGACCAGGAAGGTCCTTTGTCTCTCCCAGGAGCAGCTCCAGTTCCCCCACCATCTTAATCAACACCTGAATGTGAGTGCCTGCCCTTTTGGTGGGAAGCAGAAGGGAGGTATCTTTTCCAGTGGGGGAAGTTTCTTTGTAGTTTTGCTGAATCAGGCTTACTTTAAAAGTAAATTTATAATATTTTTCATTGTTGAAAATAAACTTATAATTTTAAACAAACATCTAGAACACTGAATCTAGGCTCTAAACCATGAAGTTTAAATAGTGACAACCTAGTTTGCTCTTGATAACAAGTCACTTAGATTTAAGACATTAGATCTTAACGTACAACTTTTACAGTTTTAAAACAGGCTTTTGAAACAGTCAGAAGAGGCCGCTGGTACTACGCCCATATTTTGACAGCTTTCTCAGGCAGGCAAACTGGCTGTGGATGATTTTGTGACCAATTCAACTTTCCTGTATATTGAAAATGCTTGTATTCCATAGCCTGGGACACCCAACACGAAGATTGGATGTTTGCAGGTGTTTGCAACCAGCATTCAGTATTTTTTTAGCAACCAAGAAAAGATTTAAAAGCAGATTTCGGATTTCTTTCAGCAAGCACTGTTTTTCATCTGTGCTCCATTTTTACATGTTGGACAGCCCAAATACATGTTTCAGAAGTATGGTCTCTATTCCACCACTGACAACATGCATGATAAATTTGGCAGCCATCTTTTTGTGCTTGGTAGAGTGCAATTTCTTTAGGTTTTGGCACACAAGGGATTTTCACTGCCATTTTGCTGATTCTGGTGCCACCAGCACACAGTGATGCCGCAGGGCAGAGCCTACTGTGTCAATACAGCCCATAAGCCCCCCCTCGCGAGTTGACTCTTGACCGCCCGTCAAGGGCAAGTCATGAGATTGGGATGTTCAGTTGGAAAAAACGTTTGCTGCTTCTCCCATCAGTGGTGGATCGGCAGGTTCTCATCGCCGGTTCCAGATGGAAGTGTATGGAGCGATACCCCGGGCCCCTTGGGTCTTTCCTCCTGGTCCCCGAGTGGTCCTCCTTGGTTTTAGGATCCATGGTTTTAGGCCTAGGATGGCAAAACAGAGCATATTTGTAGACATTTCCCCACCACTATTCATGTAGTGGGGCAGATACATACATTTTGACATATAAGGACAATTTATTTCTATTTGCAACTATAGCTAATTATAACTGATGGAATAGTTTTAAAGTTGCAATTCTAGGGAGCTGGGATGTCCCCCTTTGGGTTTCCAGATGAATTCTCTAGTTTCTGCAGAGTGTGCCTAGGATGGCAACACTTCAGTTGGTTGATATGGACCCACGTATCTTCGCCCTCTGCCAAACTGCCTTTGGGGATGTGGATTTTGTAGGCGACTGGTGAGATTCTGTCTACAATTTCAAAAGGACTCATCCAGCTAGGCAGAAATGTGCACTGTTTGGCCTGGTTCCTTTGGAAATTGTATAAGTAGACCCGGTCTCCTACTTGGTATTCTTTTCTAGTAGTCTTAAGGTCATAGTGGGTCTTCATACTGTCTGCAGATCTTTCTAGATTTCGCTGAGAGTAGGCAAAAGCATGTTGAAGGTGTTTTCTCAGATTTTCAACATACTCATGAGTTGTAGGGGCATTGATCAATGTCTGCTCTTGGTTCCTGTAGAGCAGATGCTGGGGAAGCACCATCCAGCGTCCAGTCATCAGCTCAAATGGTGACATTTTTTGTGCAGAAGAAGGGGTAGATCTGATGGCCATCAGGATGAGAGGTAGTCGGATGTCCCAACTTGGCCCAGATTATGCCACAAACTTTTTTAATATGCTCACAATTGTCTGGTTGTATCTCTCCACTACACCACTTGATGATTCCGGTAGGCCTTGTGTTGTTTCCGTTTGACCCTAAGTATCTCCCACATCTTTGTCATCACTTCGCTAGTGAAGTGGCTACCTCGGTCTGACTTGATCCTTTGGGGTAGTCCAAAACGTGAGAAGATGTGGTTGATCATCAGGGCAGCTGCTGTTTCTGGCTTGCAATTTGGGGCCGGGAGACATTCCACCCATTTAGTGAACAAGTATGTCACGCTCAACATGTACTTGTTCCCCCTAGAGCAGCGAATCACGGGCCCGATAAAATTGACCTGTAAATCTGACCAAGACAGTGTCATCCCCCTCTTTTGGAGAGGTGCACGGTGTGTGAGGGATGTTGGCTGAAACTGTGCACACACAAGACACCCCTTCAAGTATTGGTCGAGGACCTGCCCCATGTGTGGCCAGTATGCAACCTCTCTTAAGATTTCAAGTGTTGTATGAAACCCCCTGATGACCGGCTGTGGCCGCATCATGGTTGTGACTTAGCATCAGGCTTCAGAATGAGGTAGGGACCACCCACTGATCATGGCCAGCTAGGGATCTCCTCACCAACAAACCGTCTTGGATTCGGAACATTTTTTGGACATTTCATCAACACTCTGAGGTCCTCTTTCCCTATGTAATTGGTATCTATCAGGGGAAAGTTCTCAGGGTCCTCAATGTGTTGATAAAACTTACCAATTATTGGATCCCCTTTTTGAGCCGTAATCAAATCAGCATCTGGGGTCTCCTTTCTCCATTGTGCAGTTGAGAGTTCATTGTGAGCATTTGTCTGGGACCTAGTGATAGCAGTGACCTGGATTTCCCCCAACAGGGACTCGATCTAAAGTAGATCCTCTTGGATGGCTCCAGTTTTGGCCAGCTGATCAGCTAGATCATTTCCAGTTTTGTCTGGTCCCTCTACTTTAGAATGACCCTTGTTCTTTTTCCAGTAGATGGTCATCCAATTCGAGGTGACCAGATCATCAATATTTTGGATTAATTTCCCATGTGTCAATGGGTTGTTATTAGCACATAGCATGCCTCTGGCTTTCCAGTTAACCAGGTGCTCCACAAACCCGTTCCGTACATAATCCGAATCTGTGATTATGACCAGTTAGTGGAGTTGGTGTTGGACATCAGTGACATCAGTGAGGATGGCTTGATGCACAGCCATCAACTCTGCCACTTGACTACTTCGGGGACCGATTTTGTACCCAGCAGAAGGTTCTGGGGCATCATTCACCCATGCATTCCCTATGCCGGCCACAAGTTCTTTTTCCCCGTTGTTGCCAACATGGTAGGAGCATCCATCCACATAGACAGTGGACATTCCCTCACACTGGTCTTCTTCATAGACTTTGTGTGGGGAATTAAGGTATGCCTCTATGTTGTCCTTGATTTTAAGACTTTCATCCTCGAGACAGTTTTCTCTGGCACAATCATGCAAGTCAGCCAGACCTTGAACGAGGGGACTCTTCTTGTTTTGGCCATATCTGACCTCCACAGGAAAGCTTTGCATTGACACAATCCAGGAAGTAATTCAGGAATTACTCACATTTCCGGCCCGGATTCTGGAGGCTAGTGTGGAGTCTCCACTATGATGTGTTCCCCCTGGATAAACGGGCCGTAATTCTTCAATGCCCACACCATTGCCAGGAGGATAAAGTTTTACTAGCATAGGAGATTACTTTATTAACCTTGTCATGCTTTTGGTATAATACTGCAGTCAAGCATGTATTTGAGAACCCTGTCTCCAAGAAGAACTCCTTGTTTTTGACAGGGTAAGCTAGGCAAGGCGCTTGTGAGAGGCTTCTTTTGAGTTGTCTTACTGCCTCGGCTTGTTCTGGACCCCACTCCCACTTGACACCCACCTTCAAAAGAAGGATCAGGGGTCTTGTGATCTCTGCATGGTCCTCAATGAACTTTCTGCTGTAATTAGTCAGTCCAAGGAGGCCATTTGGTTCCCGCAGAGTTGTGGGGTCTTTTAATTTCTGGAGTGCTTCTACTTTCTTTTCCTGGGGACAGAGACCCCGAGGAGTAATCTCATGCCCCAATAAATTGACACAGGTTTTCCACCACTTTGCCTTTTGAAAGGAGAGTTTTGCTCCCGCAGCCCTGAACAGTGTCAGAACATAACAGATCTCCGCTATGTGTTCCTCCACAGTTGAGCTTTTGACTAAAACATCATCTACATAGGCCAGGTTACCCCTTTCACCCAGGTCGGGCATGGCCTTATGTAGAAAAATGTAAAATTAATTGCCGGAGTTGATGTATCTGAAGGGAGTCTGGGTACATGTGTACTGCTGCCCCCAGAAGGTAAAAGCCAGCTTGTATTGGTCCTCCCTACTGACAGGTACAGTCCAGTACCCATTGGTCAGGTCAATGGCAGTGAATACCTTTGACCCCTGGATCTGGGCCAGCCCCTGGTCAATGTAGGGAAGAGGCCATCGGGAAGTATGGACCCATTTGTTGAGCCCCCTTAGGTCGGCACCGAGTCTCCACTGGCCATTTGGCTTCAAAATCCCCAGCACCGGATTATTGAAGGTGCTGTGGACTGGACAAATTATCCCACGGGACGCAAGGTTCTTAATGATTTCAGTTAGGAACTCCATTGATGCGAGAGGCAAGTGATATTACTTTACAAACACTGGAATCATGCCAGGGTCCGTGGGAATTGTTGTTGTGTGGATGTCGGTGCGACCACAGTCATGTGAGTCCACCGCAAAGAGATCTTGAAAATCTAAGAAAACTTGTTTCAATTTTTGCCTTTGCTCCAGAGTCTCACAGGCATGAACAAGGTTGACTCTCTCTTCAATCATCTGTCTGAAGCCTGGAAAGACTTCCGGTTTTGCTATCTCAGCGGCCTCCTCCAGCTGGGTGGAGAAGTCCCTGGTCAAAGTGCTGATTTGGACCGGTGGCTTCAGGTGGGGAAGGCAGTCCTCGCGGACTTGGAATATCACCTCATCCCTCCAGAAGTCACAAGTAACATCTTCCTTACTATAAGGGCAGGAAGTTTACAACAGGAAATTCCCCCCATGCCGGGTGAAGATCCTGTCTGGTGTCATGTCATTGTCACTATCACTGTCAAAACAGTCCTTGGGGATTGGTCCTAACAGTTCATTACCTAAATCTATGGAAAAATGTCGGTCATCAACCACCATTCCAATAATGGTGCCTGCGGCTAGAGTGATACTCTGTAAGTCACTGTTATCCACCTCTATTGGAATAGTGTCATGTTCTATATTGACTAGTGGTGTTGGGTTTTCCCCCAACCCTCGCTGTTGGAAGTGAGCATTAAGATGAATATATGCATCAGGGTTTTTCAGTTTCTGTCCTCTTTTAACTTTCACTTCCAGGGAGAATTGTCGTGTCCGTTCTGGGATGGTGACTTCCTCTCCAATCTGAATTTAAACTGCATAAGGCAGCAGCTGAGTAGACCTAAATGCTTTCTCTGGGTCATCAAAGCCCATGGGATTACCCGCTAATCGGGACCAAGCTTTGAGGTTTATAAGGTCCAGACTAATGGCAAAGCGATTGAGAATGGCACTGCCTAAGTAAAATGCGGCAGGGACATCTCGCACAACCCAACAATTATGGACTATGCTCTTGTTGCCTATGGAAATTTTGAGCAGGAGATGTTTGGAAATGGGTGTTTCCAGGCCTATATCCCATTTGTCTATCAGTTTAAATGTGGGAATGGCTGGATCTTTTGGGAGTTTGCGGAACATGGCTTCACTGTTGAAGCTCTTACCGTTGTTCACACACACTTGGGCGAGAACAGAGTCCTTCCCTTCATTTAACTGAATAGGGATGAACAACTGCTCTCCAATTTTCTGAATATCAGCCAGGCTTTGAGCTGATTTCTCATCTTTCTGGACTATAGGAGTGGGATTTTCCGATTGTGAATTTGTAAAGAAGTGTTTCCTTGCAGTGTCGAATGCCACCTTAGACTGGAAGGAAGGTTGATTTTCAGAAATAGAGAGGACTCCCCATCACCAGTTTGTTGTCCTACTACTGCTATTACTGTCACGTCTGGGATTTGATTATTCTGGAAGTGAAATTCTACTTGGTCAGATTTTTGTTCAACCATGTGGCATGTGCCGTTTAAACTAACATGGCGGACACTATGTTTCAATTTTATTGGTCGGTTAGTCTGGGTCCAGAGGACCTTTTTTACACAATCTATGAGGGGTAACAATCTACGCAGGATTTCATTCCCTAGTAAACAAGGTGTGCACTGTGGAGTCACAACTATAACCGGATGCTTCACCTTGTGTCGCCCAATTTTAATATCCAAGTCCGCAGTCCCCTCGACTGGAATTTCCATCCCGTCGAAGTTCTGAAGTTGTCCAGGAAGAGGGGAGAGAGGAATATGGTGTTCCTCCCCCCTTTCCGAATTCAGTTGATCAAAGGCCCTCTTTGACAGTAGGGTAGCTTCGGATCCAGTGTCCACCAGTGCCAAAATTGTACACTGCCCCTGTATTTGTACCGGGGCATAGAATCTTCCCTCCTTCTCCTCAAGGGGGCAAAGATAATGTACATTTTTGGACAACTGGTGGGTTAGTTTCTTGGTTTTGTATGATGTCAAGAAGGTGATTTGGGCAGAATTCTGTTTGGAGTCTTGGGAATCTGAAAGAAAAAGGTGACAACTAGATATGGGGAAAGCTATGGGTTCAACTGGTTCTGATTCTGGGCCGCCCCCTGTTCCCTTTTTGGAGGCAGTCACCCGGATGGGTTTCAACCAGGGGATTTTCATGCTGATGATTCTGGGGTTGGATGATGGGCGGTGCTAACTCGGTCCCCACATCTACCCAGTCTGGATTTGGATCCTTTGGGACCCATTTCTCTTTGGGAGGAGTTCCCCCATCTCTGAAGGAGAAGATCCTTTTCCCAGAATCCTCCGAGGACCCCTCTCCTTCAAACTGGAAGACTTGTACATCCTCCTCAAAATGGGTCTATTTTGGCTCTTTATTTCTCCCACCCCCCTCTGCTCCTTGGGTTGTAGACTTTCAGGGGCAGGACATTTTGGTTCCAGTTGCTGGGTTTCCAGGGACTTTCTACCAGTGGGGAAGGAAGCTTCCTCCAAGGCTTTAAACCCCCCTTTCCCTTGTGCCTCCTCCCTGGGAACCGGTGGGTTGTCGGGGTTCTTCCCCCGTCATTGCTGTGGAGCACCAGGTCCTGGATTTGAGGCATTCTGCGCTGCCATGCTCATCTGAGGGTTCTGTTGAGCCCTCAGCATGCGACCCAGATCCTGTGCCATGTTTTGGACCTGGCGCTCTAGTTGTGACACCCGCTCAGGCTGATGCAGGGTTCTCATGTCTCCCCTGGGCTGATCCCGGGAAGGGTAGCTATCCCTTCTCACAAAATACCCTGGGTTAGGGAAGTTGGGGTACCCCTACACCCTTGGCCTCCCCTCTCCTGGATTAGGTTGTCTGGGCTCAGGAAATTGGGGAAAGAAGGATGGATTGTTTTGGGGGTTGATATTTTGCGTGAACCTTGGGAAGAAGTTCTGTCCAGTATTTGGAGGATTACTGCCCTCCTGGGGGAAGTGAGGAGGGAAGTTCCCTGGGCTAGCTGGTGTTTGGTTGGATCCCCCCCCACCTTTGGGCTGGAGGAGTCCACACATAACCCAGGATGGGTCTATTCCCCTTGTAGTGGGGGCTGATGTAGTCAGGGGAGTTAGGGGTCCCATTTGTGGGGTTACCTCCTTGGCTCCCTGTTTGTTATTGGCCCGAGGGCCTTCTGGGTTGGGGTTGTTTTGATTCTGTGCAGGCAGGTTTTTAGCCCCCCCATCTCCAAATCGAAAATGGGGGCAACCTTCACCTCCGCCACTTTAGCAGCAGCAGGGTTATTGGTTGTTTTGGAGCTTTTTGAATTATTTTTGTTTTCCACTGGCTTTTGCCCCTCCTAAATGCATGTGGCTTGTTCAATGACCCAGTCTAGTGATATTTTCTCATGAAAGTCCCTCACTAGCTGGGTCATGATATATTTGGGGAGAGCATGGAAGAAAGTATTTACAAAATCTTTGCTGTCAGTGTGCACCCTTCTAGTGGTCTGCGCAAAGGCACGCTTTAATTCTTGAACAAATTCTTTTGGGGCCTGATCTTCCCCACATTGCAAGTTATAGGCCGCCTTGCGATCATCCTGAGGATTCCTGTGCACAGAAAAATGTTTCAATATGGCCGCCCTATAGGTAGACCATCTGGAATGATTCTGATCTTCCAGCCCCACAAAGAAGCTGGAGTACTCTGAAGAGAAGGTCCATTTCACATATTGAATACAGCTTTGGCTGTCCTTCAAATGGAAAGTCTCCATCATTTGTTCAAAGAGCTCCAGGTGCTCCCAAACCGAATACTTTTGCCTTCTTGTGATAGGGCGTGATGACGCTCCCAATGGCCTTTATTGGTTTTAGGGGATCCTTGAGCAAGGCCCTTTTGACCTTGTTGGCTTTTTTGGTTCGGATGACCCTGTTCCACTCATCCTCTGACTCAGAGGCATTGCTACCAGAGGTGCCTGTCTGGTCTTCTAGGCTCTCCTGGATTCTGCGAGCTAGGGAATGGCTGGCAGAATGTGGGGGCCTAGTTTCTTGAGTCCTGTGGCGCTCAGAGGAGTCTTCTGATTCCTCCTTGCTCCCAGGATTTGCTGAGTACCTCTCCTCCACTGTCCTAGCTGGGCAGAGGTTTTCAGGATGCCCTTAGTGGGCCTACTCTCATGGAGTTCCCCACTAAATTTTACTCTTGGTAAACGGTATTTTTGAGAATCCATTTCTCTGACCCTCCCCTCATTGGAGTCTCCCTGATCAGAGAATATGGCCCTAGTACTTGGGAACCCACACCCAGATGCCCGCCCATCCATTCCTGGGAGGATCTATGAGCCCCATATTCCTCATTGGATTGAAGTCTGCCATCCCTGTGGCCCTGGGCTCATGTGCGCCAGTGGACATGGGGGTGGCAGAGTCCATGGGGTTGAAGAGATGAAAGCCTCTGGTACTAGGGTCCCTGAGGTTATGCTCAGGTGTTTCCCTTTCCCAGCGGACCTCATCTCTCTCAGCCCCTGCTCCCTGTTACCATGCAATAACCTGACCTTTCTGGTCCTCTATCAAGGCCTTGCTAGTCTCTATCAGTTCTTCATGCATAGCTACCTGTCTGTGGAGCCTGTCATTTTTCTCACAGATAGCCTCATTGTCTCTCTGTGCTTTCTGTGTCAATTTAGAGTACTGGGCCAGTTTTTGCTGCATGACGGTTACCTCCTAAGTCCTGTCCTTACTGGCCTCGTCACTCTTTGCCAGAGCATCTTCCATCCTCCTGGAGTGCTCTAACAGTTTTGTATAATCTTTTTGCAGTTCACCCAGTCCCTGGAGGTCCAGGTGACTTTCTTCTATCTTATCTTTTAAATAACTGACCTCCTGGCCTAAGGTGTCCCTTTCCGGAATAAGAGTACCCCTCTGCGCAGCCAGGTTGTCTCTTTGTCTTTGGAGCGCACCAGCTTTCTGGCGCTCTCCATAAAATTCTTTCTGGGTGTCAAGGTCTTTCAGGATTAATTTATTATTATCTTCTTTTTCTTGGTCTAGGCGGTTTTGCAGGGTGACTACCTGCTCTGCGCATGCTCTATTAAAATATATTTGCTGCTCCAGCTTTTTCTGGCTCTGTAGTAGAGAGTCCAAACTTTCTTGGCATTCCTTCTGCAGGGCCAATACTTTGGTATCCTGCTGTACCTTCTCCTGCTGCAGGATATACATATCTTCATTTATTTTTATTAGGTACTGCCTGGTTTCATTTTCTGATTCATGGCTCTTTTGTAACCTTTGCTCTGTAGAGTCCAGATCAGTTTGGGCTTTTTATAATGATTGTAGTTGCTTGTTTGCCAGATCTAGGTTCTAGACATATTTGTCCTGTATTGCTCCAATGTGGAAATACAGATATGCCGCTATTTTGGCAATCTTACTTTGCTCTTCTTTTACCTTAGGGGCCATGTACAGTTCACTCAGTGCCATATGTAATGGAATCTGATCTTGCCATATATTTAATCCTGTTGCAGTGGCTTGTTCCTTGATTTCCTGCAACCACACATTCTGATCCTGCTCTGTCCATTCACCCCTGACAAATAGTTTGTGCAGTATGTGTTCTTTTGCCATATTCATTTCTACCAAGGTCGCCATTCCGTAAATATTAATTTACTTTCTGACTTACAGGAGTTATTTTATTTTTGCAAAACAGACTAAATTCCTGAGAGCGTTCCTGTGAGGGGTGCTTTTCACAGTGTAACACAGTGTGGTAGCCCAAAAGGGTTTATGTACCCCGTTAGTTAGCACGCTGTATTAAGCTGTCACAAGTGGTATGTCTAATTCAGAAATCCTGGCCACGAGCCCCCAATCTTGTAAGTGTTTTCAACCCGCCACTTCACCTAAGTCAATGCCTAGTGTGTGATGCACAGCTGAAACCTTAATTAATTATATCTGTCTATAAGTTCTTTTATTTCTCAACAATGTACCACTTATATCACACCCCTCTCGTTGAATCCACCCCGGACACAATGAACCAGGAATCAGGCTGGTTTGCAAAGTTAAAATATTTATTTTATGTATTGCACAGCACAAGGAGTAATGATGGGAAAAGAATGCAGCACAGAAATAATCCTTTTGTGTGTGTTCAATCAAATGCAATGTGATTACTATTTCCCCATGCACACTCTTCAATCCCCCAATATGCAATAGAAAGAGACAGAACGAGAGAGAACTGGTTTCAGGAAGGCAGAATTCAAGCACATAAATCAATCCCAATTTCCCCCCAGTAAACACAGAGGGCCTGATCACGACTTATTACCGCCGGTGGTATTAGCCCTACCGCCGAACTCCCCGGCACTAATAACGCCAGATCACGAGTTTGGCGGTAATGTTAATCCCCGTTCCCCATTGAGGCAATTCGGGAATGCCCCATTCCCCATTGGGCTCAATGGGGAATTTTTGCGCTCTTACCGACGGCGGATTTCCCGCCAGCGGTAATAGCGCACATTTTCGGCAGATTTCCTCCCATCTCAGAGCTGGGGCGAAATTTGCTGAAGTCCTGATTTGGCAGACCCTTAAATCCGGCGGTAATAGCGCTACCACCGGATTTAAGGGTTACCGCCAAAGTCGTGATCAGGCCCTCTAGAGAGAGAAACAGGAATTATAGCAAACTTGTCAAAATGGTTTTAAAGTTGGCTTGAATGAATGGGTAAAACACTGAAATTGTTCAAATTCTCATGGGAGCCACTTGGTATGGTATCAGACTAACACTAGCAATGATTTGGGAGTAATGAGCAAGTTGAAAACTGAATTTTGAGGTCGGGTGCAATGAAAATATATTTCAGACGTTAAAGATTTGAGCAAAACGAAAAATTTGTGACAAACTTTTCCGGGTGCGGTAAGCACGATTGCAGAATAACTATAAGGAGTTGGGATGCGGTTTTGGGTTCTTTAAACAGCTTAGGAGGTAAGCTTCAAGTAGACACTTAAAAATTGCAAAACAAGATTGCACTTTTAAAATTACAAACAAGGTTTCTTTACACTAGGGGTAGACTATGAAGATGCAAACTACACGACAGCACAGCCACCAGCCCAGGGTATCTCTGGATGGTTTTGCCTGCCGAGACACTCGCCTTCTTCAGAAAATATATCAGCGCAAAGATGATTTTAACACTACTATTACAGAAGATAATAGGGATGAGATGGAGAGCTCAGGCAAGACAAAATATTTCTAACGTTGCAGTTCTGGTTCTAAGAGAGGATGGGTTTGGATATGGATGATTTATGGACAGTACATATGGTAGTGGCAGTCCTATACTAAGGATACTCACTATATAGGTTTGGACAGAATCGTCAGGGATCTGGTCACAGCACAGCTCTACTGGGTTAGATCTTTGGATTCTGGCAATAATTCTTAGCAGGAAAGCAGCTACAGCACAGCCAGGGTGTTCTTTGGATCCCCTTAGAGGTCTGGGGTAAAATCTGGTTTCTGGATTTTTAAAGGCCAAGCTGAGAATGGTTCAGCTTTGGAAATTGGCCTTTCTGCTTTCAAAGTTTCTGGAGTTTGGAGTCTGGAATATGGATGGATCTCTTGCAAAATGCTCCACCAGCAATCGGTTGGTGGCTGAATGTGTGTGTGATTGTGAGCCCTCAGCTCTGTTTATTCATGCATTTATTAAAGGGGTGGGTATGCTGAATTATCCTAAGCGCACCCCTTAGGTATTCTATTGGCTAGGGTCTTTCCTCTCCCTTGATTGGAGAAGAAAACAGAATGTCATCATGACGATGTGGTTTATGAGGAAGGAAAACCCTCCCCTTTGTTTTTGCACATGAAATCTACTTTTCATATAATACATATTTACAATTTTACAAACTTGATAGCAATAGCATATCCAGATCACATATTTTGTGGAGCAAGTATTCATCCAAGCCCCGTCTCTGTAGGACCTTGGGTCTGGATTTGACAAGTTTTCACACTTTTTGTCCGGAATACAATATCTATTTTGTCCAAACTTGGTACACATGTGCGCATTGCATAGGGGCATACGTGTGTGAAGTTTCATATTTCTGACATCAATGCATTTGCTATAAAACCACAATTTCTGCAGTTATGTCCCAGAACATAGCACAGAGTTATGGCACCTCTTAAAATGTGAACCCAAAATGTACATTAAGAAGTCCGGGGTTTCTATATTTTTAACAATTGTCCACAATAAATTATCAGTCTTATTAGAAATCTGATTTTTGTCCATTTGTGAATCAACAAAACAGTCTCTCTCTGCCTCCAAAGGTTTTGTGTAGCTCACGAGCAATCCCCGCCTACTTCCTTCTGGCAGAGAGCACTGTTGACACTTTAATCTGCATACCCTTTCAGACCAGGAAGGTCCTTTGTCTCTCCCAGGAGCAGCTCCAGTGCCCCTCCCCTCTTAATCAACACCTGAATGTGAGTTCCTGCCCTTTTGGTGGGAAGCAGAAGGGAGGTGTCTTTCCCAGTGGGGGAAGTTTCTTTGTAGTTTTGCTGAATCAGGCTTACTTTAAAAGTACATTTATTACATTTTTCTTTGTTGAAAATAAACTTATAATTTTAAACAAACATCTAGAACACTGATTCTAGGCTCTAAACCATGAAGTTTCAATAGTGACAACCTAGTTTGCTCTTGATAACAAGTCACTTAGATTTAAGACATTAGATCTTAACGTACAACTTTTACAGTTTTAAAACAGGCTTTTGAAACAGTCAGAAGAGGCCGCTGGTACTACGCCCATATTTTGACAGCTTTCTCAGGCAGGCAAACTGGCTGTGGATGATTTTGTGACCAATTCAACTTTCCTGTATATTGAAAATGCTTGTATTCCATAGCCTGGGACACCCAACACGAAGATTGGATGTTTGCAGGTGTTTGCAACCAGCATTCAGTATTTTTTTAGCAACCAAGAAAAGATTTAAAAGCAGATTTCGGATTTCTTTCAGCAAGCACTGTTTTTCATCTGTGCTCCATTTTTACATGTTGGACAGCCCAAATACATGTTTCAGAAGTGTGGTCTCTATTCCACCACTGACAACATGCATGATAAATTTGGCAGCCATCTTTTTGTGCTTGGTAGAGTGCAATTTCTTTAGGTTTTGGCACACAAGGGATTTTCACTGCCATTTTGCTGATTCTGGTGCCACCAGCACACAGTGATGCCGCAGGGCAGAGCCTACTGTGTCAATACAGCCCATAAGCCCCCCCTCGCGAGTTGACTCTTGACCGCCCGTCAAGGGCAAGTCACGAGATTGGGATGTTCAGTTGGAAAAAACGTTTGCTGCTTCTCCCATCAGTGGTGGATCGGCAGGTTCTCATCGCCGGTTCCAGATGGAAGTGTATGGAGCGATACCCCGGGCCCCTTGGGTCTTTCCTCCTGGTCCCCGAGTGGTCCTCCTTGGTTTTAGGATCCATGGTTTTAGGCCTAGGATGGCAAAACAGAACATATTTGTAGACATTTCCCCACCACTATTCATGTAGTGGGGCAGATACATACATTTTGACATATAAGGACAATTTATTTCTATTTGCAACTATAGCTAATTATAACTGATGGAATAGTTTTAAAGTTGCAATTCTAGGGAGCTGGGATGTCCCCCTTTGGGTTTCCAGATGAATTCTCTAGTTTCTGCAGAGTGTGCCTAGGATGGCAACACTTCAGTTGGTTGATATGGACCCACGTATCTTCGCCCTCTGCCAAACTGCCTTTGGGGATGTGGATTTTGTAGGCGACTGGTGAGATTCTGTCTACAATTTCAAAAGGACTCATCCAGCTAGGCAGAAATGTGCACTGTTTGGCCTGGTTCCTTTGGAAATTGTATAAGTAGACCCGGTCTCCTACTTGGTATTCTTTTCTAGTAGTCTTAAGGTCATAGTGGGTCTTCATACTGTCTGCAGATCTTTCTAGATTTCGCTGAGAGTAGGCAAAAGCATGTTGAAGGTGTTTTCTCAGATTTTCAACAAACTCATGAGTTGTAGGGGCATTGATCAATGTCTGCTCTTGGTTCCTGTAGAGCAGATGCTGGGGAAGCACCATCCAGCGTCCAGTCATCAGCTCAAATGGTGACATTTTTTGTGCAGAAGAAGCGGTAGATCTGATGGCCATCAGGACGAGAGGTAGTCGGATGTCCCAACTTGGCCCAGATTATGCCACAAACTTTTTTAATATGCTCACAATTGTCTTGTTGTATCTCTCCACTACACCACTTGATGATTCCGGTAGGCCTTGTGTTGTTTCCGTTTGACCCTAAGTATCCCCCACATCTTTGTCATCACTTCGCTAGTGAAGTGGCTACCTCGGTCTGACTCGATCCTTTGGGGTAGTCCAAAACGTGAGAAGATGTGGTTGATCATCAGGGCAGCTGCTGTTTCTGGCTTGCAATTTGGGGCCGGGAGAAATTCCACCCATTTAGTGAACAAGTATGTCACGGCCAACATGTACTTGTTCCCCCGAGAGGAGCGAATCACGGGCCCGATAAAATTGACCTGTAAATCTGACCAAGACAGTGTCATCCCCCTCTTTTGGAGAGGCGCACGGTGTGTGAGGGATGTTGGCTGAAACTGTGCACACACAAGACACCCCTTCAAGTATTGGTCGAGGTCCTGCCCCATGTGTGGCCAGTATGCAACCTCTCTTAAGATTTCAAGTGTTGTATGAAACCCCCTGATGACCGGCTGTGGCCGCATCATGGTTGTGACTTAGCATCAGGCTTCAGAATGAGGTAGGGACCACCCACTGATCATGGCCAGCTAGGGATCTCCTCACCAACAAACCGTCTTGGATTCAGAACATTTTTTGGACATTTCATCAACACTCTGAGGTCCTCTTTCCCTATGTAATTGGTATCTATCAGGGGAAAGTTCTCAGGGTCCTCAATGTGTTGATAAAACTTACCAATTATTGGATTCCCTTTTTGAGCCGTAATCAAATCAGCATCTGGGGTCTCCTTTCTCCATTGTGCAGTTGAGAGTTCATTGTGAGCATTTGTCTGGGACCTAGTGATAGCAGTGACCTGGATTTCCCCCAACAGGGACTCGATCTCAAATAGATCCTCTTGGATGGCTCCAGTTTTGGCCAGCTGATCAGCTAGATCATTTCCAGTTTTGTCTGGTCCCTCTACTTTAGAATGACCCTTGATCTTTTTCCAGTAGATGGTCATCCAATTCGAGGTGACCAGATCATCAATATTTTGGATTAATTTCCCATGTGTCAATGGGTTGTTATTAGCACATAGTATGCCTCTGGCTTTCCAGTTAACCAGGTGCTCCACAAACCCGTTCCGTACATAATCCGAATCTGTGATTATGACCAGTTAGTGGAGTTGGTGTTGGACATCAGTGAGGATGGCTTGATGCACAGCCATCAACTCTGCCACTTGACTACTTCGGGGACCGATTTTGTACCCAGCAGAAGGTTCTGGGGAATCATTCACCCATGCATTCCCTATGCCGGCCACAAGTTCTTTTTCCCCGTTGTTGCCAACATGGTAGGAGCATCCATCCACATAGACAGTGGACATTCCCTCACACTGGTCTTCTTCATAGACTTTGTGTGGGGAATTAAGGTATGCCTCTATGTTGTCCTTGATTTTAAGACTTTCATCCTCGAGACAGTTTTCTCTGGCACAATCATGCAAATCAGCCAGACCTTGAACGAGGGGACTCTTCTTGTTTTGGTCATATCTGACCTCCACCTGAAAGCTTTGCATTGACACAATCCAGGAAGTAATTCAGGAATTACTCACATTTCCGGCCCAGATTCTGTCACTTTGGAGATATTGCAGAGGCTAGTGTGGAGTCTCCACTATGATGTGTTCCCCCTGGATAAACGGGCGGTAATTCTTCAATGCCCACACCATTGCCAGGAGGATAAAGTTTTACTAGCATAGGAGATTACTTTATTAACCTTGTCATGCTTTTGGTATAATACTGCAGTCAAGCATGTATTTGAGAACCCTGTCTCCAAGAAGAACACCTTGTTTTTGACAGGGTAAGGCTCTTGTGAGAGGCTTCTTTTGAGTTGTCTTACTGCCTCGGCTTGTTCTGGACCCCACTCCCACTTGACCCCCCCCTTCAAGAGATGGATCAGGGGTCTTGTGATCTCTGCATGGTCCTCAATGAACTTTCTGCTGTAATTAGTCAGTCCAAGGAGGCTATTTGGTTCCCGCAGAGTTGTGGGGTCTTTTAATTTCTGGAGTGCTTCTACTTTCTTTTCCTGGGGACAGAGACCCCGAGGAGTAATCTCATGCCCCAAGAAATTGACACAGGTTTTCCACCACTTTGCCTTTTGAAAGGAGAGTTTTGCTCCCGCAGCCCTGAACAGTGTCAGAACATAACATATCTCCGCTATGTGTTCCTCCACAGTTGAGCTTTTGACTAAAACATCATCTACATAGGCCAGGTTACCCCTTTCACCCAGGTCGGGCATGGCCTTATGTAGAAAAATGTAAAATGAATTGCCGGAGTTGATGTATCTGAAGGGAGTCTGGGTACATGTGTACTGCTGCCCCCAGAAGGTAAAAGCCAGCTTGTATTGGTCCTCCCTACTGACAGGTACAGTCCAGTACCCATTGGTCAGGTCAATGGCAGTGAATACCTTTGACCCCTGGATATGGGATAGCCCCTGGTCAATGTAGGGAAGAGGCCATCGGGAAGTATGGACCCGTTTGTTGAGCCCCCTTAGGTCGGCACCGAGTCTCCACTGGCCATTTGGCTTAAAAATCCCCAGCACCGGATTATTGAAGGTGCTGTGGACAGGACAAATTATCCCACGGGACTCAAGGTTCTTAATGATTTCAGTTAGGAACTCCATTGATGCGAGAGGCAAGTGGTATTGCTTCACAAACACTGGAATCATGCCATGGTCCGTGGGAATTGTTGTTGTGTGGATGTTGGTGCGACCACAGTCATGTGAGTCCACCGTAAAGAGATCTTGAAAATCTAAGAAAACTTGTTTAAATTTTTGCCTTTGCTCCAGAGTCTCACAGGCATGAGCAAGATTGACTCTCTCTTCAATCATCTGTCTGAAGCCTGGAAAGACTTCCGGTTTTGCTATCTCAGCGACCTCCTCCAGCTGGGTGGAGAAGTCCCTGGTCAAAGTGCTGATTTGGACCGGTGGCTTCAGGTGGGGAAGGCAGTCCTCGCGGACTTGGAATATCACCTCATCCCTCCTGAAGTCACAAGTCACATCTTCCTTACTATAAGGGCAGGAAGTTTACAACAGGAAATTCCCCCGATGCCGGGTGAAGATCCTGTCTGGTGTCATGTCATCGTCACTATCACTGTCAAAACAGTCCTTGGGGATTGGTCCTAACAGTTCATTACCTAAATCTATGGAAAAATGTCGGTCATCAACCACCATTCCAATAATGGTGCCTGCGGCTAGAGTGATACTCTGTAAGTCGCTGTTATCCACCTCTATTGGAATAATGTCATGTTCTATATTGACTAGTGGTGTTGGGTTTTCCCCCAACCCTTGCTGTTGGGAGTGAGCATTAAGATGAATATATGCGTCAGGGTTTTTCAGTTTCTGTCCTCTTTTAACTTTCACTTCCAGATAGAATTGTCTGGTCCGTTCTGGGATGGTGACTTCCTCTCCAATCTGAATTTAAACTGCATAAGTCAGCAGCTGAGTTGACCTAAATGCTTTCTCTGGGTCATCAAAGCCCATGGGATTACCCGCTAATCAGGACCAAGCTTTGAAGTTTATTAGGTCCAGACTAATGGCAAAGCGATTGAGAATGGCACTGCCTAAGTAAAATGCGGCAGGGACATCTCGCACAACCCAACAATTATGGACTATACTCTTGTTGCCTATGGAAATTTTGAGCATACACCTGCTATGCAGGAGATGTTTGGAATTGGGTGTTTCTAGGCCTATATCCCATTTGTCTCTCAGTTTAAATGTGGGAATGGCTGGATCTTTTGGGAGTTTGCGGAACATGGCTTCACTGTTGAAGCTTTTACCGTTGTTCACACACACTTGGGCGAGAACAGAGTCCTTCCCTTCATTTAACTGAATAGGGATGAACAACTGCTCTCCAATTTTCTGAATATCAGCCAGGCTTTGAGCTGATTTCTCATCTTTCTGGACTATAGGAGTGGGATTTTCCGATTGTGAATTTGTAAAGAAGTGTTTCCTTGCAGTGTCGAATGCCACCTTAGACTGGAAGGAAGGTTGATTTTCAGAAATAGAGAGGACTCCCCATCACCAGTTTGTTGACCTACTGCTATTACTGTGACGTCTGGGATTTGATTATTCTGGAAGTGAAATTCTACTTGGTCAGATTTTTGTTCAACCATGTGGCATGTGCCGTTTAAACTAACATGGCGGACACTATGTTTCAATTTTATTGGTCGGTTAGTCTGGGTCCAGAGGACCTTTTTTACACAATCTATGAGGGGTAACAATCTACGCAGGATGTCATTCCCTAGTAAACAAGGTGTGCCCTGTGGAGTCACAAATATAACCGGGTGCTTCACCTTGTGTCACCCAATTTTAATATCCAAGTCTGCCGTCCCCTCGACTGGAATTTCCTTCCCGTCGAAGTTCTGAAGTTGTCCAGGAAGAGGGGAGAGAGGAATTTGGTGTTCCTCCCCCCTTTCCGAATTCAGTTGATCAAAGGCCCTCTTTGACAGTAGGGTAGCTTCGGATCCAGTGTCCACCAGTGCCAAAATTGTACACTGCCCCTGTATTTGTACCGGGGCATAGAATCTTCCCTCCTTCTCCTCAAGGGGGCAAAGATAATGTACATTTTTGGACAACTGGTGGGTTAGTTTCTTGGTTTTGTATGATGTCAAGAAGGTGATTTGGGCAGAATTCTGTTTGGAGTCTTGGGAATCTGAAAGAAAAAGGTGACAACTAGATATGGGGAAAGCTTTGGGTTCAACTGGTTCTGATTCTGGGCCGCCCCCTGTTCCCTTTTTGGAGGCAGTCACCCGGTTGGGTTTGAACCAGGGGATTTTCATGCTGATGATTCTGGGGTTGGATGATGGGCGGTGCTAACTCGGTCCCCACATCTACCCAGTCTGGATTTGGATCCTTTTGGACCGATTTCTCTTTGGGAGGAGTTCCCCCATCTCTGAAGGAGAAGATCCTTTTCCCAGAATCCTCCGAGGACCCCTCTCCTTCAAACTGGAAGACTTGTACCTCCTCCTCAAAATGGGTCTATTTTGGCTCTTTATTTCTCCCACCCCCCTCTGCTCCTTGGGTTGTAGACTTTCAGGGGCAGGACATTTTGGTTCCAGTTCCTGGGTTTCCAGGGACTTTCTACCAGTGGGGAAGGAAGCTTCCTCCAAGGCTTTAAACCCCCCTTCCCCTTGTGCCTCCTCCCTGGGAACCGGTGGGTTGTCGGGGTTCTTCCCCCGTCATTGCTGTGGAGCACCAGGTCCTGGATTTGAGGCATTCTGCGCTGCCATGCTCATCTGAGGGTTCTGTTGAGCCCTCAGGATGCGACCCAGATCCTGTGCCATGTTTTGGACCTGGCGCTCTAGTTGTGACACCCGCTAAGGCTGATGCAGGGTTCTCAGGTCTCCCCTGGGCTGATCCCGGGAAGGGTAGCTATCCCTTCTCACAAAATACCCTGGGTTAGGGAAGTTTGGGTACCCCTACACCCTTGGCCTCCCCTCTCCTGGATTAGCTTGTCTGGGCTCAAGAAAATGGGGAAAGAAGGATTAATTGTTTTGGGGGTTGATATTTTGCGTGAACCTTGGGACGAAGTTCTGTCCAGTATTTGAAGGATTACTGCCCTCCTGGGGGAAGTGAGGAGGGAAGTTCCCTGGGCTAGCTGGTGTTTGGTTGGATCCCCCCCCCCCCCCACCTTTGGGCTGGAGGAGTCCACACATAACCCAGGATGAGTCTATTCCCCTTGTAGTGGGGGCTGATGTAGTCAGGGGAGTTAGGGGTCCCATTTGTGGGGTTACCTCCCTGGCTCCCTGTTTGTGATTGGCCCGAGGGCCTTCTGGGTTGGGGTTGTTTTGATTCTGTGCAGGCAGGTTTTTAGCCCCCCCATCTCCAAATCGAAAATGGGGGCAACCTTCACCTCCGCCACTTTAGCAGCAGCAGGGTTATTGGTTGTTTTGGAGCTTTTTGAATTATTTTTGTTTTCCACTGGCTTTTGCCCCTCATAAATGCATGTGGCTTGTTCAATGACCCAGTCTATTGATCTTTTCTCATGAAAGTCCCTCACTAGCTGGCAGTGCTGGACTGGCCCACCCGGACACCGGGACTTTCCCCGCTAGGCCTCGGGGCATAGGGCCTCTTTTGGGTCGTGGCGGAAGGATACATAAATCCTGAAGGAACACCCAGACCAGTCTGGATGGTTCGCATCACGCTGGCTGCTGCATTTCTTTTCCTCAGGGCCGAGGGGCTAAATGGCACCTGTGCATTTATTTAGGGGCACCGCCCACCCCAGGGAACCGCACGTGCCCTGCAGCCAGACTGTCTGCTGACTGGTGTGCTCCCATCACATGCACACATTGCGCAGGTGCTGGCTGCGCAGCAGGTGACGGTCGACCTCGGTGCTGCTGTGCTGACTGATGACGACTGACGAGGTGAGCAGCCTGGGACGTATACTCACTGCACCGGCATTTATTCACAGATTTATGATTTCTTTTCAGGTGCAAAACTGCAGATCGATTAAATTGCTCGGTGGACGCTAGGGCTGGGGTGTGTTGTCGGGCCTAGAGGGAGCTTGCAGCATCTGGAGTGAAATGACAGAGGTAGTGAGCTCCAGGCCCTAACACCCCCACCCACCAATGTATTCCAGCTCCTCCAGCCACTGCAAGAGCGGGATAGTTTGCTCAGTGGGTGGGGCTGTTAGGGCCTAGACTGGAGCGCACTGGCATTTCACTGATTGGAATCATGATTACAGGTGTGAGACTGTTACTTGACTGTGAATAGATTGCTCAGTCACGGGGGCGGGGGTGTTAGGGCCTGCTGGAGCAGAGCTGGCAGAGGCTGAAATGGAGTGTGAGGAGTGGGATAGCTCGGTGGGTGGGGGTGTTGGGGCCTGTACAAGTGTATTGTCTGAAACTTCCACTTGCATGGGCGCATCAGGCCCCATGCAAATAAGGTCCTCTTATCGTGTGCCTAATTGCACAACTGGTGGAGGAAGGCTTGGACCAGGCAGGGTTAGTTGAAGGTGGCAGGCAGCGTAGAATCTCAGCAGGACACACATGGGGTGGGGTGGGGAGCGGAGCGGTAAAATAGGTAAAGCTGGTAGCCCCCACAGCAGCTGACTTCCTCTGGCAATACCAGTACTGCTGTTAGCAAGCCAGCTTGTTAAAACCCTACCACCCTGCCCTTCCAGCCCCCACAAACCCCCGACATACAGCCCACGTGAGGCACACCTAGGTGTGCAGGAAGTGCGGGGGCCTATAGAGCTGGGCAGGGGTGTATCCGGCTCTGTCTCCAGGATAGTCTAACCGTAGATCAAATGCTGATAATACAGAGGCAGGATATGAGCCTGCACTGTCTTTTAGTTAACAGTGCACATGGTGAGAGGGTTGCACAGAATCGGCCAACAGTCCTCACAGCCATCATTCTGTTCCTGGTCTTATGTGATGAGTATCACCCCCCTGCAGGGGGTCGTGCAACTGTTGGAGGGGGAGGGGGTAGTAACTTGCTACCCACTGGGCACGGCTTGTAAGTGACTGTGGATCTGACCTGGGATTGGTTATGCTTCTGCAGCATTAGTAATGCTCCTCTACTACCTGCCACAAGGGCGAGAGATACCACTGCCCCCAGACTGAACTTGAGTTGAATTACAATATACTTCCCATATGCAATTTACCACCACAGCAGAAAGCATACCCCCGACCCCCCTCCACCCCGCACCTGGCATGTGCATGAGTTGAATTACACAATACACTTAAACCAGCATAACGCATAATCTTCCCCCCATCCTGAGCATCACTGGGAGGTGCACACTGGGAATAAGGCGGACATCACTTCACTGGGAGGTGTGCAGTGAGAATACGGTGGGAAGGGGTCTAACGAAGGCTGTCAGTGGCGCACCAGCACTGGGGTTGGTTAATAGAGGTTAGTACTGAGGACCAGTTAAGAGTAAGCCAGGGGTGCATGGAGGTGGCTAATAGGGGCATGAGTCAGGCATGGTATGTTACGCTTGAAGGGTTCAAATGAGGAACCTGTGCTAGGGCAGATGTTTGGGCATGTAGGCTAATTGGGTCTGGTCAAACTGAGCTGCAATAGGATGCATAGATGTTGGTCAGTGACTTGTGCTTGGGAGTGCAATGAGGCTTTTAATGGAGAATTAATACCAGGGCATTATAAGAGTTAGACTGCTTTGATTAACTAGGTCAGGGAGTGTGGCACTGAAAGAAGCTGGAAATGAGTGGTGGGGGTTAAGAAGAATGTTGCTGGCGAAGCGCATGTCTATGAATTTCCAATCCTAATAGCACTTAATTGTACGTAATTATGTAGCACTTCATGCCAGGTTCTGACAGCTTCTAAGCGGTATAGTAAATAAAGTCTGATGGCAAGGCTCACAGAGGCTGTTAATGGTGCAGTTGCTGGGGGAGATGAGGGTGTGCAGATGCTCGTCATCTGTTTGTGGCCGTCTCCCTGAATTCAACATTCTCTCCAGGGAGTGGGTGAGTTTGCACGTTCGCTTCCTTTGCTATCCCCATTAAATGGATAGAAGATTCCACACATTCTGACTGCATACGATTACAAACCGTCTCACGGATGTCTCCCTAATTTGAATTTTCAACTGGCAATGTCCTGAAATGAATAGATTCACACAGGGACTCAGTCTAAAAAATGATTTCAGAAAATAGTCTTCCTGAACTCAGTCTCCACAACGGAGAAATCAGCCCATTTGTGATCTATAGAGCCAAAACCCCATAATAACAATCTGCTTGAAAGCGTGCAATGTAATTAGATTACTACCACCATTCTGCCACATTCAAACCACATAAAGCATAATACTGCACCCACCCTGGCAGGAGATGTATCACACAGAAATGTCACTGTCATGCCAAATTATCAGTGCCTACAGCAAAATAGTGTGCCCAGCCTGAGCATGAGTTGTATTGATTAATATTTCCGCTTCATGACACATTATTACCTCAGAAAGCATAATACTGCTAGCCTAAGCATGAGTTGTATTTCATAGTATTTCACAACTGTGCCACATAATACTGCACACAGCCTGAGTTTAAATTAAAGCAAAATAATGCTCCCACCCTGAGCACGAGTTGCATTACACAATATGTCACCTTCACGCGAGGTTATCACAGCATTAAGAATAATAATCGTTAGGCCCCTTTAATTCCCCGAAGAAACGACACGGGAGCCTCGTGTCTACTCTTGGGCCAAGGGTGTCAATTCCCCTTTCCTCTCCCTCCCCAGAAGAGTTTTATTATATAATATTGCACGTTTCGTTTGTGCCACATGTCCACTGCAGAAAGCTTACCACTGTGCAAAGCTTAAGCATGATTTTGATTAGATAGTTTTGGGCAGAGGGCACGAGAGCTTTTTGTAATGTGTACCTAAGTGGGGAAAGGTGTGTTAGATGCTCCTTGTGTGGACGTTTAACTTGGCAGTAGTGTTGCCTGCCTAGGCCTACTTCTGCTGTTTGCACGTTTCTTTGCCCATAAGCCATAACCCCTGATCATCACAAGTGTAACCAGTGACCACCATTTAATGTAACCCAGAGACTCAGCTGCGGTTGACCTCCAAAACCCACCCTGATTTCCTAAGTGGATGTTCTCTTTCACAAATAACGCAATTAAATGCATGATGCATTCATACGCATGTTATGCATCACGTCCTTTAAAATCATAAGCTATTGGGGGGAGTGGCATCCAACGGTGCAAGGCCTACTTGTTAATTTTTTAACTTTTTCTCGTGCATTTACAGGCACTGCGTTTCGATACTGTATGGCAATTCAAAACACTGTGTCGTGCTAATGAGATGTGCAACACAGCAGCTGGTGTGTAGAAAAACACATTGGGCCTCATTACGAGTTTGGAGGCAGCCATGGTGCTTTTAGCACCATGGCTGCCTCCAAACCGAGCTCCATTACCGGGTTCCTTACCGGGTCATTCCGACATAGGAAGACCCGGTAATTCCTCCTTGCAGGAACCATTCCCCATTCCCATTTGAGTCCCCATAGGGCTCAATGGGAATGGGGAGGGAGGTAACAACGGGCACATTACAAGTGTCCCATTGTTACCTCCCTCTTCCCCTCGCATGACCCGGAAAAGACGTCTGGTTTTACCAGACGTCTGATCCGGGTCCTGCAAAGGGAAACTCGTAATAGGCGCTCCCGTAATGAAGGGGCCGGTCCCGTACCGGCCCCCTTCATTACGGGAGTGCCAGGGTCGTAATGAGGCACATAGGGCCTCATTCTGAGATTGGAGGTAGTCATGGCGCTATTTGCGCGATGACTGCCTCCAATAACGGTTCCGGCACCGGTGTGGTTCAATGGGGACTTAACGGTGTAGTCCGACCTTTGCGGGACCGATAAGTCCCCATTGAAAAAGCCATTCCCCCTTCCCATTTGAGCCCCCTTCCCATTTGAGCCCCCATAGGGCGCTCAAATTGCGGTACCGTTGTTAGCTCTGAAGTCCCTTAACTGGTCCCGTCCATAACGCCTGGTCAGGCCAGGCGTTAAAGGAGGGACCCGGCTAAGGGACCTCGTAGTAGGGCGGTAAGGGATTACCGGCACCGGTCTCCTTACCGGTGCCCGGTATCCCTTACCGCCCTACTCGGAATGTATCATAGTGTATGATTATCGATTGAACTGCAAAAAAAGAACCTGAACTTCATGTGAGCACAATGGAACATGAAAGGAAAATATGTTCTAGAGTTCCATGTACTTAGACTACATTTTTTATAGCGGCATTGATTTCAAGCAAACGATTCGTCCGTATGGCCCCGGCCTTGTCAGGCAAGGTGACGTGTACTTGGAATGTTCACAGCAGCTTGTGAAGCTCTGCCTCTTAATGCGCTATGGGTGTTGTCACACTCGGGTAGCCTCACCACCCTCCAACACCGCCCTCAGTTCTCGCTCCTGCACTGACAGAGGCAGATGCACGGGACTTGCTTTTTGTTTGTTTTTTCTCTTCCTTTGTTCTTTTGATTTTATTTTATGACCTCTGATGCCCTGGATATGTTTCTTAATTTTATTGAGACTGATATTGCACTCGTCGTTTGTCCGTCTATCACTGAAGATCAATTTTGAGAGACCATAAACTTATTTAAAAAATGACTTTTTAATCCATATATGTTTAAAATATGCTTTAAAGCAGGCTTGTCCAACCTTTTTGAATGTGGGGCCGAAGCATTATCTTTTAGTCACCCGGTGGGCTGTCGAGCCAAAAGTCAACAACCTCACCGAAAGCAGTATATTAAAAAGCGATGGTGTGCGACCTTTGACACAATAGCATCACTGGCAGTGATAGCCATGCAGTCCCAAAGATAGCCTTTGGTGTGAGGGGCAGTGATCAAAGGTTAGTTTCTTGTGATTTCTTCCAGTGTGTATGTGTTTAAATAGTGGGGGCGCCCGAGCGTAGCAAGGGAGCTATAAGGATCTAGGGAGGGTTTGGGGCCTCCCCCCCCCCACCAAGATTGTTTTTCCAAATATGGGGCTGAAATGGTGCATTTTACAGCAGGAAAAGTTACCAAAAAGCCATAAATTTACAATCAGTTCTAAAGGGGAACATGTACATTCGATGTCACCAACAGCAGGCAAGAACATTGTAGAACACAACACATTTTAATGATCACTGTGTCCACAGTGTAAGACAGCACTGTCACTGATGTAACACATTGGCATGCTAGTTGTGCCCAAAATATGCCTCTGTAGCAACATGTCTATGCTGGCTGTTCCCAATTTAGGCCAGCATTGTCCTGTACAAAGCATGATTGATGCTGCCTGAGCATGTGCAGTGTGCCCAATACATATGACAGTTTATCTCGGGTGGAATGGCATAATTAGACAGAATTAGCTCAGTATGTATGTATGCCATGGTGCTGCTAGTCATATTAAAGTCATGTGCAATATGCCAGGGTGCCGCTCAGTATTTCAGGATCCTGTTCAATGTGGCAGAGGTGCTGCTCAACATGCCTAGGATGCTGCCAGCAATGTTATACTGCTGCTTAATGTTCTTTAATGCAGAGATTAAAGCCAGCATGCTGTTCTATGTGCCAGGGTCCTGTGCACCATAGTAGGGGGATACCACATTGCAGGACACTGAGCAATGCAGCATGGGTTGTCATCAGTATGGCAGGGTGTTGCATATAAGTCTAGCGGTACTGCTCAGTGTGCTGCTGATATTACATACTTCTACTTCATATGCCATGGTGCCTCTTAATATGCCACTGTGCTGCTAAATATGACAGGGTGCCCATCCATGAGTCAGCGTTGCTCAATGTACTGGGATGAGGTTTAAGGTATTGGGGCACAATATCAAGACTGCAGACAGTTCCTTGCTGACTCCCTTCAGTATGCTGTCCTGGATGCCACCCAGTGATGATTCAGACCTGCAAGATTACCTAAGCCCCAACTGAGTAGATTGAATTCATGATTAACTTCCACATAGCTCTCCAGGAGTTGGACCATGAATAGAAGATTTGAAATGGGCATGTATGTAACAGAGTGATCTCAGCTAGACTTTTAAAGAAAAGGAGTTCTAAGAGCATGTTTGTACTGGTTGGGATATATGCATTAGGTATGTTGGTACTTGCCCGAAGGAGGTGTGTACCAGTTAATTTACTTAAGTAGGGAATCTCAAATTGCAAGGCAAATCTATGGCTGGGTGTTGGCCTGATTCAAAGTGTTTGTGCTCGTAGTCATAACAATGCATTCATTGAGCCTCAGGGAACATTGCCTGAAAGTACAGTATGTAGCTGTGTTTTGAATCCGGTCTTAAAGCTTCCTGTCTTCGTTTTTTATCTCCGACATTATAGCGGGGTGCTCCACAACCTGGTTTCTATGCAAAGATGGCTTCTCATCCTATACAATTTCTTTTCTTAATATGCACTGTGTGCGCTTGGTTTAATTCAGTGCTCTGTCACTATTTGTAATGTAGAATTCCTTTTGCCGGCACTGCCGCGTGGCTTGCTTTTTAATCCATTAAATGTCGTGTAGGATTAGCGTAGCAATGAAGGAATTGCTCCCTTCCACAGGCACCAGTGAAATGACGTCACTTGCAGAGGCTTATTTTATCCATGTGTTTAACACAGCGCATTTTGATTAGGTATAAAATCCCTGCACGATGAAAATCTGTCTAATATCTGTCCTAAAGCAGATTCATTGCCCAGGCTATTGCCAGTGAAACAGTAGTGCTGCTCTTCGCCACCCATTTGCCCTCTGCTCACCGCGTCCCCACAGTGAGTAGTGTGACCTGGGGCAAGAGAGAAGCCCTGCCCCCTTGCCAAATAAACAAAGAAACCAGGCCGTGGCATGTAACTGTCTCTGGTGCCCCCTTCCAGGGGTCACCAGAGGCAGTAACAGTCCTACGCCACTGCCCGATTAATTTTTTTATTTGGTCAATGTTTATCGGGTCCGTGGACCCTATTAATTCATTTATTTATGAAATGTTGGTCGGGCCCGACCAATATTGCAGAAATAAATAAATTAATCGGACCCACGTACCCGACATACATTAACCAAATAAACCGGCCCGTGGCCTGTAACTGCCTCTGTTGCCCCCTTCCAGGGGTCACCAGAGGCAGTAACAGTCCTACCCCATGGCCCAATTAATTAATTTATTTGGTCAATGTTTGTCGGTCCACGGACCCGACAAACATTGACCAAATAAATAAATAAACCGGGCCGTGGCCTGTAAATGTACCAAGACAAAGAATGAAAAACCTACCAGGTGCAGGCCTCAAGTCACTGTGATGCTGGGCTGGGTTGCTGGATCACATGCAGGCTGATCAGAGGTGTGAAGGTGGCGCAGTTTGTCCTGCACTCCACCCACAGACGTTACGTGTTGTGATTTCCATTGGCTGAGAAACCAACACTGTGACCATGCAAGTTTTCTTTTTTTTTTCTCTATGATGTGCCTTGCATGGCAACAGTATTTCCATTGGCTGTTTCTCAGCCAATGGAAATCACAACCAACAGCAGCTTGATGATTTCTGATTCCTTTGATTGTCTCATCGGCCTCGCGGGCCGCATGAAATGGCTTGGAGGGCCGCATTGTGGCCCGCAGGCCGTATGTTGGACAACCTTGCTTTAAAGACACTCATTTTGAAATATATTAACATGAAATAGGCTGAAAATAGTGAGGCATAGGAATCAGAGTGTGATTTGTTATACACATTTGAGATCCTTGAAAATGTATTGCAATGTACTCAGGCATGGTGCTTCTACTTGTGTTGTTTTTAATATGATGTATGTATTTTACGTATGATGATCATTTTTATGATTATTTTATGAACTTGATGACTAATGTTTAATAAAATTTTGTGATAATGAATTCTCATGTTTATGGGAAGAACCCAAAATGACACCAAACAGAACATAAGACTGTCTTTTTGTATATAGGAAATATAGATCCACAGAGCAAGAAGTCTTTTTTTGATCCCTACCTGTGACATATAACCGTTTGATAATAGAGACTAACGTCATTCAACACTTTCTTGGGGGATACTCCCAATCCCATCATAGAAGGGTTGGGCTCACGCGCTGTGCTTGATCCGTCTGAAAAATATGGGGCCACTTTGAAAAATAATTCCAGGGCCACTTTTGTTTCCCAGTCCAGCCCTGCTAGCTGGGTCATGATATATTTGGGGAGAGCATGGAAGAAAGTATTTACAAAATCTTTGCTGTCAGTGTGCACCCTTCTAGTGGTCTGCGCAAAGGCACGCTTTAATTCTTGAACAAATTCTTTTGGGGCCTGATCTTCCCCACATTGCAAGTTATAGGCTGCCTTGCGATCATCCTGAGGATCATCCTGAGGATTCCTGTGCACAGAAAAATGTTTCAATATGGCCGCCCTATAGGTAGACCATCTGCAATGATTCTGATCTTCCAGCCCCACAAAGAAGCTGGAGTACTCTGAAGAGAAGGTCCATTTCACGTATTGAATACAGCTTTGGCTGTCCTTCAAATGGAAAGTCTCCATCATTTGTTCAAAGAGCTCCAGGTGCTCCCAAACCGAATACTTTTGCATTCTTGAGATAGGGCGTGATGACGCTCCCAATGGCCTTTATTGGTTTTAGGGGATCCTTGAGCAAGGCCCTTTTGACCTTGTTGGCTTTTTTGGTTCGGGTGACCCTGTTCCACTCATCCTCTGACTCAGAGGCATTGCTACCAGAGGTGCCTGTCTGGTCTTCTAGGCTCTCCTGGATTCTGCGAGCTAGGGAATGGCTGGCAGAATGTGGGGGCCTAGTTTCTTGAGTCGTGTGGCGCTCAGAGGAGTCTTCTGATTCCTCCTTGCTCCCAGGATTTGCTGAGTACCTCTCCTCCACTGTCCTAGCTGGCCAGAGGTTTTCAGGATGCCCTTAGTGGGCCTACTCTCATGGAGTTCCCCACTAAATTTTACCATCTGGTCTCTTGGTAAATGGTATTATTGAGAATCCATTTCTCTGACCCTCCCCTCATTGGAGTCTCCCTGATCAGAGAATATGGCCCTAGTACTTGGGAACCCATACCCAGATGCCCGCCCATCCATTCCTGGGAGGATCTATGAGCCCCATATTCCTCATTGGATTGAAGTCTGCCATCCCTGTGGCCCTGGGCTCATGTGCGCCAGTGGACATGGGGGTGGCAGAGTCCATGGGGTTGAAGAGATGAAATCCTCTGGTACTAGGGTCCCTGAGGTTATGCTCAGGTGTTTCCCTTTCCCAGCGGACCTCATCTCTCTCAGCCCCTGCTCCCTGTTACCATGCAATAACCTGATCTTTCTGGTCCTCTATCAAGGCCTTGCTAGTCTCTATCAGTTCTTCATGCATAGCTACCTGTCTGTGGAGCCTGTCATTTTTCTCACAGATAGCCTCATTGTCTCTCTTTGCTTTCTGTGTCAATTTAGAGTACTGGGCCAGTTTTTGCTGCATGACGGTTACCTCCTAAGTCCTGTCCTTACTGGCCTGGTCACTCTTTGCCACAGCATCTTCCATCCTCCTGGAGTGCTCTAACAGTTTTGTATAATCTTTTTGCAGTCCACCCAGTCCCTGGAGGGCCAGGTGTCTCTTTGTCTTTGGAGCGCACCAGCTTTTTGGCGCTCTCCATAAAATTCTTTCTGGGTGTCAAGGTCTTTCAGGATTAATTTATTATTCTCTTCTTTTTCTTGGTCTAGGCGGTTTTGCAGGGTGACTACCTGATCTGCGCATGCTCTATTAAAATATATTTGCTGCTCCAGCTTTTTCTGGCTCTGTAGTAGAGAGTCCAAACTTTCTTGGCATTCCTTCTGCAGGGCCAATACTTTGGTATCCTGCTGTACCTTCTCCTGCTGCAGGATATACATATCTTCATTTATTTTTATTAGGTACTGCCTGGTTTCATTTTCTGATTCATGGCTCTTTTGTAACCTTTGCTCTGTAGAGTCCAGATCAGTTTGGGCTTTTTATAATGATTGTAGTTGCTTGTTTGCCAGATCTAGGTTCTAGACATATTTGTCCTGTATTGCTCCAATGTGGAAATACAGATATGCCGCTATTTTGGCAATCTTACTTTGCTCTTCTTTTACCTTAGGGGCCATGTACAGTTCACTCAGTGCCATATGTAATGGAATCTGATCTTGCCATATATTTAATCCTGTTGCAGTGGCTTGTTCCTTGATTTCCTGCAACCACACATTCTGATCCTGCTCTGTCCATTCACCCCTGACAAATAGTTTGTGCAGTATGTGTTCTTTTGCCATATTCATTTCTACCAAGGTCGCCATTCCGTAAATATTAATTTACTTTCTGACTTACAGGAGTTATTTTATTTTTGCAAAACAGACTAAATTCCTGAGAGCGTTCCTGTGAGGGGTGCTTTTCACAGTGTAACACAGTGTGGTAGCCCAACAGGGTTTATGTACCCCGTTAGTTAGCACGCTGTATTAAGCTGTCACAAGTGGTATGTCTAATTCAGAAATCCTGGCCACGAGCCCCCAATCTTGTAAGTGTTTTCAACCCGCCACTTCACCTAAGTCAATGCCTAGTGTGTAATGCACAGCTGAAACCTTAATTAATTATATCTGTCTATAAGTTCTTTTATTTCTCAACAATGTACCACTTATATCACACCCCTCTCGTTGAATCCACCCCGGACACAATGAACCAGGAATCAGGCTGGTTTGCAAAGTTAAAATATTTATTTTATGTATTGCACAGCACAAGGAGTAATGATGGGAAAAAGAATGCAGCACAGAAATAATCCTTTTGTGTGTGTTCAATCAAATGCAATGTGATTACTATTTCCCCATGCACACTCTTCAATCCCCCAATATGCAATAGAAAGAGATAGAACGAGAGAGAACTGGTTTCAGGAAGGCAGAATTCAAGCACATATATCAATCCCAATTTCCCCCCAGTAAACACAGAGGGCCTGATCACGACTTATTACCGCCGGTGGTATTAGCCCTACCGCCGAACTCCCCGGCGCTAATAACGCCAGATCACGAGTTTGGCGGTAATGTTAATCCCCATTCCCCATTGAGGCGATTCGGGAATGCCCCATTCCCCATTGGGCTCAATGGGGAATTTTTGCGCTCTTACCGACGGCGGATTTCCCGCCAGCGGTAATAGCGCAAATTTTCGGCGGATTTCCCCCCAGCTCAGAGCTGGGGCGAAATTCGCTGAAGTCCTGATTTGGCAGACCCTTAAATCCGGCGGTAATAGCGCTACCACCGGATTTAAGGGTTACCGCCAAAGTCGTGATCAGGCCCTCTAGAGAGAGAAACAGGAATTATTGCAAACTTGTCAAAATGGTTTTAAAGTTGGCTTGAATGAATGGGTAAAACACTGAAATTGTTCAAATTCCCATGGGAGCCACTTGGTATGGTATCAGACTAACACTAGCAATGATTTGGGAGTAATGAGCAAGTTGAAAACTGAATTTTGAGGTCGGGTGCAATGAAAATATATTTCACACGTTAAATATTTGAGCAAAACGAAAAATTTGTGACAAACTTTTCCGGGTGCGGTAAGCACGATTGCAGAATAACTATAAGGAGTTGGGATGCGGTTTTGGGTTCTTTAAACAGTTTAGGAGGTTAGCTTCAAGTTGAAGTGGGAGAATGGAAAACCAGACTCCCGTCCTTCACCTCTCGCGCTTGGCCTAGAGGGTCGCGGCCCAGACACCCGCCACGAGAAGAGTTTGCCCATTTACCAGATGACCAAATACCCTGGTACAGAAACATACGGATGTGTCCATCTGCCTGCCCAACAGCCCGCACTGGCCATGCCGACACCTGCGGCACGGACCAACTAGACTGAAATCTACACATCGTTAGAGATGCCATGACGACCTAGATAACGGGAAGCACCGCTGAACTATTATACACGCTGAACATTTCCACACCAATCTACACGAAGAACATACTCAGTGCTCTGACGTAGGCGACAGGCTTATTCACGGACGTGCATCTTTATTATTTTTACATAGGCTTTCAGAATGCAGAAACGCAAGACGCACCATGAGCTCATTTATAACGCTTGCTCACGCTTCTCTTGAAACCCGTTACCATCATGAGAGATATAATGGAAACACGATACTGGCCATGAAACTGTATGCCACTATAACCTAAAGCATCCATGCACTAAATGGATTACCCGTGCACCAGGCCCAAGTAGGCCTCAAGCAAGAGTTCCCGTGAACATTAACAAAGCAAAAGTCAGGTTGCTGAGCCTGCAGAAAGAACCCAGTGGAGCAACCAGCCAAGGTCGTAATGTTGCAAACCCACAGTCAAGAAACAAATCTTCAAAGGCACGATGTTGCAACCTCGCACTCCACGTACCAATGTTAAAATCATATCTGCAAATTAAACCAGACATACAGTGGAAAAACAATATTAATTGTGCAGAATTATGCCTCAAACACGGTCCCTCCCCACGTGACCAAGCCGAACCTGACGAGATGCCAAAACCCAGGAGAGAAAAGGCGTCTGGGTACCTCGCTACGAGACGCAGGCCGACACACTTGAAAGGCTCAATGGACACCTGCTACAGTGGGAACGGTCAGTCTCCCACCTATGAATAAATCCTCACATTGCCTGCACGTACCCATATTGAAACACTGTTGCAACCACAGGTGCACCGTGTGCTGGGAACAACGGTGGTCCCAGGCTGGGGAGCTCACGGATGCACCAATCAGAACATGAGGTTCTTATCTCAGACGTCAGTAACGTTAGCCAATCCTCAGGGGTCTTCATGTAACAATTCTTATGTATCTAATTGTAGGGACAACCCAGATATACCACCTGACTACATCTTAACCACTAATATCATTCTCTATAGGCGTACTATACTAACCCCACCACTCGAGCAACCAATCAAGAGTGGCGATAGGTTCTTTTGGTAACTTTTTGGAATGACGCAAGTAGCGCGTCATAATGTAGTAAAAAGGGCCTGCGAGCCCCACTATTGTGTGTGTGTCAGGACGAACGCGTACGCTCCTTGACCCATCCCTGCCGTTTGCATAATAAACGGCAGAAGTTGCCTTGCTCCTTGTGTGTGCCTCATACTCTGTCTCGATCCGAGATATACACGGGAGGAGTTGGGGCCTCCCTGCCCGGAGGTCTGCGGACGGCCCGGCCGACCCCGGCAGAATCCCCCCCGACAAGTTGGAGGCACTGCTGAGATCTGTTTAAGATCGACTTTTATTTTTTATTTTTCCAGGCACTCCCGTTGCGGGGAGGCCCGGCGGCGCGGCCCCCTCTGCCGTTGCCCCCTTCTGAGGACTACAGGACCATCGCGGAGCTGCGAGAGGACCGGACAGCGCAATCCGGATATTGGCCCTCGGGAGCCGGTTGAGAAGTATCCCGCCCGCGGTCGGCGAGTGTCCAGACGTGGTCCAGACGAGGGGAGGTGGCGAGCCGCTTGGAGGGGTGCACGCAGTCGAGCGGCCCTGCATCGAGGGAACTTGGTGAGCATGACACGCACAACAAGCAATGCGAAATTGTGAGGGAGGGGGCGGAAGTAAATAAGGGAGGAGGGAGGTATTGTAAAAAGGTGGGGTGAAGGTTTAATTGAGTGATGATAATGGAATGAATGGTAGTGAATTGAGTGCGAGAGAAGGCGGCTAACGTTACGCGAAAGAGGGGGGCAGGGCACGAGAACAACACGTGCAGACGCTCGCAACAAAAAGCTAACGTTACGCGAAAGAGGGGGGCGGGGCACGAAAACATCACGTGCAGCCGCTCGAAAGACACTGATTGGCCTAAATCGCGACTACGTGTGAGGGTGGGTGTGTGTGGTTTCCTACGATTTGACATTTATCATTCAATGAGTAGATGAGGTTCCCTATTGTTCGAGCAAGAAACTCGATAGGTAGATGAGGTTCCCTATTGTTCGAGCAAGAAACTCGATAGGTAGATGACGTTTCCCTGTGGGCGGTGGCTAGTTACGTAGTTGCCCAAAACGGAAGATAATTGGCTGGTTAAGCCCTCCTGTTGAGGGGCGTATCACACGCGAGGCGACGCAGCGTGCGCAGTCCGGTTATAGTATTGATGAGATTACCTTGTTCCAGGAGAGACAGGAAGACAGCTGTAGGGTTAGCGGGGTAGATTGCAAGTGTATTTTGAATTTAAAGAACATAACACGAATATACCAGTAGTTCGAAGAAATAGGTGACGTCACCAGTAGGGATTTAGTAAGATATCGTGAACACAAGAAGCTTTGGGTTTGACATTGGTGGGGAAGAGAAACATGATAAAGGAGCGGACACGGAGATAAACGATAAACGAGTGGATCAAAGAGGAGAAGGGGAAGGGGGCGTGGCTGCGCACGGAGAACGCCGGCCACGGCAAGTGTAAAGGTGGGAGGAGAACGGGGAAAAAGGACGACTGTGTAAGATCGTCGTAAGGGGTACGCAGCTGCAGGGGGCTGCGTGCGCTTCGGCCGCAGGGGGCCGTAGGGGAAGGAATATAATATAACATCATAAATATATTTGTTTTATAATTTTTTTTTTTTTGTGATTATTATCATTGCATAATTTGTCAAAGGATTGTCGTAAGTCCCCACACTTGCGGGGCAAGGTAAGCAATAAAAGGTTGTATGTTGCAAACTGGTAGCAAGGGGAAGGGTAAGAAAGGGTGCGCTAGTATGTCATACGGGAGAGGGTTGGGAGGGTGGGGGAATACCCTCACTACCCCACTACAACATATATGCACCACACTGCCACCACATAGGGAGAAGTTAATTAAGTACAGCATAGAGTGGACCCAGGGGACGGACAACAAAATGTTGACACCATGGCCGCCTAATGGTAGCTTTGACCCATATGCCCAACATTCACTATTAAACCATCTGCACAATACATACAAGGGGAAGAAGTTGGCAAACCATGTGGAGGTGTTTAACTTATGGAGGATGTTCCAGGGGTCTAGACCAGGACCAAATGGAATGTTCACTATGGGGGAAACACCGGAAGAAAAGGAGATTAAGAAAGAAGGAACGGATGGGGAAAAGGAGAGTGAAGGAACAAAGAATATGGGGAATGAAAAACTGGGTGGAGGAAAGGTTGATAAATTAGCTGACATAAAACAGGAACCGAGCAATGAGATGCCCTTAACACCGGGAGTGAAAACAGAGGGAGGAGGGTTGTACCCTTTAAGAGAATTAGGAGAAATAAAAGGACAGTTAAGGGCGGCTGAAGGATACTCAAACCCGGCATACAGCCCTCCACCATATGTGGCTCATGGAAAGATACCAATGGGGGACGGGAGGAGAGAAGAGCAGACTGTAGAGATAGGAGACGATGAGTGGGTAGCTGCACAGATATTGTTGAAATTACGAGGATCACTAACTGGAGAGGAAAGGGAGGCGGTAAAGAGAACAAACGAGGATAGTGAAAGAGAGAGTGAAATGAGGGGAGAGGAGCTGCTACGGCAGAAGGAAGAGATTTTGGAGGAAAGATTAGCTAAACTAAGGGATGAGCAGAATGAACTGATAAAACAACTTGAGGGGGAGGAAAGAGAGAGAGTGAGGAAAAGGAAAGAAGGTAAGGACGAATTGGAAAAATTAAGGGAGCAAAGTGAGGAGAGAAAGAGGGAAGCTGTAAGGGTAAAAGCAGCAGCAGAAAGGGTATCAAGAGTAGTGATGAGGGAGAAGAAGAAGGAAGAAGAAGAAAATGAAAAAGAAATGGAAATATGGAGGAGGAGGATAATATCAGAGACAGCTAAAAAATATGAAGAGGGGAAGGTAATAGAGAGTATAGTAGAAAGAGAAAGGGTGAAATGGGAAAGGAGGAGAGAGGATGAAAGGATATTGGAACAGATGAGCAACGAAGTAATGGAGGAATTAAAAAGGAAAAGAGAGGAAAATAGTAGGGAGATGGAGGAGAGGAGTGAAGGGGAGAGAGAAGAGAGTAAGAGGGAGAGTGAAAGATGGGGAGAAGTATATAAAAATAGAGAGGTAGCAACAACGTCAGCACTAAGGGGAACAGGTGGTAACAACGGAAAGGAAGAGGGAGACCTAATAGATTTAAAAACTGTAACAATAAAAGGAAAAAAGGCAGAGTGGGGGGCGCAATTTATGAATGATTTTTGTAGTGAGGATGGAAGGAAGAGTGAAAGGGAAAGCTTAGATAAGCTATACCTCACTAGAACAAACATAGATTCGCCATGGGTGAGTAGAAGATGGGAGGAGCTGGAGAGAAGTAAGGAGGAAGTGAAAAGAATGGGAGAAACACAAACTAACGAACACACGCCACCGACGCTCACCAACCAACACACGCCACCCACATCACCATCACGCTCTCTAACGCCACACCCCACATGTTCAACAACTGCACGCTCTCTGCACAGAATAAAGCTCGCACCCTTCATGGACGAAGTTACACCTTATGCATGTCGGCTTAGGGACCTCCCTAGTCGCAGGCAAGACAGGCAAACAGACGTGCCAATATTGAACACAGGAAAGGATGAAAAAAGGGGAAAGGAAGAAGAGGGAGGTAGGAGAAGAGGTAGTAAGGAAGGATTTGAAGTAGTAAAAGGAATGGGGGAAGAGGAGGGGTGTGAAGAGTTAACATCATGGAGCATAAAGGATGACACAAGACAGAATGTAATGCCACTGCTGGAGAGAGGAGGGGTTAGACCACAATATGTACCTTGGAAACATACGGATAAGGAAAACATAAAATGTAGGCTCCCATCATTAAGTGGAGGTGCGGGTAAATGGATATATGAAATGGAAAAACACACCGCAGGACAGAAACTAGCAGTGGGAGATGTTAAGGGCCTGTTAATATCAATATTAGGGGATAGAGCGGATGACATTTGGAAAAGAGCGGGATTCCATGGGGTAACAATAACAAACACATCGCATGATGGGGCACCATTTGCAAACTGCAGACATGCGCTATGGCAGGCACTAAGAGTGCAGTACCCAGACACATCAGACATAGGAGCCATTACTTCCCGTAAGATGGGTGAGAACGAGGATCCTGTTGATTATATCCAGGATATTCAAGAGAAGTGGCGCATGGAAACTAGAGAACAATGGGACAAAACACCAGCCATATTTTATCATATACTAGTACAAGGGCTCCCAGAAGGAGTTCAGAGACAATTAAAGAAAGTAGTGGGGATGGAAGCAAAACCATGGCCGGAAATACAACTGACTATAGTACATCACTGTAGAACATGGCAAGGAAAAATGAAACAAAAGGAAGAGGACAGGAAAACAGAAGAGGCCAAATTAGTACAGAAAAAACTTACTAAATATACCATGGAAGGGGCACTAATAACTGCGCCAACACCAATGGCCCAAAGCCCAACGCAAGTAGTGGCTGCACAAAATCCAGCTCAAATAGCGCCCCCACAAGAGGTAATAGAGCAAGTGCTGCCTCTGCAATCACACGCACAGAACGTGGGAGGAGGGTACCCAATGCAAGGAGCTGGGTATTATAATTATAATAGAGGGAGAGGAGGGTTTATGAGGGGAAGAGGATACGGATATAATACCCAACAACAGGCTGGGGGACTCAGAAATAACTACCAGACAGGGCAACCAGTATACCAGGACAACACAGGGAACTTCCCATGGCAAAACAGGGAACCACCCGTGTGTTGGAGCTGCGGACTATTAGGACACATGTCACGTACATGCAGGGTCAGGCCAGGAACACCAGCATGGAACGAACAAGCACAACATAGGACATCACAAGAACAGCAGGGCATACAACCACAGCAGATGTCACCACAAGGGAGTGACCAACACTATTCCCTACCACAACAACAAATAAAACAATACCTGCCACAAGTAACTGGTGCAGCGTTAATACAACCACCACCACAACCTGAACGAACGCAATTGGGTGGGGTGACGGTGTTGGGGCACAACCCTTACACAGGGAATGGCCAGTCATTGTACCCCCAATAGGACAGCCCACAGACGGCCTTGGTGTGTCCCATCCTGTCAGTAACACCTAATAGTGCGGAGGAGCCACGCATAGAGGTAACGATAGGTGACAAAAAATTATCATTCCTTGTTGACACCGGGGCAACCCGGTCTTGCATAAGGGAAGGTAAGTTTAAGATGTCAGGCGAAGCCATGAACACACAAGGGTTTTCTGGGGCTAAAGGGTTGGTTCCATTTACTGATAACGTTCCGCTATCTATTGGAGATTACGATCTGTCAGTACCACTTTTGTATTATAGTGCCTCACCAGTAAACATACTGGGGAGGGACATAATGAACAGATTAAATATGACGATCTCCTTTACAGAGGATGGCATAATTTGCTCTACTCCAGGGATTAACATGCTTGCAGCACGACAGATTTTGCAAGCATACTGTGGACAGATAGCGATCAGGGCGGAGCCGGTAGACGGCGAGCTATTCCAGTACGGAACAGACATGGCATTTGCATGGATGCCAGGGATAGGAGGGAAAATATGGAGGAGACCAGCAGCCTATCTATTCCGACCAGAAACACCAGCTAATGAACTGGAAGGGAAGGTCCTTGCAGTGGACATTGAGAGCATTATTGCAACAGCTGATTATGTTGCTGTGCACGCCCAAGATAAAGAAGGGAGAGCATGGAGGGCGGTGATAGCACTAGCAGAAGGATGTAGGCTGACCCAGGTGTCAGATGAAGAGTTGTTTTCAGAAGAAAAGGAGGAAAATGAAATGGTGTTCATGATGAGTGTAGAAATGTGGCTAACAGTGGCTCACAAACAAGTGGCACAGAAAATTGCAATGGCACTTGAGGCACCCGCTGGCACACCAGTCCCATTTTTTAAAGAAGATATGTCAAAGGTGCCAAAATCATTATGGACTATTAGCCCTTATGATGTAGGATGCATTAAAAGCATAGGGGGTGTAAGGATAAAATTAAAAAAGGGTGCCATACTACCAAGAGTGAAACAATACCCATTGTCAAGAGAGGCAGATGAGGGCATATACGAAACCATAACAGCCCTTATAAACAATGGCATATTGGTCCCCTCAGAATCCCCATGCAACACAGCTGTGTACCCGGTGCGCAAGGCTAAAGGAGGGTCTTGGCGGTTCATACAGGACCTCAGACCGTTGAACAACATAGTAGAAGCAGAGTATCCAGTAACAGCAAACCCGGCCACAATTTTGTGTGGCATTCCAGCAGAAGCATCACGGTTTACAGTGATTGACCTTAAAAATGCTTTTTTCTCAATACCATTACACCCAGACTCACAAGACTTGACAAGCTTCACTTACCGAAATAGGAAGTGGAAACATACCAGATTACCACAGGGATATTGTGAATCACCTTCAATTTTCAATAGGGTAATACAGATGGATTTGGGTAACGTTGAGTTGGAAAGCACAGTGTTACAGTATGTGGATGACATAATAATTTGCAGTACAAATGAAGATAAATGTAGAGAGGACTCATTAAAAATGTTGACGATATTGGCTGAAAAGGGGTACAAGGTAGACATGGAAAAGATACAATACTGTCAGGAACAGGTACTTTACATTGGCCAACTGATATCACAATATGGAAGAAGGATTGCACCACAAAGAGCACAGGCAATATCAGGCACTCCCGTGCCACAGACTGTAAGAGAACTGCAGCAATTTCTGGGACTGTGCAACTACTGTAGAGCATGGGTATTTGATTACAGCTCTTACATAGGACCCCTGCTTGAGGGTTTGAAGGAAGCAAATAAAGGGGAGAAAAAGTTGGGATGGACTATGGAAATGAAGGAGGCATTTGATGAATTAAAAGAAGCAATATCAACTGCTCCAGTACTAGCATCCCCAGACTATGAGCGACGATTTTTTATATTTTCACATTGCGACTCAGCAGTAATGAAAGCAGTATTGGCCCAAAAGACTAGCATGGGCTATAAACCAGTAGCATTTTACAGCGGTCACTTAGATCCAATAATGTTAGGACAATTCTCTTGCGAACAAGGTCTTGCTGCAGCTGCATTTGCAGTAGAAAAAGCATCATCAATAACTATGGGGTGTCCAACTACACTATTTGTAGAACATGCACTATTTGCGATATTGAATAAACCTAAGTCCACACTGACGACACAGAGGGCAACAGGTTATGAGATTATTTTGTCCAAAGCTGAACTGGCAATTGTTAGATGTAGCACGGTTAACCCTGCAAGGTTCCTAGCAGAAGTAATTGAAGAGGGAGATTACGCCCACGACTGCACCCAAGTAACTGAGATGTACTCATGTACTAGGAAAGTTGAAGAAAACGCACTAGAGGGAGGTGAGCTTTTGTTTATTGATGGGTCATCGACTATTGATCAAGGAGACGGGATAAGGAGGACTGGGGCAGCAGTAGTACAAATGATGGAAGCGCCAGTGTGTGTGGCTATTAAGTGTGTACAATTACCACAGCATTACTCTGCTCAAGCGGCGGAACTGGTTGCACTCATATTGGCACTAAAGGAAAGTTTTGATAAAAAAGTTACTATATATTCCGACAGTGCATATGTTACATCCACTGTCCACTCAGGGCTATCAAAGTGGAGAAGAAGAGGGTTTAGGAGAGCTGACGGCACTCCAGTACAACATGCCCTCTTGTTGGCTGAACTAATTGAAGTAATAAACGATCCCCAAGAACTAGCCCTAGTAAAATGCACAGCACACACCAATGGAGAAGACTATATATCAAAAGGAAATGCAGCAGCAGACGCACATGCAAAATATGCTGCATATTTTGGTGAGATATGGAACCCCACAGACTCACAGAGAGGGAGAGGGAGGGGAATAGCGAGGGAGATGTTAATAAAAGAAGGGTACACCCATCTCCCAGCCACCCAGATTATGGAGTTACAAGCGGCTGCACCAATGGCCGAAAAAGAAGTATGGGTGAAAAGAGGATGCACAATGTCACCAACCGACGCACTATGGCGCCAGGGTGGCACTGGGAAAGTTGTAATACCATTGGCATTGTTAAATACCGCCTTGAACCAATTACATCACCCTGCCCATACAGGCAAAGAAATAATAGCAGCACGAATTAGAGAAGATTGGTTCTGTCCCGAGTTAACATCCCATGTGTCAAATTTTATCAGCAATTGCCTTACATGTCAACAGTTCACGGCCGGTCATACTTTAAAGGTGATAAGAGGTACCATACCCCGACCAGAAGGACCTTTTCGGCACCTCCACATTGACTATGTTGATATGATCAACATTTGTCAAGGCAATAGATACATGATAGTAGTAGTATGCCCATTTTCTAGGTGGATCGAAGCAGGGCCCTGTTCACACCCTGATGCGTTTAGAGCAGCCAAATTTATAGTAAGGGAGGTATTCCCCAGGTGGGGAGTGTGCGAGGTGTTAAGATCAGACAACGGACCCCATTTCGCAAATGAAATGTTCCAGCATATCACATCCCTACTGAACATTAAACACAAATTTGCATGTGCGTACCACCCACAGGCCAATGGTGTATGTGAACGCCTGAATGGCCTATTGAAGGAGGCAATTGCTAAAATACAGCAAACAACAAAGAAAAGTTGGTTGTATTGCCTTCCGTTAGCACTGTTCGAACTTAGAAACAGGCCAGGGTCCGACCACCACCTCACCCCACACGAGGTGGTTACTGGACGCCAAATGCGCCTTCCCCTAACACCAACGTCAAGGGCATTCACCGACCAAGAAAGTTCTGCGAATGTGTTAGGTGATGAAATGTATCAATATGTGTCTTCTTTGATTACTAGCGTTGTGTTTGTGTCTCAACAGCTCGAGCGCACACGGGGCGGGTCCACCAGCAACCAAGAAATAGACGAAAATACAGAATTGGGAAAGGAGAACTTGTGCCAACTTGCCAAAGGTGACCACGTACTACTTCGAAATTTTAATAGAAAGTGGAACCAGCAGAGGTTCACTGGCCCCCATTTAGTAGAGGACGTATCAACAAGAGCAGTAAAACTAAAGGATAAGCGTGCGTGGAACCACCTGCATGATGTAAAAATCTACAAACTGCAGACCCGCCCCAGCGCCAACGACAGGTCAATTGGAAAAACGCCAACAACATCCCCGGCAGCGGAAGAAAACACAACCACAGACAACGACCCAATTGTTCCCTCGGAGAGAATAACGGACGAAGAAGGGGGTGATCCCCACACTGCCCACCCCATGGTCACACGTTCAAAGAGTAAAACTGCTCCCGCCATCTGAGCAAACCCCCCCCCCATTGACTACTAAATACAATTGTAATAAAAACTAAGGACTTCGCTTGCACCAATACACATGTAAACACGTGAATGTTCTCTTTTTCTCTCGCACATACAGGAGCTGCGTAATATTGTATTGTTAAGAAAAGTTATCTAACAAATTCAGTGTGCAGGCGTAGATGGTGCTGCCAGACGATAGTTACCCAGAAGAATTGTCACACCAATTTGTATACGAAATAAAAAGGCCAACATACTTAAAAAAGAAAAGGGTACGTGTATACTACACGGCCTTCCTCCTGGCCATAGAAAATTACATGCCCCACCTCCGCCCATACTTGCCGGTCTTGAGAGACCGATCACTTAGAGTAGCGTGGGAGCAACTCTTCACCTGGGCACTGAATGACTATTTGATAGGGAGAGCTTAATGAAACAAAACTAACATTTAATAACAAGCACTTTTTGAGAATTTTTAGGCGGGCAACTTTAACGTCGCAAGAATACGCTGCCAGGACTGCAGCAAGGTAAGAGCAAAAATGTCGGTGAGGTTAGCATATGTAATAAAAATAATAGGGATTTTTATGATCACCGGAGTTTTGGCTGCCTCTGTATGGCAGTACAGCTATGCTATGAGTTTTTTTGCTGCACCCAAACCTAATGTACCCCACCTCCCTGCTGCAACAGGTGTTACGTCAGGTGGTAACAGTAACAATGAACAAAAGCGAAATAAAGTTAAACGCAGCACATACTCAGACAATAAAGGTATTGATAATTATGTACAAGATTCAGCACACGTCACAAACAACATATGGTACCAGCACATGACCCGCATTGGTAAGCAGACAACTGAGGATAGCTGTTACGTTTGCTCATTAATACCATACGCCATGAGCGCTTCACGAACATTTGTTGCCACAGAAATAGATGAAAAAACAGCACAGTGCATAATATATTTGGCCCTGTTCCAAACGAAAGGAAGATTCCAAGGAACAGTAGTGCACATGACATGGAAAACACGAGACTCATACCCATATGAAAACAACTTCCTCAAGACCTATCTGAGTTATCACAAGACCAGTTTACATGCTGAAGCATTCAGATACATAACAAGTGGCCCTGAAAAAGGAGAAACAAAGAAGGTAACACTGCAGTATCTACCATGTGATTGGTACGCCACGGAAGTTCCGGGTAAACAAGGATGCTGGGAGAGGCCATTACTGACGATAACAGGAAAGGTGTTCCTGGGTACCAGCTGGGAGATAGGAGTGGTTGGCAGCAACATGGTAACAAAAGAAACTATCTCAACCATCGAGACACACAATCATCGATGTTGGACGACATGGATCAAGTATGTACCAATGCTCACGTGGGTAGAAGAAGATGAAGACCCGATAACTATATTACCATTGACTGCGCCCAAAGTATGTTACCAGCATAAAGGAGAGGTGGACGTGGGATATAACACCAATTGTGCAAGTGTGATGGAGTTACCTGAGGGGGGAGCGGGAACAGCAGTAATAATGGACCATTATTGGGCCTGCGGAGAAAAGGCATATCATACACTGCCTCCCCTGTGGAGTGGTGTGTGCACAATGGTACACGTCAATGTACCATCACTAGTGGTACCTAAGAAGCATGTCGATGTGGCGAAATTTCCGAAAATGGATGAAGGAGACAGGAGAAGAAAGAGATCTGCACCACTTCAGAAGGAGCAAGAAAACAGGACCAACAGCAATGATACTGTCCTAAACAGGAGAAAAAGACAAGGAGAGCCATTAACAGGAAATTATCTGTGGGGAAGGTCGGAAACGGAACTAACCTCAATACCGCCAGAACACAGACTATTCAGCAGAGCAGCAATGTTCTTCTCCTCAATAATACATCCGGGACTGCAGGCATACGCAAACGCAAAATGGCTGCAAATAACCAGATGGGAACTAATGATGACCATAAATTCGACAGTAAATGGGTTTAACGCAATTAAAGAGGAGCTGCGAGCTGTAAGGATGGTAGCACTACAGAACAGATATGTATTGGACCTTCTCACAGCAATGGAAGGAGGAGTTTGTGCAAAGATAGGACAATCATGCTGCACGTTCATACCTGCCAACGATGCCGACAATGGTACACTAACAGAAGCAGTTTCACAATTGGCCCAGATGCACTCCAAAATGATGGACGAAAGTAACGGCGTAAACAAGGATAAAAGCTGGTTTTCACTATTATGGTCATGGATGCCATCTTGGCTGTCAGATGGACTGAAAATAATAGTGGGATGTGCTATTTTGGCTGGAGCTGCACTGATAATAATTAGATTTTGGAAAGCCCGGAAGGCGCGCTCAACTGATGAGTTGCTGGAAATGGTGGGAATGCACCCCTTGATGCCAGCGGATGACGGCCAGCACACAGGTGTGATAATACACGAAAGGGAGAAGTTGCGCACCCAAATCATCGCCAATCATCTAGACCCACCATCAGTGAAGATCGAGAACCCAAGGAACCCTAGGAGCTACATAGGAAGATGGGTGTACTGTACTCCTGGAGGAACATGCGAATACATGTATTGGTCATTTGAAGATCACGTAAACCATTATGGACATCTCGGAGGGATAACCAAGATATGGAGAGTAAGAGGAGATAACGAGAAGGATATGTTTGTGGTCGACAAGTCGACCAGAGGGGGGACTGAAGTGGGAGAATGGAAAACCAGACTCCCGTCCTTCACCTCTCGCGCTTGGCCTAGAGGGTCGCGGCCCAGACACCCGCCACGAGAAGAGTTTGCCCATTTACCAGATGACCAAATACCCTGGTACAGAAACATACGGATGTGTCCATCTGCCTGCCCAACAGCCCGCACTGGCCATGCCGACACCTGCGGCACGGACCAACTAGACTGAAATCTACACATCGTTAGAGATGCCATGACGACCTAGATAACGGGAAGCACCGCTGAACTATTATACACGCTGAACATTTCCACACCAATCTACACGAAGAACATACTCAGTGCTCTGACGTAGGCGACAGGCTTATTCACGGACGTGCATCTTTATTATTTTTACATAGGCTTTCAGAATGCAGAAACGCAAGACGCACCATGAGCTCATTTATAACGCTTGCTCACGCTTCTCTTGAAACCCGTTACCATCATGAGAGATATAATGGAAACACGATACTGGCCATGAAACTGTATGCCACTATAACCTAAAGCATCCATGCACTAAATGGATTACCCGTGCACCAGGCCCAAGTAGGCCTCAAGCAAGAGTTCCCGTGAACATTAACAAAGCAAAAGTCAGGTTGCTGAGCCTGCAGAAAGAACCCAGTGGAGCAACCAGCCAAGGTCGTAATGTTGCAAACCCACAGTCAAGAAACAAATCTTCAAAGGCACGATGTTGCAACCTCGCACTCCACGTACCAATGTTAAAATCATATCTGCAAATTAAACCAGACATACAGTGGAAAAACAATATTAATTGTGCAGAATTATGCCTCAAACACGGTCCCTCCCCACGTGACCAAGCCGAACCTGACGAGATGCCAAAACCCAGGAGAGAAAAGGCGTCTGGGTACCTCGCTACGAGACGCAGGCCGACACACTTGAAAGGCTCAATGGACACCTGCTACAGTGGGAACGGTCAGTCTCCCACCTATGAATAAATCCTCACATTGCCTGCACGTACCCATATTGAAACACTGTTGCAACCACAGGTGCACCGTGTGCTGGGAACAACGGTGGTCCCAGGCTGGGGAGCTCACGGATGCACCAATCAGAACATGAGGTTCTTATCTCAGACGTCAGTAACGTTAGCCAATCCTCAGGGGTCTTCATGTAACAATTCTTATGTATCTAATTGTAGGGACAACCCAGATATACCACCTGACTACATCTTAACCACTAATATCATTCTCTATAGGCGTACTATACTAACCCCACCACTCGAGCAACCAATCAAGAGTGGCGATAGGTTCTTTTGGTAACTTTTTGGAATGACGCAAGTAGCGCGTCATAATGTAGTAAAAAGGGCCTGCGAGCCCCACTATTGTGTGTGTGTCAGGACGAACGCGTACGCTCCTTGACCCATCCCTGCCGTTTGCATAATAAACGGCAGAAGTTGCCTTGCTCCTTGTGTGTGCCTCATACTCTGTCTCGATCCGAGATATACACGGGAGGAGTTGGGGCCTCCCTGCCCGGAGGTCTGCGGACGGCCCGGCCGACCCCGGCAGAATCCCCCCCGACAAAGTAGACACTTAAACATTGCAAAACAAGATTGCACTTTTAAAATTAAAAACCAAGGTGTCTTTACACTAAGGATAGACTATGAAGATGCAAACTACTACACGACAGCACAGCCACCAGCCCAGGGTATCTCTGGATGGTTTTGCCTGCCGAGACACTCGCCTTCTTCAGAAAATATATAAGCGCAAAGATGATTTTAACACTACTATTACAGAAGATAATAGGGATGAGATGGAGAGCTCAGGCAAGACAAAATATTTCTAACATTGCAGTTCTGGTTCTAAGAGAGGATGGGTTTGGAGATGGATGATTTATGGACAGTACATATGCTAGTGACAGTCCTATACTAAGGATACTCACTATATAGGTTTGGACAGAATCGTCAGGGATCTGGTCACAGCACAGCTCTACTGGGTTAGATCTTTGGATTCTGGCAATAATTCTTAGCAGGAAAGCAGCTACAGCACAGCCAGGGTGTTCTTTGGATCCCCTTAGAGGTCTGGGGTAAAATCTGGTTTCTGGATTGTTAAAGGCCAAGCTGAGAATGGTTCAGCTTTGGAAATGGGCCTTTCTGCTTTCAAAGTTTCTGGAGTTTGGAGTATGGAATATGGATGGATCTCTTGCAAAATGCTCCGCCAGCAATCGGTTGGTGGGTGAATGTGTGTGTGATTGTGAGCCCTCAGCTGTGTTTATTCATGCATTTATTAAAGGGGTGGGTATGCTGAATTATCCTAAGCGCACCCCTTAGGTATTCTATTGGCTAGGGTCTTTCCTCTCCCTTGATTGGAGAAGAAAACAGAATGTCATCATGACGATGTGGTTTATGAGGCAGGAAAACCCTCCCCTTTGTTTTTGCACATGAAATCTACTTTTCATATAATACATATTTACAATTTTACAAACTTGATAGCAATAGCATATCTAGATCACATATTTTGTGGAGCAAGTATTCATCTAAGCCCCGTCTCTGTAGGACCTTGGGTCTGGATTTGACAAGTTTTCACACTTTTTGTCCGGAATACAATATCTATTTTGTCCAAACTTGGTACACATGTGCGCATTGCATAGGGGCATACGTGTGTGAAGTTTCATATTTCTGACATCAATGCATTTGCTATAAAACCACAATTTCTACAGTTATGTCCCAGAACGTAGCACAAAGTTCTGGCACCTTTTAAAATGTGCACCCAAAATTTAGATTCAGAAGTCCGGGGTTTCTATATTTTTAACAATTGTCCACAATAAATTATCAGTCTTATTAGAAATCTGATTTTTGTCCATTTGTGAATCAACAAAACTCTCTCTCTCCGCCTCCAATGGTTTTGTGTAGCTCAAGAGCAATCCCCGCCTACTTCCTTCTGGCAGAGAGCACTGTTGACACTTTAATCTGCATACCCTTTCAGACCAGGAAGGTCCTTTGTCTCTCCCAGGAGCAGCTCCAGTTCCCCCGCCATCTTAATTAACACCTGAATGTGAGTGCCTGCCCTTTTGGTGGGAAGCAGAAGGGAGGTGTCTTTTCCAGTGGGGGAAGTTTCTTTGTAGTTTTGCTGAATCAGGCTTACTTTAAAAGTAAATTTATAATATTTTTCATTGTTGAAAATAAACTTATAATTTTAAGCAAACATCTAGAACACTGAATCTAGGCTCTAAACCATGAAGTTTAAATAGTGACAACCTAGTTTGCTCTTGATAACAAGTCACTTAGATTTAAGACATTAGATCTTAATGTACAACTTTTACAGTTTTAAAACAGGCTTTTGAAACAGTCAGAGGCGGCCGCTGGTACTACGCCCATATTTTGACAGCTTTCTCAGGCAGGCAAACTGGCTGTGGATGATTTTGTGACCAATTCAACTTTCCTGTATATTGAAAATGCTTGTATTCCATAGCCTGGGACACCCAACACGAAGATTGGATGTTTGCAGGTGTTTGCAACCAGCATTCAGTATTTTTTTAGCAACCAAGAAAAGATTTAAAAGCATGTCCCAGAACATAGCACAGAGTTATGGCACCTCTTAAAATGTGAACCCAAAATGTACATTAAGAAGTCCGGGGTTCCTATATTTTTAACAATTGTCCACAATAAATATCAGTCTTATTAGAAATCTGATTTTTGTCCATTTTTGAATCAACAAAACAGTCTCTCTCTGCCTCCAAAGGTTTTGTGTAGCTCACGAGCAATCCCTGCCTTCTTCCTTCTGGCAGAGAGCACTGTTGACACTTTAATCTGCATACCCTTTCAGATCAGGAAGGTCCTTTGTCTCTCCCAGGAGCAGCTCCAGTGCCCCTCCCCTCTTAATCAACACCTGAATGTGAGTTCCTGCCCTTTTGGTGGGAAGCAGAAGGGAGGTGTCTTTTCCAGTGGGGGAAGTTTCTTTGTAGTTTTGCTGAATCAGGCTTACTTTAAAAGTACATTTATTAAATTTTTCTTTGTTGAAAATAAACTTCTAATTTTTAAACAAACATCTAGAACACTGATTCTAGGCTCTAAACCATGAAGTTTCAATAGTGACAACCTAGTTTGCTCTTGATAACAAGTCACTTAGATTTAAGACATTAGATCTTAATGTACAACTTTTACAGTTTTAAAACTGGCTTTTGAAACAGTCACAGGCGGCCGCTGGTACTGCGCCCATATTTTGACAGCTTTCCCAGGCAGGCAAACTGGCTGTGGATATTTTTGTGACCAATTCAACTTTCCTCGATATTGCAAATGCACAATAATTCCTTGTATTCCATAACCTGGGACTCCCAACAAGAAGATTGGATGTTTGGGAGTGTTTGGGACCAGCATTCTGTATCTTTTTAACAACCAAGAAAAGATTTAGAAGCAGATTTCGGATTTCTTTCAGCAAGCACTGCTTTTCATCTGTGTTCCATTTTTACATGTTGGACAGGCCAATGACATGTTTCAGAAGTGCAGTCTCCATTCCACCACTGACAACATGCATTGGTAGATTTGGCATCCATCGTTTTGTGCTTGGTAGAGCGCAATTTCCTTAGGTTTTGGCGCACATGGGATTTTCGTTGCCATTTTGCTCTTTCTGGTGCCACCAGCACACAGTGATGCCGCAGGGCAGAGCCTAGTGGGTCAATACATCCCACAATAGAGTACTGGAAAGGGTTAATAGTTATCCCTTTTTGTCTGTCTCTTGTGGAACAATTGTTTGTTCCCTTTTAATTCCCTTTTAATTAAGATTTGGCTGGTGGTAGTGGTATCTACCCTATTTTTACTACTGCGGTTATTTTAAATAGCATTGGTATTGTTTAAGCCTAACTTAGTAGCATCAAACTTAAATCCGCTGGACCACATTTACTTTCATTTGGTTCCAGCTGGGTTTATTCACCATTTCTTTTTGTAAAGCTGTTTCTCGTTGTTTACTCTGCACGCCAAACCAGGTTTGGTTCCTTTGTTCAGCGACCTTTGGCGGGCTTCTGCACAGAAGCCCTCCTTAGGCAACTGAAAGTCTAGGTAGGCAGGATGTGAGGGAGGGGTTTTAGGACCCCTGCCATAGGTTCCCTTGGTAACCCAAGTCACACTCCTGTTTGATTGGCCAGGCTGTGTGAATGGGGGGAAACTGCATAAAAAGCAGGTCTCTGGTGTTGAGAAGGCAGAGTTGCCAATGGATCGAGAGAACCGAAGAAAAGCTGACAGAAGAGGACCTCTACCACGACTGAACCTCCCGGTGAAGCCCTGCTGTGGTCCGAATCTCCAAACTTCAACGACAAGGAAGATCTGCAAGAAATCTTCTCCCCTTGAGCTGGTGGGAACAACCAGTTAGCCAAAATGCAAGCCAGGCCTCCCTCCTCTGGTCAAATTTTCTGTGCACAGCTACAGTGAACCGGATAGCCAGGAGGATCAGACCCTGCTTTGGTTTTAAGGAGTGCACCTTTTATTTGTTGCTTTGCTCTGCTGCTGGTTTCTTCCCTGGGCTTTGCAGGACCCTCCAGTCTTCCTACTTCATGTCAGTCCAACAGTCGCTTCAGGAATCGTGAGCCTGCAGGACCTGTCAGGAACATTTGCCTCAGCTACAGCCTTCATCTCCATTTAAGGTACTGTTCCAATCCGGTCGTTCGTTCTGTCCAACCGTGGTAAAAGTGCTTGATATCTTTTGCCAATCTGAGGGCTCGTCCTTCTCTATTCTTTAAAGTCACTTTTCGTCCAACCAACTTCGTTCTGAACTCTTGGCAACGACTTAACCGCAAACTATCCTGAACTGTGTGATGCTCTGCAAAGACTTTGGTCCATTGACTTTGGCCGAGGCCTCTTGATTTGATTTCCTCACTGTAGTTCCTTTTTCTAGATTGCCCTGCTTACTTACTTGGTGCTGCTCAACTTTTGTCGGACTTTGTCTTTCCCTCCCTTTTATATTCCTCGAGGGCCATTTTGCTCACGCTTCATTTTGAGCTTAACTTGTCCACAACCTATTGGTTGTGGTGTAGTGTATTAAGATTGTGATTTTTCAACTGCTTGATAATACTGAAATGATTTATAACTGATGTGTAAATAAATGTATATTCTTTTACTCAGAAACCTTGAGTCAGTGTTTGTTTGAATCATAGTAATTGCTGTCCTTTGTGTAACTATTGATACTGCTCACTTTAATCTTGAGATGAGTCTGGTTGCTCAGCCATCGCTACCACTTTACTGTGTAGTACAGGCTTGTACCAAAGGTGAATTTGTACTGTCACTTGTAGTCTTAATTGTGTGTGGTGTTCCCAAAGGGTACTGCATTTAATTCTGCCTACCATGGTCTTTATTATTTGGGGCAGAATCAATGGTCATGGTTGTGGTGGATTTCACAATATAGAAAGAACCCATGAAGAGATTCTAATGGATTGCTTTTATTTTTTTATTAATTTCATTAAGAGCATATACTGTATTACTTTGGGTATCACATTTTATACTGTACATTTTTCTTATGTTTTATAAATTGTGATATTGATGAAACAAATTATTTATTTTGTATGTGCTTGATGTTAATCAACAACAACAATACAACTGATCAGGGCATCTGGGCGGGGGGAAGGGGATGTGGAAAAAAGAAGAAAGGGAATGGGTAAAATGGGACTTCATTGATTTTATGTTTAACGTGATTATTGAGAGGAAAATGTAGCGTACAAAGGAGATGTCCCCCAACAATAGAAATATAAGGAAAATACATGAATTAAAAAAAAAAAACAGAAACCAAAAGAAAACAACGAAGGGGGAGGTGGGTAAAGAAGAGAACCGAAGTGTGGGCTAGCATGGAAGGCTACCAAATGGTAAAATTATGGGAGCAAATAGTTGGAAGAACTATGTGTTATCCTGTTCGCTTTTTCTCCTTCCTCTGTATTTCTCCTTCCTCTGTCTTTCTTTTTTTTCTCTGTTCTTTAACATTTTAGAGTTTGTGAGGTTGTTTTTCCTTTTTTTAAAAAAAAGGCTATTCATTTAGGAATTTGAATGTCTTTATTCGTTTTAAGGCTGTCATTTTATTTTATTGTATGTTTGTTCGTGAAATGTGTTTAAAGTCAAATGTTGGCTATGGCACGATAAATAAAAAAAAAATATTGAAAAAAATTGCTGAACATAAGGACAAAGAAATAAGAACAGGAACAGGGCAGGTGACACACCAGAAACGGACTAAACACAATCAGAATTAAACAAACAGAATTCCAGCAAATAAACATAAACAAAGGAGAATTTTCTGTTTGATTTGGACATGAAATGTACTCCATAGTAAAAAAGGGTGACCGGCTTGTAGCACTCACCATGTAGATTAACTTATTAGGTAGACACATGCAAATGAATATAACAGCCATCCAGTTCATGTTTTAAAAAACAAAACACAAATGTATAAGAGTGTACAGTCATGAGTGAACAAGTTAAGCGTGTTTAATTCCAGCGGGGGTGGGGGGTGCATTGATAAATGAAACAACAACATGAGCTTTCTTTAAAATGTGCCTCTAGCATGATCACAATACTGTACTTAGCAAAATTGGGTTTTAAAATTAAAATGTACCTTGACACATCTCTTTAAAAATCCTTATTTTTGAACAATCACTCCAATCTGAAGTCCAGCATAAGAAAATTCCAAGCATGGTGCAAGGTGCCAAGTAGAAGAAGAACGATTTGTCACAACGCCAAGGGGGTGGAGTGCAGCAGTATATTGACGCTTCAATGCATTGTGAACGAAATGAATAATTTCATTATACAATTATGGAAGAAAAGAGTTTTCATTGTCAGCTTAGACATGTAATAGGAATTGTGAATTAAAAAGGAGGGGCAGAGTTAGTGTAGCGTGAGTGACTGCGTGGGCTGCGGGAAGATGAGGAAAATTGTTTCTGACAGGGAGGAGACAGAGCGTAGGATGCAACACTGAGGAGAACCACCCTCTCTCTTGGATATACAAATTCTACATTTCCCCAGGACACTAAGAATGACTGACATGGCTGCAAAACTGAGAGGCTTACTTAACCTTCCATATACTCCACCACATGCAATTCGTGGAAACAACCAACTGACAAGAGTTTGACTCAGTTAAAATGGGTTGGCAATAACACATTCCTAAATTAAGATGTCAGTAAATCCAAAGGATGCAATCACTGGGAATCAACTACAGCCAATCATCTCTGGTACAGATGAAGATCACCACTGGAGATATAACTCTAATTGTGGATGTGCCTGATGAACTAAAGAAGTATATCAATACATGATCACACAGAAAGATACACATGAGCCCTTCCCATACGGTGGGATATTCTTCCAAAACATTGACTGTCTACCTGTGGTCTGATGTTGTGTCTCACCATTTCTGTCTACTCAGGCTAAAGGTGCCAAGGCTTGATAACTGCATTTAACATGGTACTCAATGAAACAATTACGTTTCTGAGGTTCACATGCCTTGTGTACCTGTATGTTTATTGCTCTACCCCATTTAACATACCCAGTTAATGAGAGGAGCTTACAGTTTTTGATTGTGTGCTGGAACCTGAGACTTGCAGGACTTTCATATTCTGTAATTACTGCCTCTGCAATGCCAAAACTCTAAAGCCTAGAGATGAGCGCCAAACTAAAGGAGCCTTTTGGCACTGAGTATTCCATCACTAAAACACAGTGATGGATCACCACTCTTAGGATTTTTCTCACACGTTCTGCCATTTATTATCACACCAGTGGGAACGTGCAATCAGAGAGGAGGATGGTGAAGTATCGGGGTAGGTAAGTGGTGTACAGATTTCTTTTTCTCAACTTGTTTATGTTATATCAACTAAAACTTGCAATCTATGGTATATTTTGTATTTTATATTGTATATTATCACATGTATCTCGCAACAGCTTGGATTAGGTAAAATACAAATGAAAGGACTCTGTCAGTATATCTCAGAGGATTGTCGAACTAGGATTATACAGTACAGTCATTTTTCCACAAAAATAGATATTTGAGAGAGCCAATATGCTCATGTTGGAGCCAATGGAGTGAACTCTTGTATGCGGAATTAGCCAAAACATGCGTCTGGAGCTTCTGATGATACTCTTGGTCAGAGGAGATTTGCTTAGCATGTTGGTGCTGAAATGCCCTTGTGGGTTTGACCAGACTGATTTGCAAATGGATATTTCTCCTCTGTGAAGGGTGCAATGTGCTAAGATGTGGTTGTTGACCCTCCTGAGTGGAAGAGATTCCATAGAACAGGTTGTTTGAATCATGTTCATCCTCAGTGGAGGAACTCCTACACTCTTCTTAAATTTGTTAAATTTGGTGTTTGACACTAAGTAAACAGGGCTGATCCAGACGTGGACCCTTTGTTCACTACGCCTTAGAGAACCTCAGTTTCACGTCACTGAGGAGGCCCTGATGGCTGAAAATGTTCTCTGGTATTGCTGATGATACTCTTAGTCAGAGGAAAATTGGCTACCATTTCGGGGCTGGACTGCCCTTGTGGGTGGGCATCAACTGATTTGCAAAAGGATATTTCTCTTCTGTGAAGGGTTCAGTGAGATAAAATGTGGTTGTAGAGCTGCCTTTGTCGAAGAAATTCCAAAGAACTGGTTGTTTAAACCATGTTCGTCCTCAGTAGAGGGACTCCCACACTTTTGTTTAACTTTTATGGGGTATTGTGATTAATGTTTGCTGAGAGGGTGATCCCATTGAACAGTATGGAAGTGAGTAGTAATGTAGTTGAGATGGCGGGTGGATGAAAATAGTTGCTGAGTAACTATGAATGTTTACAGTAAGCAGGATTAATTGATGACTCCTTCCTACCCAATGTAATAGGAGTTTGAATTACCTGGTTTTATCAGTCGAAATAAATGACCATGCCTTCTGAAAAAAATAAAGTCACATTGACTTTAATAAAATCATGATACTCTTGGTCAGGTAACACTTTTTGGGCAAGCCCCCAATGTTACACAAGTGATTTCAATGCCAGAAAACATCTGACATTTGGTTATTTTGTTAAAGGAGCTATTGTTGATAGCTGAGCGGATGGTGTCAGTCAACTGAATCCATCGTATTTTCATAAGAGCCACTTGCCTGTGGCTCAAAACCATTTACACTATTGGCCATCTCATGTTCCTCCCTCACACCAAGAGAACTATGTTCACATGAAGGATCCCTCTATCTCCCTTATAGGCTGCTTCTCAACTGAATATAGGACTCCAAAGGCCCTCAACAACATCTGCTTGATCGGGGTAATTCACATAGCAGCCCCGAAAATGTTGGAGTGTGACAAACTAGATCATATATTATAGTGGATGATAGAGAGGCAGTGCTTGATGCACACATTCAATGTTTTATCTTCTTCAACGGAGATCCAGGCTTTCATACTCCCTCCATCCCCAGTTGCAAGTTTAGGAACAGAAGCCATACACGTAACTCTGTCCTGGGGATAGGAAGCAGTGGTTGGGGAAAAGGGTTCCATAGTATATTATCATTAAATGGACTAAAAGGCCTTGCATCACCCTGGCCTCCTCCTCTCGGGTTCTCCTCTTCAGAGACTTCAATATTCACCTCGACTCTCCTGATGCGGCCTCTGGGCTTTTCCACAACCTCTGTGACTCTCTTTCCCTCTCCATCCTTCCCTCCGATCCGACGCACTCAGCTGGGCAAACCATGGATGCTCTCATCTCTTCAGACATCTCCAACCCTCTCATTACTTCTCTTTCCTGGTCTAATCATGCTCTCCTGTTCTAAGGACCAACCTCCACTGCCAGCCTCCTTCTCCATCATTCAACCTATGAAGCAAGTGTCTGTTGCCGATTAGGCCTCCACCTTCACTCCCCCTCCTAAACCTGCAACTGACTCTCACTCTGACACAGCCCTTACAACCTTCAACTCTCCATCTCCAACACTCTGGACAATATTGTCCCTGGCATTAGGATACGCATGAAACCTGCCTCCAAGTGCAACTCCTGATATGACTCATACCTGGCCGGTCTGAAATGAAAGTGCAGGGCAGCTGAGTGGAAGTGGCAGACTTCAAGCACATCCTCTGTCAAACTGGCCTACCGCCTGCTCCAAAGGCAATACAGACTCTCTATCTGCTCGAAGAAGAGGGCCTTTATCAAAAACTGCATCTCTTCAGCCACTAACAACAAGGCAGAATGTTTCCAAATCTGCAAGGAACTCACCAATCTTACTGCAGTCTCGAATTCTACATGGCCCTCTGCATTTCTCTGGCCTCACTTCACTTCTAAAACTGACATTGTTTTGTCACTCTCCTCCACTCCAAAACCTTTTCCCTCACCCACTCTCAGGCCTCCCTTGGCCCACCTCTGCACTCCACACCTACTCTGCTCTTTTTCTCCCATAACACCTGATGAGGTTTCTAGACAAGTCCTCTCAATGAAAGTCTCATCCAAACAGGTGCTCCCCTGCTCCTCCAGAACTATCAAAGACAACGTTGTCTCCCTTGCTCTAACCTTGGCCAATTTCTGCAATCTCTCCTTTGCAACTGGGTCCTTCCCCTCACTCCTCAAGCACTCCCTTGATGTCCCACTCATCAAAAAGCCTTTGGTTAACGTTCTTGTCTGGCAAACTAATGCCCTAGCTCCATTACCCACTTCCTGGGTAACCTCTTGGAGAAGCTGGCCATCTCCCAGTTTATCCAGCACACTGAATCCATTGGTTGTCTCCACAACCACCAGTCTGGCTTCAGAGCTGCCAGAGGCATGTAAACTGTTATCCTGAATAACCTTTGAAGACTTTATCTCTAATCTTGATTCCAGCTCTCCTTCTGTTATATTCCTTCTTGACTTCTCCTCTTCCTTTGATATGGTCAATCATGCCACCCTGATAAATCGGCTCTGTGATACCCTTGGCATCACAGACCTGGCTCCAAACTGGTTGGCCTCTTTCCTCTCGGACTGACCTTCCCAGGTTGAAGTGGGCCCTTTTCTCTCCACCATCTCACTCTACACCTACGGTATTCCTTAGGGCTCTACCCTCTCGCCCTCACTTTTCAACATCTACCTGGCCTCTCTAGCCCATTTGATATCCACCTACTCTATTAACTTCCAGTGTGATGCAATTGACATGCAGCTCTGCTTCAAGCTTCCCTCCTCTGCCTACTCCTCTTTCTTTCTGATTCCTGACTGCCTGTCTGCTATTTAGGCATGGTGTACTGTTAAGGATATCTGCCTTAATGCCAGTAAGCTAGAGATCCTTCTCAATGGGACCCATGCTCCCTCTTACCCTCCCATACTCTGGCCACCTCCACAGGGCCCCTCACCTCACCCTCCTGTGAGGCAAGAAACCTTGCTGTCATCTTCAGCTTCTCTTTCTCCTTCTCTCCTCGCATCACAGACCTTGCCAAGAAGGCCCACTTTCAGATGCACCTCCTCAGAGGCATTAGACCTTTCCTCACCTCGCCCCAGAAATTCCATTGGCCTCATTACAAGTATGGCGGTAAGGCAACAACGGCACCGGTATCACTACTGGCACTGTTGCTACCGTACCGCCATACTAGGAGTTCTGCTCGCGGGTGTCCTTGCAGCCACCAGGTGGCCATACCGGCACCTGCGAGCAGAACATGATGGAAGTACTGGTACCATTATTAATGGTACCGGTGCTACCACCCTCCCCATTCCAAGTGATCCCTATGGGGCTCCCGCGAAAGGGCAATTACTGGGTCCGGCTGGTAGTAAAACCGGCAAGGTTACCTCCAACCTCGTAATGAGGCCCAATGTCTCCAGAGCTCTGGTCCTATTCAGGCTGAACTACTTAACAGCCAATTCCTCAATCTGCCTCAATCCTCCCTTTGCCACCTTCAACTAATGCCAATAGTACTGCAAGCCTCAAGCCCATGGGCAGCATCTTTCCAGCAATAATATCTTTTCACTGGCTCCCTGGTTTCTGCGAGGATCATGTTCAAGACCCTGCGCATTATCTACAAGACTTTCTGGGGCATGGGCCTCACTACAGCCAACTCTCACTCCCTAAATACCTTCCTGTTACAGCACTTCAGCCATTTAGATCTAACTCTCTGCAGATCAGACACTTTTCCAAGCAGAGTGTGGGGGTAAATCTCTCTCCTCCGCAGGTGCATCCCACTGTAATGGCCTCCCTGCCCCTCTCAGACTTAAGCCAGATCTCCTTAAGTTCCGGAAGTTCCTCAAGACCTTCCTTTTCTCTTCTTCCTTACCTCTTCCCCACCCCTGCTAATGTTCCCTTCTGGCCTTCACTGGCTGCCTGGTTTCTTCAGAGTCTTACAGGGCACCAGGCCCCCTAGTCCAGTCTACTCCTGCATTTGGTCTCCCCTGACCCACCCTCCCGGCCTCATCCTGCTCTTGTCCTTGGGACCCATCCCCCACACTAGCCTGGCTGTGCCTGCACCCTTGCAGCTCTTCCAGCAACTTGCCTCGCCCATAGCTTGTGGATCTTCCTTCTCCTGCACTCTCTGTTTTCCCCTGGCTCTGTCCACCTGTCCTCTCCTGGCACTCTCTTTTCTCACGGGCCTTCACCGGCACTTTGCCCCTCCACTCTCCCCTGCACTTCTCGTTACTGCACTTGCAAGATCTGAATGTCACAAGGCCTACTAGGATCATTCTTGTTTTGTTTTTCCTGTTCCCCCAACCTCTTTTCTTGTTGTGCTTCGAAACACATTGTGTATAAGCGCATTATACATAGCCAATAAATACATTTTAAAAAAAACTTAAGGGATGTGCAAACTGCATAAACACTTTCAGGGTAATTCATGGAATTTCGCACAAAAGTGTCACACGCGGCTGGCACACAGCATGCTCGTGCGAATGTCTGCGCCAGCCGCGTGCGCTAAAATCAATTTCCATGCATTCATGGATTTTCGCATCCAAAACCAGCCGTGGCGCAGCGTGGCGCAGCGACCCTACAGCAGCGCCAGTTACGCCCCCAAGAACGCCCTCGCGCAAGGAAAAGCCATCAAAATCCCCAAACCAGCGCAAAGGGCTGCGCCAACCCTGGACCAGTTTACCGGACAGCAAACGGCAAGCGGGGAACGTGTATTACGGGTTTCGCGGTAACACGCGATTGGCCTGGGAACATGTATTTCAGGGGTGTGCGGGAAGTTCTACACGCGATTGGGCGGGGTACGTGTATTTCAGGGGTGCGCGGGTGTTTTCACAGGTGAGTGGCCTGGGTATGTGTATTTCAGGGGTGCGTGGGAAGTTCTACACGAGATTGGGCTGAGTACGTGTATTTCAGGGGTGCGCGGGTTTGTTTCCACACACGATTGGCCTGGGTATGTGTATTTCAGGGGTACGCAGGAAATTTTACACGCGATTGGGCTGGGTATGTGTATTTCAGGGGTGCGCAGGTGTTTTCACACGCGATTGGGCTGGGTACGTGTATTTCAGGGGTGCACAGGAAGGTGTACACGCGATTGGTCTAGGTACGTGTATTTCAGGGGTGTGCGGGAAGTTTTACACGCGATTGGGCCTGGGTACGTGTATTTCAGGGGTGTGCGGGAAGTTCTACACGCGATTGGGCTGGGTACGTGTATTTCAGGGGTGCGCGGGTGTTTCCACACGCGATTGGCCTGGGTACGTGTATTTCAGGGGTGCGCGGGAAGTTTTACACGCGATTGGGCTGGGTATGTGTATTTCAGGGGTGCGCGGGTGTTTTCACACGCGATTGGGCTGGGTACCTTTATTTCAGGGGTGCGCGGGAAGGTTTACACGCGATTGGTCTGGGTATGTGTATTTCAGGGGTGCGCGGGAAGTTTTACACACGATTGGGCATGGGGGAGCGGTGTACGTGTATTTCAGGGGTGCGCATGAAGTTTTACACGCGATTGGGCTGAGTACGTGTATTTCAGGGGTGAACAGGTGTTTTCACACGTGATTGGGCTGGGTACGTGTATTTCAGGGGTGCGCGGGTGTTTTCACACGCGATTGGCCTGGGTACGGGTATTTCAGGGGTGCGCGAGAAGTTTTACACACGATTGGGCTGGGTACGTGCATTTCAGATGTGCACGGGAAGTCCTACACGTGAATAGGCAGTGTGGGTCCTCCCAGGTATCCCCTCTACCACCTCCACGGACCCTGCAGCCAGCCCACACCACAGGGGACTACCCTGCACCCCTGGTCATGTCCCACAGGCAGCCCATCCACCATGTGCATGCCCCCTAGCCAAGCCACATGTCATGTTTCAATATGCTCAACAACTCACGTCTCCCAGCACCCCCACCCCCCAGCAGTGCGCGGCACCTGCCAGCAGGCCCCCACTCATGTCCCACTCATGTTCCCTTGCACCCCCAACACCCAGCAGTGTGGGGCACCTGCCAGCAGGCCCCCACTCATGTCCCACTCATGTCCCCTTGCACCCCCACCCCCCAGCAGTGCGGGGCACCTGCCAGCAGGCCCCCACTCATGTCCCCTTGCACCCCCACCCCCCAGCAGTGCGGGGCACCTGCCAGCAGCCCCCCACTCATGTCCCACTCATGTCCCCCAGCTCCCAGGTCATGACGATCCTCAATCATGGCCCTTATGGCCAGCATACCCAGCACAAAGACCCAACCAAGTATTGCATCCACCCACATAGAAAAGGCAATTACATGATACAACCCCAATGGCAAGTATGCAAATGAACACGTCTGTCAAACACACATACACAATGGGTGCAAGTGAATGTCAAAACCCATATCATGACATGCATGAAACCAATGAGATAATACCACACATCGAAGTATGAAGAAAAAAATGTATTAATCACAACATGAATGGAATTAAAATCAAACAAACAACAATGGGAATAAAAAAAAGAAAAGCAGCATGTCCGTAAAAGAATGAAAAACAAGAAATCAAAATCCAAAAAAATCCAAAAGAAATGGTGTCCAAAGTCACAGTCCAACAAATCAAATCCAAGGCAAAAAATGATAGTGAAAACCATTGCTCCATGGTGAGAAAAAAAAATATAAAGAGAAGAATCCAATGGTGAACTATATACAGGTGAACAATCCAGGGTCCATGATCCCAACTGAAGAAATGAAACCTAACAAAAATCCTACCTACTAAAAAAATATATACAGAAACGTGGTGCATTGTCCAAGCGAAACCAAAATAAAGAAGAAACAAAAGGAAACTTAACACTAAAGAACTATTTACAAGGGCAGCAGGCTGGTTTGACGGCTCACTTATGGATGTCCCGGTCCAGGGCATCATCGAACTCCTGCTCTATGTCCCGGAGGCGGTCCTCTTCCATGTCCCTGAGGGTTCGCAGGGACGATGACATCCGGACCCCCAAGTCCCTGCGAATCGCCTCGAAGCACTCGGCCCGCCTCAGGGCCCTCCGCATGGAGTTCTCCGCCCTGACCATCGTGAGCCGTGCCTCTTCCGCCCGCTGCCGCTCTGCATCTATGGCATGGCCCAACCGCTGCCACACGGAAGACACTTCCCGTCCTGGGTCCTCCTGCCCTCCGGCCGATGCCTGCCCCTCCGATGTCGAAGGCCCCGAGCCATCATGGCTCCCACCTTGTTGCTGCTGCTGCTGTGCCTGTGCCCTGCCTCCTGCTGCCTGCACATCCTCCTCCGGCTGGGGTGCAGTTGTCGAGTTGGCCACCCCTGCTGGACGTCCGACTCCAGACTGTGGCAGGGATGTGCCCTCCACCAGCCTGGCCGCACGGTCAGAGGCAGCTCCACAGGGCACCCAGCTGATACATGGGTGGGAAGATGGCACGGAGGACGACTGGCGCATAGGGGGTTCAGGTGAGGAGGGGGTCGTAGCAAGTTCAAGTAAATGGAGGATTCCGGCCTGGGTGATCTGTCCCAGTAGGCTGACGCGGTCAATGAGCCATACGAGATGACCTGAAGTCTCCTCATGAAAAGACCGCAGGTCACCTCGCATGACCCGTTGACGCGTCGCCACCACACTCAGGACAGGCTCAACCCGGTCCCGGATAGCCACGTCTGCAGGGAGAGGAAGGCCAGTTGTTGTGTGGCTATCCCCTCCCTGAAAACGGGTCTGGACGTAGGCATCCCTGCTGGTGCAAGATGATGCAGTCACAGGATCGGGGACAGGATTACACACAGGCACCTCTGCAGCGGCCTGTGCTGCCTCCTGTCCCTGCCCCTGCGCTGCACCACTAGCACCAGTGGAATCCCCACCTCCAGACCCCGTCTCTGTCCCTTGCACGGCCTCCTCCTCCCCCAAACCTCCCACCAACCTGGATGCCTCCGTGCCATCTTCCGCCGTGGGACCCTGTGGGGTCTCAGCTGCCCCTTCTGCTGCCAAGGAGTCCAACTCCGACCTCCGCCTCTTGGACCTTCCCCCAGCAGCTGCGGCCTGGGACGCGGCACCGGACTCCTCACTCCCCGACAAGATGATAACCTGGGAGGGGAGCCGGGCCTTGCGTCTCCGGCTGGTGGTGTGATCCCCGCTGCTGTGCTCCACAGCACCCTCTCCGCCCTCTTCATCAGTTAACGCTGCAGACAGGGAGAGATAGGAGACAGGCATCAGGACACTGTACAATGGACTGATACACACATGACAGTTGCACATGAGTGGCAGTGTCAGACTTCAGACATGGCATCACAATCCCCAACACACATGGCATGTCAACTCACACACATGAGCAATTCCACAGCCATATGGAAACAGGCAGCAACATCCATACACATACAACAGCATGAGCAGCCAAAGGTGAGCCAGACATCACATGAAACACAGGAAGTGCACTAGACATGCAGTCACGCCACCACACCTACATGCATGTGTACACCTCCACCAACTGTTGCAGTGATGAGATTTGCACCCATGTCACATCGGGCAATTAGTCTTCTACATATCAGTGTCCCAAGCATCCATGTTGCATCACTGTTGCACCCTTGACAGATACACACACATGCACATGTACACGGTGCAGATACATGCAGCTGGAACCGACATCCATGTGTCACACCACAACCATGACAACTTACATACACAGCCATTGAAACATGTGTGCTCAGACATCTGCATTTGCCATGCAAGCTTACACACACATGCACCATCCATGTGTCTCACACAAGAGAGGACTTGCATGTGTTAGCCCCACGGCCCTCTACATACACATCCATACATGGCCCTCCAAAAACACATGTGCAACCTGCACACTACAGGCACACCATCACATGCACAGCTTGCAATCAGCATGCATGTACACTTACCGCTCGACTCCAGACGGGTCTGCCTCTCAAGGACCTGGCCGTGGAGCGCTGGGGATACGCGTTCCAGGACCCTCATCTGATGTTCCGACAGGTGGCCCCGGAGCCCCTTACCATCCGCTGGCTTCACGAGGCGCCGGGCCTTGTTGAGGGTCCTGGCCCTGAAGTCATCCCAGTGCTTTTCGACATGTTCGTAGTCGTGGACTGCCACCCCCTCTGCGTTGATGGCAGTCACGATGTCCGTCCAGATCCTGGTCCGTCCTTCCTTGTCGGCGCGCATACTTCCGAAGAGGGCATCATACTGCCCCAGGACTTGCTCCACCAGGACACCAACTTCGGTGGCACAGAAGCTGGTGGCCCTCTGCCTCTCTGGCTGGGGGTTGTCAGTGCTGCCAGATGGTGTTGTCCACGACATGGCAACCCCAGAGGCAGGAGTGGGTGGGCAACTGGGTCCTGGGGCTGGGCTGTGGAGTGATGGAATCCCAGTCGGGAGTCTTCAGTTCCAGCAGGGGTGGTCACAGCAACTGCACCCCTGGCTGATGTGCAGGCAGCAAATAGCAGGGCACGTGGGCAGCAGGCAGTCAGGCAGCAGCAGATGGCAGGTGGGAGCATGCTCGGGGCTCTGGGGGGCAGTAATTTGGCCTTCTGGGCAGGAGCGTGGTCTTCCGCGTGCATACGCATGGCCAGCTTGATACGGAGTGATTTGGCATGTGAAAATTCTGCACGTCAGCATGTGATTCGAGGAAAGGCCCTTAGCGCATAAGCGCGTCAGCACGCATACGCGATTTCATTGGACCAAAGGCCCTTAGCACGTAAGCGCGTCTGTGACGTATCGCGCACAGGCGTTGCCCTGGCAGGGCTTGAAGATCCCACATGGATTTCCATTGCTCTGTACGTGCTTTTCGTGGGGTGCGGTGCGTGTGTTTTCCATGCGTTGTGGTTCACACGCTATTACTTCACAGCGGGTGGGTGTTGGCTATGCGTTCTTCTACACGCAAGGCAGACAATGAGTGGTACCCTGCTCCCCCTGGCCCGACCGCGTGTAAAACCACCCGCGAGCCCCTGGAATACACGTACCCGCTCCCCCAGGCACGATCGCGTGTAAAACTTAACGTGCACCCCTGAAATACACATACCCAGGCCAATCGCGTATGAAACTTCTCGCGCACCCCTGAAATACACGTACCCAGCCCAATCGCATGTAAACCTTCCCGCGCACCCCTGACATATACATACCCAGTCACGATCGCGTGTAAAACTTAACGTGCACCCCTGAAATACACATACCCAGGCCAATCGCGTATGAAACTTCTCGCGCACCCCTGAAATACACGTACCCAGCCCAATCGCATGTAAACCTTCCCGCGCACCCCTGACATACACATACCCAGGCCAATCGTGTGTAAAACTTCTCGCGCCCCCCTGACATACACGTAACCAGGCCAATCACGTGTAAAACTTCTCACGCACCCCTGAAATACACGTAACCAGGCCAATCGCGTGTAGAACTTCTCGCGCACCCCTGAAATACACGTACACAGGCCAATCGCGTGTGAAACTTCTGGCGCACCCCTGAAATACACGTACCCAGGCCAATTGCGTGTGAAACTTCTTGTGCACACCTGAAATACACGTACCCAGGCCAATCATGTGTAAAACTTCTCGCGCACCCCTGAAATACACGTACCCAGGCCAATCGCGTGTGAAACTTCTCGCGCACCCCTGAAATACACGTACCCCGCTCCCCCAGGCCCAATCGCGTGTTAAACTTCCCACGAGCCCCTGAAATACACGTACCCCGCTCCCCCAGGCCCGATCGTGTGTAAAACTTCCCGCGCACCCACGGAATACACGCCAACGCTATTATTCACACAGCGGGTGTCCGTGTTTGTCGCGTACCCCTTTGCACGTCATTTGTCCTAGAGGGCCACACTATGGGACATTCATCAGAGCTGTGTATACGTGCTTTTTGTTAGCGCACATTTTGGCGCACTTTTTTTCATGCGCAGGGACGCTACCGACTGCTTTCGTGTGGTGGACGTGTTTGGGCCTGTGCGCGTCTTTGCCCGTTCGCTGGTTTGCCCTATTCGATTCCATGAATACGTGTTGTAGGCTAATGTGTGGGCGTTCCGCGCACTTGCCTCCTGTTCCGCCTACTTTTGTTATGTGCACCGCGCTATGTGCGCTTTCGCTGTGGCCTTAGCGCACGGCGTTAGATGACCTGTGCGCCGGCGTGCGCCGCGCACTTTTTCAGTGCACATCCCACATTTTACTCGCGCACGGACTTCCATGAATAGATGTGCGCTTGTTTCCCTGCGATATTCGCACTTGCACTGCGATTTTTCCAGTAGCACTGCGAATCGCATGTTTTCACACGCGTGCACCGATTTTTTCAGCGCACATTCATTCCATGAATCGGCCTGTTTTTCTTACACTGGTGCTCGATGGCCACCAAAAGCAAATTGCATGGTCTGTTCAATTGCCTTGTTCTGGAATCTTAGGAGACTAGAGTGTGTGCGTTGAACTTTGGGACTAATATAACATCTCACATGTACTTAACAAACACCTTCACATTCAGGGATGGAGCCGAGGGTAGACACAGGTGGTCAGAGCTCCCCCCCGCCACTTTTTTCAGAGGACACCTTGATATGCTCATTTCGGGTGACACCACATTCAATTAGTATGTTAATGAGTTCTCCAACTTATATTTTTATATGTGGTCCCTGCTCACAGACAGAAGTAACATTATATCCTTTTAACATAGGCCAGAAGGGTTATAACTGCATTTGTGGATTGGTTAGTTGCACATGAAACAGTGAGGCCTGATAAAACTGCACTCACAGAAGGTTAACGGGGATTATGTCTAATTTTTGAATTCCCACTCCCAATAATCCCAGCCCTCCATCCCAGAAAATCACTGGCAGACAAACACGACACAACATTTTTAAATGAACAAATAGAGCTGCCAGGAAAAAAAAATAGACTGTCAAAATGGCATGAACCACCTAATCAGAACAATAAAACTATATAATATGGTATGTACAGAGAACATTGCTTTATGGCAAATGTATGCCAGCAAACCAACATTCCAATGGATTACTGCAATTGCTAGGTAAAAGGATTGACACTGGAGAAAATAATGTTTTTGTTATGGACTGCCATGAAACACTTAGCTGCATTGGACTAAGACACTGGACACTCTCAGTGTTGTGCCTAACTTCGAAATGATAATAAAAAATAAATCGAAGTCGTGGGACAAGGCTAAGAATGTGGATACATTACACCGTAAAATAATGTATAATTAATATGCACACCAGAGTGTTCTTCTGCATACGCCCTGTAGTTATTTGTCTAAACTTTGTTTATACGTTTTACATTATATCTCCATTTAAACGTACTCCCTTCCCTGGAAGTTGTTGGCATCTGGCAGAATATCCAATTAGCCGAATGTTCATGCCGGCTATGTCATAAGGAACTTGAAACCTGCTTCCGTATATTGACTACTTGTCCGGTTTTGGAAATTCTCTATCAGAAAGGTTATTCTCGTTTTGTTATAAAAATGGAGAATATTGCTCCTGAACAATTTTGGTCTTTATTATTTGGGGCAGATTCAATGGTCATGGTTGTGGCGGCTTTCGCAATATGGAAAGAAGCCCTGAAGAGATTCTAATGGATTGCTTTTATTTTTTTATTGATTTCATTAAGAGCTTATACTGTATTACATTGGATATCATATTTTATACTGTAAATTTTTATGTTTTATAATTTGTGATATTGATGAAACAAATTATCTTATTTATTTTGCATGTGCTTGAAGTTTGTAATTAACTAGAAGCAAAATAAAAATAAAAATAAAATTAAAAAAAAACAATACAACTGATTAGGGCATCTGGGCAGGGGGGAAAATGGGTTGTGGAAAAAAGAAGACAGGGAATGGGTAAATTGGGACTTTCTTGGGTTTATGGTTAAGGGGATTATTCAGAGGAAAACATGGCGTGCAAAGGGTGTGTACCGCAACAAATGAAAATACAAGGAAAAAACATGCATTTTAAAAAAAACAGAAACCAAAAGAAAAGAAGGACGGGGCAGGTGGGTAAAGAAGAGAAACAAAGTGGGGGCTAGCATAAAAGGAGACCAAACGGTAAGATGATGGGAGCAAATAAGTGAACAAAAGGACTAAGAAACAAGAACAGGGGGAGGTGACACATCAGAAACTGACTAAACACAATCAAAATGAAACAAACAAAATTCTAGCAAATAAACATAAACAAAGGAGAATTTTCAGTTTGATTTGGACATGAAATGCACTCCATAGTAAAAGAGGGTTTTCGGCTTGTAGCACTGACTATGTAGGTTAAATTTTTAGGTAGACACATGCAAAGGAATATAACAGCTATCCAGTTCATGTATTAAAAAACAAAAGAAAAATGTATAAGAGTGTACAGTCATGAGTGATCAAGTTAAGCGTGTTTAATTTCAGAGGAGGGGCTCATTGATAAATGAAACAACAACATGAACTTTCTTTAAAATGTGTCCCTAGCGACCTCAAAACTGTACTTATCAAAATTGGGTTTTAAAAGAAAAATGTACCTTGACTCCTCTCTTTAAAAATACTTTTGAACTGTCACTCCAATATGGAAACCAGCACAAGAAAATTCCAAGGATGGTGCAAGGTGCCATGTAGAAGAAGAACGATTTTGTCACAACGCCAAGGGGGTGGAGTGCAGCAATATATTGGCGCTTCGATTCATAGTGAACGAAATGAATAATTTCATTATACAATTATGCAAGAAAAGAGTTTTCATTGTCAGCTTAGACATGTAATAGGGATTGTGAATTAAAAAGGAGGCGCAGAGTTAGTGTAGCGTGAGAGACTGCGTGGGCTGCGGGAAGCTTCTTGAATGAGGAGTGAGATGAGGAAAATTGTATCTGACGGGGAGGAGACAGAGCGTGGGATGTGACACTGAAGAGGCAGGTACGCAGTTAGAGCGAGATATGTTTTAACGAGGTTTTAAAAGTAAGAAAAAAAACTAAGTAGCACATTGCTCACGAGTAGATTGTGATAGCTTGTAAGAATGTTAATAATAATAATCAGATTATGCAGTGTTTTGCTAAGGTCCCCACTCCAGAGTCTTTCTGAGTGTTATCACTCTACCAACAATTATGGTACTCAATTTGTGATCTCAGAAGGAGACAGGTATGAGTTGGTCAGGCAGAGTTTGAATGCCTGGTCCCTTCTGGAGGCTATGCATCGAAGGCAGCACACTAAAGCCCTCATTTATGGAAATACTTGCGTGTAAAACAGGCATTTGAGCGCCATTCTGCCTGCAGATCATCCCTTCTTGACAAATGGGGATTTGCAGGCAGAATGTCACGCAAATCCCGTTTTACACGCAAATTATTCCATGAATCAGGGCCTAAATGTAGAGCTGCCCAATGGCCCAAAGATTAAAGTGTCATAGAAGAACGTGCATTGGAAGGATTATACTGTAAGGGACGATCTTGTTGTGTGATATGAGTCATTGGGCCTCATTGCCATATGGGCAGTGGAATTACTGCCAAACTTGTTTACTGTTATTGTCACTCGGAACTGTGGATGTACCACGATATAACGAGTGGGTAACGATCGGGTAATGGTGGTGTTAATCCCCATGTTTGGAGTACATAGGTTTTCCTGGGAATTCTAGAGGATTTACCTTCAGCTGTAAATCTGCTGAAGTAAATCCACCAATTTATGGAAGTAAAGTGGAGGAGTTACATCCAGCAATATACCAACAAGTAGGCCAAATTCGGGGATCATAAGAGGGGATCTGAAGCAGACAAAGATCCCCATCAATGGCTGAGCAAACCTGACAAACCAGAACCCAAATTGGTACTACATGAGCACACAGGGCACAAGAGACCAAAGCAGCAAGAGGGAGGGGGTTCAAACTATCAGCAGACACGAACTATGCGCTGGAACGTTGTAGGGAAACACTTTATGTTTATTAAGTTTATATAGCGCTTTAATCCAAAGACGAGATGCCATTTTTTCCCCCTGCTCACTTTAAATATGTCTTCATGAGTCTTGCTGTTCTTTCCAAAATGAGGAATCAGCTGTACAAGCCTCTTTTACATTTGCGGAGACCATCTTGGGTTGGGCGTTGTGACCTACACGTACCAATGACTACACGCACAAGTCTTTTCTGCATACTTTGTCATCATTGCTCTGTTTACAGGCCCATTTATTGACACACGCTGTGTTTGTCTCCCTTACCTCAGCACTCACGTGACTGCCATCGGAGACACTGTCCTCACCCAACACGCAGCAGCTCTTGTATGCAAAGCAATAGTACCAGCCACCATTAAAAGCAGGGGAAACACAGGTATAACATGAGTGCATCCAAAATGGATAAATAATGACATTTTCGGTGCAGTAAATGCACAGGATACAGTCTTTATAACGAAACATTTATAACGAAAAATATAACGAAAATGTATGTGGGCTTGTGTAAAGGGTTACATCTTGGGCTGGAACGTCTGTGGTGGGTTTTAGGGTTGGGAAACAGGGGCTGGGGGGGATTCTACATAAGATGTGTGGTTATAAAGACATGTAACCTACATGCACATGCTTTAATGAGATGTAGCTTAGGCTCATTTAAATTCTCCAGTCTCTTTGTTGTTATACGCAAAGAACATGCTTTGATGGTGTTGATTGCCGATAACTTGCACTAAACATTCCAAATCGGTTAAGCTGTTATTGAGACATAATTTGCAGTGGTCGAAGTGGGTGGGAGTAGTTGTGAGCTTTTTTCCTCTACCTTTTTAAATTAAGTTTGACTACTCCTATGCTTTTATTTTAAAAAGAAACTATGCAGGAATTGTTTTGTTTAAAAAATAAAAGGGCAAGAAGAAGTTGAAACTTTCACTTCGGTGCACTGCACTGAACGTTCCCTTAAACAGCAGGCGCATGTGTTTTTATTGTGTGTGGGAGGGGGTGTTGTGAAGGTGTGTGTGGAGAGTGGGGGCAGGCCATTAGGGAACACAGTTCCATTGCTTCTTTTCATACACTTCGACCACTGAGAAGGGGATAACTATCAGTCAGTATCAGCAGTGGTCGAAGTGGGCGGGAGCGGTGCTCCTCTACTTCTTTTATTAAAGTTTTACAGTTCCTAACCGTTCTGGAATGGTTTCGTTTTAAAACAAAAGTGTGGGAAGAAGTTGAAACATTCACTTTCAGTGCACTGAGCGTTCCCCTAAACAGCAGGAGCATGTGTTTTGGGGTTTGCATTGTGCGTGGGAAGGTTCGTGAGATTGGGTTTGTGGGGAGCGGTGCAGGCCAGTAGGGAACATAGTTCCACTACTTCTTTTCATACAGTTTGACCACCGAGTATCAGTGGCCAGCTAAGCAATTTGCTTAGCCATTCTGTGCCATTGTTTCTTTAAACCCATTCTACACTTTGCTGGACTGTTTTCTCTGCAAGTGGTGTATGCAAAGCTGTTTCTGTAGGCCTGCCCTGTTTGGCTAAGTGCATTATCTATGTTGGTCATCATTACCCAGTGTTGGGATGACCCACATGTTCTGGGATTGTCGGGTGGTACACTCCTTCTGGACACAAATAGAGGCCAACGTGGCAAGCGCAGACATCACACTAGATGTACAGTCACCAGAAGCATGCATCCTGGGCAGATATAAGAAAAACAAAAAAAAAACAACCCCTAAACAAGCTTAAAGACTTGATGTACATCCTAGCTAAAAGACGCATCGCCATGGGGTAGAAAAGCCCTAAAACCCCTAGCGTGACTCTGGTGGAAGACCTACGTAAATGGTCAACAGCAGAAGCTGGGGATTGGGAGAACGCTCAACGAGCACAGAAACTGGACATCAGCGAGGATCTACAACATTGGGTGGCGCTCACAGCGACATTGTTCCACCCAAGAGAAATAGCCACCTCTGACGACAACGCAAGCAACTCATGAAGACACGCAAGAGCAGGCGGGGTTGAACCCTTTTGGGTATGGTCTTGGAAAGTTGGGAGGTGGGAGGGGGGAGGGAGGGTGTTGAGAACTAATCAACAGTTGAGCTATGCAAAAATGGTTGTAATGTTTATGAAAACTAATAAAAATATATTTTTTAAAAAGATCTATGTTGGTCATCATCATTGGCTCTGTGGAACTGGAAGAAGGTCAACAATGTTCACTGGCTCAAGTTCTACATTGTGTGTTGATTATTACTATCATTGACTCCATGCAACATGTTTCTCTTCCACTTCTGTCCCAGATGGTGAACTTCCTCCAGAGTCATCTGGCCAGGCCGGGCATCTGTGCGTGCGCTACTGAATCTTGATGCAAACCTGGGTGGTCTGTGAGGGAAGTCATGACAGCAAAAGGCACAAGATCAGACTTTTGAATTAGAGACTTTTATTTGTCCGAGCCCACCAACCAGACACCGATTACTCCAGGAGTTCTTTATGACACCTTCATTGAGAGGTTTGCTTCTAGTGATGAACTTTAGAAGAATTAAGCAGCAGGCCTTGCTGTCTTTCCTCTACATCCCCCCCTCCCCGGAATAAAGACTTTTGCAAACAGGGCCACACGAAAGTACAGAAACATATATATTACATGAAGAAAGGAAAGTTCTAAAGGGGTTTGGAACTGGTGTTAGAGTTTCTATCAAACGAGTTCATAAATGTGGGGGGGATAGTAATGATGAATAATGGGGTTTATTAGCATGAGATTAGATGGGTGGTAGGGAACCAGAAATACATTAGAGGCGTAAGAAAAGATCCTTCGCCAGAGATCAGGCCATAGATCAATAGGCTGGGGGATCGAGCAGGATCAGAAAGGTGGATTCCCTTAATGGGAGTGCTTTCCAGGAAAATAAACAGAATCGCACAGTCCCTGCTTCACATACACCAACCATTGACAGACATTTGCAAAAACCTTGCAAAAACCTTTTAGGACATCCCATTGGCTCAGCGAGTGATTCTTTGAGGGAACCTTTGTCCAAGTCTCTGGAATGTACTTTTACTCATGTTGGTGTGTTTCTGTTCCCTGAGCTAAAATCATATGTGCAATACCTCCGTTGTACTCACTGAGCCTTTTGTTTCTTCAAGCCATTCACTGATGTTCTATTCCCTCGGTATAAAAAAATATGCATTTCACTCTGAAATTGGTCATTGATTTGTGTGTCCATCTACATAAAATCATGCTTCACTCTGAATCAGTGACTGATTTTATGTTCCATGTGGAAAATAAACTTGCATCACTCTGAACCCTATCACAGATCTCCTATTCCTTCAATCAAAAACATGTGTATCTCTCTAACGCTCCGTTTTTTTTCTTCTCTTTGTTCCCTCAGGAATGGTCACATCACAAATAATTAGCGAGAAAGACATACTTTGCCTCCAGCCAGGCACAGCTCATGTGCACATGCATGACATAACAGATGAAATAACAAATAGCAACCCTCAAAGAAAGCAATGAGGACTTAACATGACATCTTTACAGTCATTGGCAATTATGCAGTTATGGTCACATTCAACGAATATTTAACAGAGCTTAGCTATGCAAGTTTCCTCTACACAGAATGCCCACACCCATAAGGCGTAGAGGCCAATGCCTGCACCCTCACACAGTGAGTACTCTTTAATGTTTACAGGGCACATCTTATGATTATGCTCTCAACTCATTACCGTCAGCGGCAGTTTCCTCCGGGCATTACTCACAGGCTGTTGACTAATGCCTTCTCCTATGAAACACTCCTATCCTCACAACACACACGCCCTGGCCTTCATCCTGTTTTCTGTGTACTGATTATAATGGCATGCCTCATGTGCAGTACCCATACACACAATATCCATAGAGACTCTCCCTATAAAATGTGTGAATAAAGCCCGGGGCTTGTCATGAATCTGCTTCTTCTCACTGTCCGCAAACCCTGCTGTGATTCTTCCCATTTCCGATCTTTTGTCCTCTTGGCCCCGAAATACTGCAATTCTCTCCCTCTCTCTATCCGCTCTTCTTCATCTCTACGTATTTTTCAATCTAACCTAAAATCTCATCTTCTGTCCCTTCTTTCAACTTAGTGACTTCCTTTTTCTTTCCCCACTCCTGTTTTTAGCTGGTTTTTGCATTATCATGTTTTTCTAATATTTTGTAGCAGCTCTTTTGGCGAAAGGTGCGTTATAAATTTAATACAAGAAACATGGGTTGTCAGTATTTTGGCCTTCTCCTATGCCTGCAAAATGCAGGTCGTGTTAACAGTGCTTTGGCCTTTTTCTTCATTTTCTAAATGCACTGTTAACCGATAATTGAGAACCCTAGCCTGAGAAGGCGATCCCTAAGCCCCCTCTATGTTCCACTTGCTTTAATGTGCAGTGCTGCATTTCTTTCTTGCTAGGTTCAATCTATATAAATCATATACTTAACGCATGTACATCCAATACACATAGGATTATCCCTGCTTTGGGCTACTCTACTATATACTAAATGTACGTAGGATGCACAGTGCTTTTCGATTCTCCTTCTCCTGCTGAAAGCACATGGGTTTTTAGACCTTTGGCATCATCCTACACCCAACAAATGCATGTGTGGTTCTCAGTGCGTCAGCCTTCTCCTACTAAATGTAATTAGTACCCGGCGAGAGACAACCTGAATGCAACAAGCATCCATCTGGGTCTAACTGGGGCATAACATTGTCTCGGAAATCAATCAAAAAAGTGGCCCACAGTTGCAACTGGCAATTCATTCCTTTTGTGGTCTCTCCCGAGTCCTAATGATCTCTCTTCCTCTACCTCAGCCATCAATGACAGCACGCCCATCCTCAGAGCGCTTCAGGGGCTATATACCTGTGATTCATATAAGTGCAAGACAACTGGTCTTCATTTCTTCTGAAATGTAAGGGTGGCCAGTGTGACCATAACAAACAAGTTAAAGTATATCACTTCATGCAGCATGCCTCCTGCTTTTAACGCTGTAATAAAACGTATCATTATTACCCAATTTAAGAGCCCTCAATTTATTGACCTCGCAGGATGAAGGAATGTGTTGGTTTCTAAAAATGCAGCTGCCCCCATGCCTGGGGAGAGGGCTTAACTTGAGAGCCATCCACCCAAAAGGGTAAATTTTATTGAACTGACTAGCACTCCGAACAGAAAAGGCCAGCACAAGAACTCACTATAGGACAACAGGGACAACCATAGCATGCATGTGGTTAGACAATCAGTCAGGATGGAAGGAGGGAAGCAATAGCTACTCACACGCAGTGTTGGTGAAAATACACCCGATTCAAGGGCTATATAACCCATGGAACGATGGGGCCCGCCTGAGAGACTAGATGTCCTAGGTGGCTAGCTCCTTCTCATGTAAATGCTTACACATCAAGAGAAGTTCAAGCCCTGACATGAAGAAGAGGTCTCCTCTTGTGACTTGGCTGTCGTCTCCTCCTTGCAGCTTGGCTTTAGGCCTGCTGCTCGCAGTGCTGCTAAATTCCCTCCCAGGCTCGTCCTCTAAATCTGCTATATAGCAACAACAGCCAGCCCACACACTTGCCCCTAGATCCTCGAGGAGTCAGGCAGGGGTCAGGCCCAGGCCAGCCCCACCCCGCCCCGAGGCAGGGCCGTGCAATTTAGCAAAGAGTTACAACTTTGCGAGCAACTTGCAAGTAGACGAGTGAGACCAAGGCTCGAGCTCATCAGCCTCAGCTCACACATGCCGGCCAGCCCCACACCGCATGTGTTGCAACTTGTTATGATTGTTCTTCATGTGAAAGTCTTGAGAGAAAGAGTGCCCGTCAGGCTTTTTGGCAGCGCCATCAGCAAAGAGCGGCGGGGAGGGAGTGCGCAAGCTCGGGTTGTAGGGAGACCGACAGCAGGGGGTCCCGCATGTCTGCGCACCGGTCTCCGGGGCTCGCTGGATGGTGTTTTGAGTGGAGGGGTGTGTGCGTTTGTGGTATGGTAGCTGGTGGTGTGCGTTGGAGGGGGGCGTTTGTTTGCGGCGGGGTAGCTGGTGGTGTTGAATTGGGGTATTGGATGTTTGTGGTTGAGTAGCTGGTGGTTTGTGTGGAAGTGTGGGCTGTGTGTTGATTGGTGGGTTTGGTGCACATCATCCTTTTGGATGGGGAAGCGCCTGCATGGGTCCGCCCACGCGTTCGTTAATTAAGAAGAAGAAGAAGAGTGCCCGTCAGAGGCCCTGAGCAAGGCTGCCTCCTGGCTGGCGGTGCCAGCACGCCGGCTGCATGCAGCAATAAAGAGCCTCTTCTATTTTTCTGTTCTGTGAATTCTCGTTTTGAACCCACGTTGTCTCGTCCTGGCAGTGTGTCTCATCTTGCATCACTCTTAAAGTTCTGTAACAATATTTGATGCAACTTAATGCACAAATAAATGTATTTATTTAGAAAGTGAATCGTTTTGAACAAAATCTATGTACTCGGGGCGTTCTATATTCTGATCCCAGTTAACTATGTTAAAGTCATTGGGTCTGATTTACAAGGTGTTTTTCCAATGGGAAAATCTGATTGAAAAACGTTTTGTAAATCCAATTTGCAGCCGACTTGTGTTCTCAACTTTCTTGTACACATGTGCAGTTCTCTCGTTGGTTAATTGAGCACTATGCAGCTTGGCTGTTAAGGCTATGCATGCTAAACTATTCCATGACACTCTCTCACTTCTTGGGAGTGTGGTCTCCCCTGCCTTCATACCTTGCCGCACCTGGCTATACCCGGAGCATCCTTTTTTATCTTCAGAAAAATAAAATAAAAAATAAAATAATTTCGGGTTGCAAGGGAGTACTCAGGGTTTGAAACTGCAGCCCCCAGGAGTCGCAGCTGCGACCCCTGGCATCCTCCAAATGACGTCCTTGGCCGGGGTCTTTATTTTCCGATCATATGGAGTAGCAAAACAAGTGGTAAAAAGAGTATGCACTGCTTAAAGGCGAGGGAGGAAAACTCAGGGGCAACGCAGGAGCAGGAGACGTGTGTGATGGCAGAGGTAGGCAAGCTACCCGCAGTCACCTCGCTGCGCAGATAATAAAGACAAATGCGGGAGCTGCCTAACACATGTCTTCTTCGACTCCAACTGCCAGTACCCAGCCCTCCCACGTCACTTCCCTCCTTGCCTCCCGCCTCCATTGACCCGGAACAATAGTGTCAATATGACATACCCCTCAATTTAAACAGTCACCCAACAGGGTGATAAACCATACAGGAACATAGTTCACTAAACCATTTCCTCAATGAGGCGGCAAGGTTTATTACGGGCCCTCTGTGGTCGAGAGCTGAAACGTTCACTAGAGCCGCTGGCACCACAGCCTTCCGCATAGTCCTCTTGGCTGGATGCTGCGGAATCTTCATGGTCACCTTGATAGGTATTATCTTAGATGTAGCCAATGGGTATCTCCACTCTGCCACTTACCTGCCGGGTGCCTGACAAGGGGACTTTCTTGAAGTGAGAAGAGTTTTGGGTGGTTGTCCCTCTATCTCCACGCGCCGTGATCATGGATCCCATCTTTTCCGTGATGATCAGGGGTTCCTCATGAAACACGGCTGTATGCTTGTACGTTTGGGGTTGTCTCACAGCAACAATGTTTCCTACCTCTAGGTGAGGGTCCTGCGCCTTCTGCCATTAATCGGTGTACTCTTTCATGTGCTCTTTTGCGGCTAGATCTCGGTCTCTCATTTCCGTGTCTACGGTTGGTCGATCTTTGGGCAGGGTGGCCTGTGGTAGTCTTGTCCCAATGTCTCTTCTGAACATGACCTCTGCCAGCATTTTCCATGTGGTGCTGTGGGGTGTGCTTCGGTAGTCCCTCAGTAGTTGCTGGAGTACTTGCTCATATGGCTTACCGGTAAGCCGTGCTACTTGCAATGCTTTCTTCAAATTGGCAATGAACCTTTCAATCATACCATTGACATGAGGCCACAGTGGGGTGACCTTGGGATGGTGAAACCCCATGTATTTGCTGAACTTTGTGAAGCTGTGTCTATTGAACGGAGGGCCGTTGTCCATTTTCATAGTCCGAGGGACCCCGTTTCCCATGAAGATGCGGTCTAGCACTGGTATGACGTGGTGGGCTGCAGTCGAGGATATGATCCGAGCTTCTGGATACCTGGAATACTCATCCATGACGGCCAATACATATCTCCCCCCCTCTATAGGGTCGAAGAAGTCGGCCGCCACAGCCTCCCATAGTCCTCCCAGCAGTTCTGACATTTTCAACAGCTCATGGTGGAAATCGGTGTAAGGAGACAACACATGGAGCACAGTTTCTGGAGTGTCCTCCACCATGGTGTCCAGCTGTGCAAACCACACCTTTTGGCGCAGCATGCACTTTGTGTAGACTACGCCCCGATGACCTTCATGTGCGAGCTAAATCACCTTTTGTTTCAGAGAGGTATGGATTACCACCTTGTGGCCCTTCAGCAGGAGATTGTCATCAGAGAGAGCTAACTCCTCTTCACCTATAACAACTGATCCACCTCCAGTCCCACCTCTTCCACTGCTAGGCGACCCCGTTCCTTGGCCCTTCTCCATTGACCCGACGCGAGCCCCTCGCATATGATTTTGCAGGCCTGGTCCACTTCCACTTCTTGTGCTAACTGTGCAGGCTCGATTCCTTCTGGTATGGCTTGTTGGATTAGGTGTCAGAGGTACCTGGCCACCACTGATGGTTCAGGGGTGCACTCTGTCCTCGGATGTCCGGACAAAAAGTCAGATGGGTTTTCTTCCTTCCCCGGTCTATGTATGATTTCAAAAGAATAGTCCTGCAGTCGCAGCTCCCACCTCACGATGCAGGGTGGCATCTTACCCTGCGGGTTGCCGAACAAGAGTGCTTGGTGATCCGTCAAAACCTGTGCAATAACTGGCGAGGCCAAGAAATTACCTCAGTTCTGATATGTTGCATGGGGGCGATGTTTCATTTAGCACAGTGACCTTGTCAGGATCGGGTGTCACACCACTTTCAGAAAATACATGTCAAAGAACCATAGTGTGTCTTTTCTGGACTCACATTTCTCTTGTTTGAGGGTGACATTTACGGCTTTCAGTGACATACATACTTTGGCTAGGGTCTTGTTGAGTTTTCCCACATCCGTCCCAAACACCAGGATGTTGTTGCTGTAGTTTATACAGTTCGGGATGTGTTTTATTAAATTATTGACTTCTGACTGAAATATCTCTGCCGTAGAAGAGACCCCAAAGGTTAATCTCTTATACCGGTAAAGCCCCAGGTGTGTAACAAATGTTGTGATGTTCCTGCTCTCTGGGCTTAATACCAATTGATGGTACCCTTTTTTCAAGTCCAATTTTGAGAAGACTCAGGCCCCGTTCAATACGAGGATCATATCTGTGATGCATGGTGCCATGTGCCTCTCTTTCCGGATGGCTTGGTTCGGCCTCCTCATGTCAACACACAGCCTAATTGCGTCAGAGCCTTTCTTGGGCATTGGAACAATGGGTGACACCCATGTGGTGGGACCCATGGCCGGTTCTATAATGTGTTGTTCCAGCAGCTTGTGTAGTTCGTCTTCCACCTTCTTTAGAATGTTTACCACAATGCCCCTGTAATGCTGGGCTATGGGATGCACCGTCTCATCAATGTGTAGCTTCGCCTGTCTGTTCCACAGTTTCCCGATTCCTTTGAAGAGGTTGGGGTACAGGTATTGAATCATCGCTACAGGGTCAATGTACTTTTTTACCATGATCTTATACAAGACGTGAATTAGACCCATCTCAATGGCCGCCTTGAAACTAAGTACACAGTCACTCTCATTTTCTGTCGATCGCACATGTATTGGAACTCTTTTCGCCTGTCCCTTGTACCAACATGATCCCTCAAATTGTCCTATGTACTTAAGGGATGCCTTGGCGCCATAAGCGTAAATTTCCACTGTAGCGGTGTTTTATGTTGGGCATTGAGGTAGCTCTCTGAAGACTTTTTCGCTGATCACGTTCACTGTCGCCCTGATGTCAATTAGAAATTCTGTTGCTCTTTCATTGAGTTTGATGATCAGTGTTGGACTGTGTTCGGTCGCAACCGGGTTGCCCAAAGCATAAACATATGCCTTTCTTCTCTGTTCACTTCCCGAGGAGCTGATCTCTGATTCAGATGGAGATTGTTCCACCAAGTACCGCATTTGGCGCCTGGACCTCCGGTCAAGTCTCACTCGAGTGACATATCTCCTTCTTTCCCTTCTTTCTCTCGTCACCCGACTCCCACTCCTTCGATCCAGGATCGTTGTGTCTTGGTGAGGAATGCGCTGTTGTCCCTGAAGTTTGAGACGTCGGAGGCATGACCCTCGTTTTAAATCTCGAGAATGATTCTCTGGCTTTTTCTCTACCCTTGTCTCTGGGCATCCAACACATTGATTTAAAGTGGCCTTCTTCGCTGCACGTGGCGCATTGTTGGCCAATGGCCGGGCAGGTACCCTCATGTGGGAATTCAAACCCACATTTGAAGCAATATGGTTCTTCAGGTCTCCTCTCTAGCTGCAGTCGACAAATTGCATCAGTTGGTGTGGCAGCGTTAAAGCTTTCAACTTGAGAGTCTACGGCTCTTTCTGCACATGCGAGGGTCAGAATTTCATCCAAGGTGCGAGATTTCTGTAGCAGTTTCCTTCTGAATGTCTGTGATTCACAAGCTGTTATAATTTGAGATCTCAGTGCTTCTGTGTTTGAATAGTTTGCAAAGTCACAATGTTTCATTTTAATTCTCAATCTATTTACATATGCATCCATGTTTTTGCCGTTCTCTTTTTTGGTGCTGTGGAATGAGTGGCACTCGTAATCCACGTTGGTGTGTGGGGCAAATTATGCAGATAGCGCTTCCTTCAAGTCTCGTATGGAGCGAATGGTGCCAGCAGGCATCTCATCAATGATGTCACGTGTAGCTGGTCCGACTGCCATTCTGAGTAGACATTTTTGTCTTTCATCTTCTATGGGTCCCGTGGCACCCATATATAGTTCAAAATCCCTCTTCCAGCGGGCCCACCTTGGCCCCATGTTGCTTGTGTCGGTAACATCAAAAGCACCTGGCATTTGTGCAGCCAGGGAGTCTGGCAACCTGTATGGAGCCTGTTCTGAAAGGACCTGTGGCCCCTGGGCCTGGGCACCCTGCCCTGTGTCTTGGGCAGACATTCTGCCCTCTTCCTGCACCGTCTAGTGGCTTCAGTGTGGCTTTTAGTATCTCTGTTGGCTCCATGGCCACCTCTCTCGCACAAGCACTGTGTTGGAGCCGGGATGGGAGGTACCTTGGGCTCAAATAAGGTAAGGTTTCAGGGATGGACGCCAAGTAGGCACGAGCACCATCATTTAGAGTCCTTCCCCCGATCCCCTCTCCCCTTTGTTGTGCGATTCACCATCGCGGCCCGGGCGTTCCAGATTTCCCTTTCTGTAGCGTTCCACGTGGGCGGGTGCAGTGTTCTCACTGCCGCAACCAAGGAGCGCCAGCTGCTTCTTGCAGCACATTTCACATGGGCGGGTCCAGATTTCACCCCTGGTGGCCCGGTACGCCACAGACTCTGCGTGCTAAGTGCCTGTCGTGGGACAGGATGCTGGCAGTCACCCATCCTATCGCCTGCTTCCTCACCTCCCTGACGTGGGACTCTGTACCGGTGGTGCGTCTCCTCGTCGGCAGTGTGATGGCTGGGGTTGGCAAGCTTCTCGCACTCACCTTGCTGCGCTGATAATAAAGACAGACGCGGGAGCTCTCTAACACACGTCTTTATTTCAAGATCCGGCTCCAACTGCCGGTACACCGCCTTCCCACGTCATTTCCCTCCCTGACTCCCACCTCATTGACCCAGAACAATAGTAACAACATGACAACGTGGAATAGCTCAGGGGCAACTTGTTTGTCTTGGAAGCAAGACAATGTAGCGGAACACAGTATTGAATCCCGATTCCGTGCTTAGAAACCAATCTCTGGTAAAAGAACAATTATAATTCACACCCGCTTTTCCATCCAAGAACCTGTTGCTGTTTTTAGCACCCAAGCAACGTGTCTGCCTCCCACACCTGCCGCTCATGTCAGAACTAAATAGTTTCCATGCTGGAGGATAACCACTGGATTCCTGTAGAATACACCAGCTTTTATTACATGCTAAAAGCTGGCAGATTCTGCAGGAATCCATTTGAAATGCGTACTGGCATGCATGCATGGCAGGAGGCATGTACACTTTTTGTGCTACAAAGTGCAACAAATGTGTGCTACCTGTGATCCCCAGGTTTAATGCACATGTTTTGTACTTCGTAATGTAAATGCTGAACATTGTAAGGATGTGATCAAAGTGCACTGAAGTGCACCCAGGTGTGATTGCCTGCATACGTTGCTCTGCGACCAAAATATTTTTTGGTTTTGATTTTTTTGTCATGGGCTTCCAATGTGCTCTGAAGCAGCTCTCTGTGGTGGCATGAAGTGTTTGCTATATAAGCACATTCCCTATTAGTTCAGCGGTTTAGATAAACAAAAGGTACGATGTTCATGAATCGACAGTGTTTTTCCAATTCGTTTTTTGTCGATTTGTATTTTTTAAATGTATTGAAAAAAAATGTAGGGGTTTGTGGGCAAAGGTGTATAAGGGTTGGTTGGTCGGGTAAAGTGTAAAATTCATAGGGGACATGGGGTTGCGGGGAACCCCCCCAAAAATAAAAAAATAAAAATGTTGATGAGTTTTCCCCCCCAAAAAAATCGGCAAAAATTATTTAAAAAAAAAAACTCTGTTGTCGATTAATGAACATAGACTAGATAACCTTACGTGGTACACCCGAATGCATGTCCTTGTATGATATATGCCACTTGCTCACTGAGAGCTGTACAGAGAAAGGAACAGATGACTATGAGAGAGGACGCGTTTGGAGAGACTTCGCACTGCAATGATGGAGAGCCTCAATGCAACAGTTTACACATCCATCATGTGCTCTGCCGGGAGGCTCTGCTCGCGAAACAGTTTAGATCCATAAAGCCACGCATAAAAGGCCTCCTGCCTGCACACTTTTACTGAATTCTGCCATTAGTACTGTCAGCGTGATACGCAGGCTACTTAGCATAGGCGACTTTTCAGACAGAACATGAAAGACAGTCAAACACAGAAGAAAAATCCCCGCAGGAAACATCTCTCTCCAGGGGCAGATGAAAGGCAGAGCAGGAAATTGCCTGTTCAGAAAAAGAAAGGCCCACGAGCAGATGGAAAATTGCTGGAGGGGAGACAGTGTTGTGATCAGAGGGAAGCCGGTCTTTCTAGCAAGAGGGCATCACTTCTTTGTTTATTGCTGTTTATGTGCTTATAATGGCTAACACGGTAAACTGTATTTGATCGTATTTCGCAATGAAGTCCTGTGATAGCCACCAGTGTCTTAGTCATGCCGTGGTTAACATCTCTCAGGAGGACAGAACAGTGAAACGCCTTCCCTGAATACAGGGCCAGCACTACAATAAGGGAACTCTAATGGAGCCGCCGAAGGTGTCATCAGCAAAGGGGAACCTGAGAGTACTCTTTTGGCCCTGAACGTGTTAAATGGTTGCGCTTGTAAGGGCAGGCGGGGGATATTGGCCTTGTCATGGTGGAATGAATCATTGATTCGGCCGTGTTCTAATACTAAATGTAAGGTCTTATGTGCAGGGCAGGTTTTATATATAATAGGTCAGCTGAGGCTGTTGTCTAAAGTGTCACCATAAGATAGCTCAGTGTTGAGCAATTGCTGCTGCGATCTGAGCATGATCTGCCGGTTGCAGGTTCGAATCCTGGCAAGGCCAACTCAGTCTTTCATCCTTCCGAGGTCGGTAAATCAGTACCAATTTTGGTTGGGTGACATCGTATGTAAATATGTGCTCTGTAAAGCGCTTTGGATAAAAGTGCTATATAAATAACACATCATTATAATGGGAAGCAATGGGTGACATATTACCCTAAAATTTCCAATAGCACATATCTGTACGCCAACCCTGCTTAAGAGGGTTCTTATTTCACTAATCATGATTTACTTTTCAAGACACTGTGGGGTGGCCTTCAGGGTAATTTAATTAACTCTAGCATCTGAATCACTTGGTTTTCCTTACAAAGGACAACCCATAAGCTTTGCATTTCTCTGCCACACTCCACCATTCACTGTGCAGGAAGAAACCATAACAGTACCTGCTATTTCTGTCTTCTCTGACGTCACTGCTCATTGTGACTGATAAAGGCAAAGAACCCCGCCTCTTGAAATTTCCACAACAGGATTGCAAGCCATCCTGGACACTGTTGTGGACAGAAAGAGCGCGATTGGACATAAAAGCATGTCTGTGACTAGAGACCACAGCATATATTGGCATGGCTCCATCCACTTTTTCAGCTGCTAAGTGAATTCTAAAGCATGGTGCTTGGGCTAATATTTAAACAATAAGCCCTAAGCAAGGGGGTGGAGGGGCATTACTGCTTCAGCTAATGCCCCGGGTGCCATAGTTACAGGCCCGAGCAAAGCAAGGGCCTTAACGCAGGCCCCGGGCATTACTTGAATCGGTAATGCCCCCCTACTATCGTACACTGTATATGCAAGATTTCCTTGGTGGCCTCTTCACCTCCACTGCATACACAACCACTGCCAATCAAACTACCTATTACTGTATCTAAATTATTAATTAAACACCATGGTGCATTTGCCCTGCACACATCTAATTAAAATGCCAAATGCTTGTTCTGTGCCCTCTGCTGGACAATGAACAACAAATTGCCTCCACACAGCACACTGCTGAACCAATTACTGAGTACCCATGGCAAGAGTGTGGGAACCTGCTCACTAGCTAAGACCCTGATGAGAACCTAAAATATTTACTGAGCTGAATGTTTCTGATGTATCTTGCCTCCTGCTAGATGTACCCTGGGCCAGTGATGTACAAGGAGCAGGAACCAGGCTGACCCAGGTAAGTGGAAAAGGAAAATGCTTTATTGTCTCATAGTTACATAGTTCAGATAGGAAGTAGGAGAGAAGATATGCAGGTCTCCACCCTAGTTCCCTGCCCAGCTCCAAGTTCCAACCATCAGTTCCTGTAACACTCAGGTGCCCCAACACTCCAAGCTCCACTTGAGCATTCCACAAGGTTCTGCACACACTCATACAATCAATCACAACATCCAGGATACCACATATCTCCGCCATTTAAACAACCACAAGAAAACATAACAACCCCACAATCATGCTAGGACTATAAACATAAACCACTACAACTCCTTCCACCCTGGCCTGCCACACCATGGTCTTGGTGCTGCCACCACCAAGCATGAACCTTGCCACAATGGACAAACAAAACTAAACCACAAACAAAACCCTCCTAAACTAAAACACCTTCTGCCAGGACTGCCACCCCTGGCCTCAGGTCTGCCACACAAACCAACGCCCCAAAATAAGGCAAACGCACCTACCAACATTAGAGTAGCCACAATCTTGTAAACTTACACAATGGCCAAAACAACTGTCCTAAACTTGCCACCAATAATTCCATACACACAAACATTTACCCACAACAACCAGGCCTCATCCCTTCTCCCTCAAAGAAAACATGACAACGGATGAAAAATCTAGTAGAAGTGACTTAAAACACAAAGACCACAAAAATCACAACACACAACCACAAAAGAAAGGGGGTGTGGTGCGAGAAAATGCATAGCAAAAAGGGTTATGTCAGGATGTGAAAACAGCAAAAACACTACCAGGGATGAAAAACAGTTGTGCAGTACAAACTTCAAAATTTGCAAAAACCAATTCAGACACACCGCAAAAGATGGAATAAATTTGTGGTTTGATCTGAAAATTCTGAATCAATATTTGATTAATTGAACTGAAATCCAAAATCCAGTAAAACCCATGCCGGTGTGTAGACCCTACCTGATCCAAAATTGATCACAACTTCACAACAATAACAACCACTGGCCTACAATCTGGGTGCCCTTCCCCTCAATTTAAAAACAAAATTAAACTGGCTTGCATAAAATACTAATACTACCTCCAAAACGGATCGCCTGGCACTACAGAAAAAACTCAGGGGAATAAACTTTGCTCCTAACAAAAACTTCAACCTCAAAATAGAGGAGAAATGTCATGCAGTAACCCACAACGCACACAAAACTACAACTCTGAGGATCCCCAACCCCAGATTTCATACGCACAACCTGCGATGAAAAATAACAACCACAAATTGGGCCCCTTGCCCTTGTGTCAACCACTACTACTCAAACCAAAATTAAAATACTGGAGCACTCCTCCTTGAATGTCCAACCTCCACCATAAAATTGGGATTCCTACTGAAGGTTTTGCTACATCAACAAACACACCTGGCCAGGGCATGTGAGCCAACCCCATGACTTCAACTTCAAAAATGCACATCTACTACATAACAACGTGTACACTCAACATCTACAAACTTGAAACACCTGCACGCACGCTACTGCAAGGCACATGTGCTACCTCTCACACGTACTACAACAACACAACTACTACCTGCTAAACTCCTATTTACCGTGCACACCCTTACGCCACCTACCCATAACTCCACTTGCGCGCACATACGCAAACTTCAATTCACAGTCATACAACAACTTCAATATATGCAATACACACACACAAACTTCCGTATTTCCCAAAATTTGCATTTCCCACAAAAACATTTCCCAAAATGTGCATTACCTAAAGTGCACTTCTCATTAAATGTAAAATTATGCTGCATAGCATAACTCATACTTGCAACAGTAATAACCTCCAAGAATCATACTATAAAATCTCAGTCAACCCGCATTGTTATTGTCCTCCTGAAAATTAAAAGCGTTAGACCATTCAGTTTATCTCTGAAGCTCCATTTCACCATTGTAGCTGACAACTGATACACTGTACAGTCTACCTCTCAACATTCTGCAAAAAACTCTTAATGTAGTTGTACATGCTCACAAACCTCGCAAAACAAAGTTCATAAACTGTAATATAATCTTTAATTTCCATGCAAAAACAGTATGTTGTTCCTCTATGCGCCGTGTTTCTTTCTGTCTGACGTGGTCGCAACTCGACATCCGCCTCTGAAAGTAAATCCGACTCCGAAAACAAAACTCCTTTCATGGTAGCGTATTCATGATGTCTCACAGAAAGCCATAATTTATTGTAAAAGTAAAAAAAAAAACACCTGAAAATTCATTGATGTTCAGGCTCACCACCGCTGCCATCAGTAACTTCTTTTCTTGTGTCGTAATGTTTCGCATTCTTCGAAGCTTTAATGTCCTAACAATAACTCCATACCAATGCGTGTCCCTTCAATATTCTATTGGCCACGTTACGTTAGGAAACCCACGCTTCCACGTTTGTCATCGCGTCTGTATCGCACAGGTGAACTTTTCTCTAATGCCTTCTCTGAACTTGGAGATAAACCATCATGGTGTCGGGCCCCTTATCTGTGTTGCAAGCTAACGGACAAGCTGGAATGCACTCACAGGAGGGCAAACTGGCCGCACGGAAACACCCACTGCCAATGGAGACCCTCTGACCGGCACAAATTGATGGCAACAATGACTTCTCCCTTAGACAACGTGGTTGCGATTGTGGCTTTGAATGTTTGAATGGCTGCATTTTCTCTTTTTTTTTTCTTAGACTGCCGGCGCCGCCTCGCACAAAGCACAACTCCTGCTGCTCCTCTCCAACGCTACGCACAACAGCAGAAGTAGATTCAGGCTCCCTGCACACCAACAATGCAGGGTTTACCTCTCTCCTGCGGTCTCTTCACTCCCCAGCAGGATGGACATTTTACGCGCATCAGTTCTCCTCTTCTTTCATGCGGACAGCACTCACTGTGCGTTTTTATGGGCTTCACCTTCACTGAGGTCTCCTCTCCAAATGCCTTATGTTCACTCTCCTACTCATCACAGGGCTCTCTTAAAGTGATCCTCGTCGCCAATTTGATGTATCTTGGCTCCTGCAATATGTACCCTGGGCCAGTGATGTACAAGGAGCAGGAACTAGGCTGACACAGGTAAGTGGAAAAGGAACGTGCTTTATTGTCTCTTAGTTACATAGTTCAGGTAGGAAGTAGGAGAGAAGATCTACAGGCCTCCACCCTGGTTCCCTGCCCAGCTCCAAGTCCCAACCATCCGTTCCTGGAACACTAAGGTGCCCCAACACTCCAAGCTCCACTTGAGCATTCCACACGTCTCTGCCCAGACTCATACAATCAATCACAGTATCCAGGATACCACAGTTTCCTTTTTTTCTGAATGCTTGACCTATGTTACAAGCTGCAGAAGCCCTGGTTAAACCCACATCCTGAGGGTTTCATCCCTGTTCCCACTGTATGATTCCCCAAACTTGCCACCTTTAGGGATCCCTTCAAAAATATGACTCATATCATCTCTTCAAACCTCCATCATTTACCACCCAACTAAATACTACAGCAACTAACACGTTCTACACATCAACAAGGACTGAGCGTCAATCACAGCCGAAACTAGAAGTCAAAGTGGACGGGAGCGGTTGGGAACAGTGCTCCGCTACTTTTTTAAATTAAGTTTTACCATTCCTATACTTTTTCTAAAACAAGAAACCCCTCTGGAATGGTTTTGTTTTAAAATAAACGTTTAGGGACAAGTTGAAATGTGCACTTTAGTGCACAGCACTGAACGTTCACTTAAACAGCAGGTACATTTGATGGGGGGTTTATATTGTACATGGGAGGGGGCTTGCCAATGGAGTTTGTGGGGATGTGGGCAGGCCAGCAGGGAACCTAGCTCCACTATTTCTTTGCCCACACTTCGACCAGTGGCCGAAACCACTAATAACAAGCTATACCATTTGGCTCTCAATGACCTCCCTTCTCAATTTGCTCTCACAATCTTACATTTATAAATCTGACTCCTCCTTTTCCAACCTTCCCCCAGCTTACACAAACACAAATACAATGTCACTGCCATTAACCGAATAGCTAAAGACCTCCTGAGACTAATTCAAGATCCTAGAGAGCTACCTTGACCTCAATGTCTTGCTACTGTCTTCTAGTGACTGATCCACTTTAGTTTTTCAGTCCATGCTTATCAAATTATCAGAAGAGACAACCTCAGTTTCAGCTGCTTGAAGTCGAAACCTCCACCCATGTTAACATTACCCTGACCTCAACAAGATGAAACAACAATGCTGCCAACCTCAATCCACCCAACTGCTACTTAAATCTAACCAAGAGAGTTCAGCTGTGACTTTCTACAAAAATGTATGCCACAAAGTCTAATTTAATTAAACTGCTTTGCAAACAGAACAGAAGATTCCAACACTCCACCTAAAAAAGGTTTTGACCAAAGAAATAGTTTAATCCAACCAGCACCAACTTTTTGATCTTGATCTCTTGGACATTGACAAGTATATTTTCCAACACCTTCTCTTATCTGCAAAGCTACTTGAATGGGCTATTTACCAACCCTCTCAAGATTATCTTATTTTCCTTTTTTTCGTATCCACCCTATTCTCTTATTTTTTCCCAAATAGTGCGAGAACCTGCAGTGGGAAACTCTGATCACGAGTTTACCAACAGGGTTTACCGCACCATGCAGGGCAGGCTCAACTATCTCTGCAGCATTAGTGTTCCAATGCCTGTCCCGCAAGTGGTTTCTTCTCACTGTGTAGTTTTGAATGTTCCAAACAGAGGCACTCCATAGAAAAAACAATGTTGGCCATTATCACTGATCTACACATGTGCGCTTGGAGGACATCTATACAGATTCCCATACTTGACACTGCTTCAATAGGTCAGTCAGGATACTCTGATGGAGAGGTCCAAACCACACAAGCAGTAGCCTTCAGGAACTTTCTACCCAGATTCTCCAGCACCTTTAGAATGCACCCTAAGGTTGCTACAGTTGAACCATTGAGATCAGGGGGGAATATATGTCAGGGAACCTAGACACCTTACCACATGCCACGGGCTAGGTGCTCTAACCAGAATGCTCTTGAAATAGATTGCTCTGGGGATTTGTCAGATATGTTGTACAGGCAACACCCACAAAAATGCAAATCTACATAAGGACCCAGGGATTTATGCATTTCATATTATTTACATACATTTAACGAGAGCATACTTGTGACCCAGAGAAATGTCCAACCACACACAAAGCTGTCCAGATAAATCACCCACAAAACCAGAAAATGATGGCAAATACATAGCTATATAGAGTTTAAATGAAAACACTAATGAGCTGAATTTAGACTATCCAGCACTGCCCTTTAATACAAAGACAATTTCCTGGAGCAAAAGGCTTGTTGGATTAGTGTACATAACCATGAACAGGGGTGTTGCTAGGGGGACTAAGGGGACTATAGCCCCAGGTATTTGGTTGTAGCACTCGATAGAAGCTCAGGGGCTACACCCAAAAGGCTAGCTAGCCCAGAGTCCCGACAGTAGCGACAATAGCATAGCCCCAGATTTCTTCCAAGCTTAGCAACACCCCTGCCTGCAAAGCCTTGCTGATTTGACTCTGTATTGGAGGTGAACGTACAGTGATGGCTACTAGGTGGAGATGTGGCACGTGTGGCATGGCTCAAATAGATTTGTCTATTTTCATATTTCAGGTGAGTTTTTTTTTTTTCAAGCCTTTTTTAACCCACCATATCCTTTTGGGAGTTTTATACACATGCCCCAATGTTCCAACCACAAAGCTGCCAAGACTGTATTGCACTGATGATACCTAATAAAGGTGAAACCATCTATGTTATTTTTGGCAGCTTTGAGTAATGTCTGTCTTGGGTTGATAAATCCATGTATAAAGTAGCACTTCCCTGTACAACAAAATACAGCAAATTTTCCAGACCAAAAGGCTTGCATTTGGGTTAATTTGCATTCCCACAATGCTTTGTGGGTGTAGGGTAAGACCCTAAAATCAATTATAAAAATAATCCAAATGAGTCAATACATTTCAAGAGAGCAAGACAAATGAAAGTTTATTATATGTAACCATGGCCGGCAATAATTCAAAAAACAATTCAATGAAAATGGTAGTGTTTTATAGTAGAAAGTAGAGTGACCGTGCAACACATTGTTTCAGAATACTTTAGAATTACCATTCTCTGAATGGTTAATCAGGATTGCTTTATAGGGGAAGCTATACAATGCCTAGCCTTATTGGCTTATCCTATTCCTCATGACCACTCTGTTAGCTACATCCTAATAATGACTTCATGATGGTACCATTCTAGTTTCCCACACTTATGATTGTATAATCAACATTTTATTATGTTTCATATAATCCTTAGGGTTCAGTTGGTGGAGCTCTTTTGGCCTTCCAATGGTGGAGCTCTTTGGTCATTGCTGACCAATGAAATGGTGATTTGTGAACAGTGTGGCAACAGTTTTTCTTGGCATCCTGTTCTCGTGAGAATTAAGGGGGTAATTCATAGAATTCAGCGCACAAGTGGCGCACGCGGCTGGCGCACAGTGTGCGCGTGCGAATCCCTGCACCAGCCACGTGCGCAAGAATCCATTTCCACGCACAGCTTATTCATGGATTCCAGCCACCAAAACCAGCCGTGGCGCACAGTGGCGCAGCGACCCTGCAGCAGCGCCAGTTATGCCCCCAAGAACGCCTCTCGCGCAGGGAAAAGCCATCAATATACCCAATCCAGCGCAAAGGGCTGCGCTAACCCTGTACCAGCACAGCAAGCGGGCTACGTGTATCACTGGGGTGCACGGGAAGTACCTCACGCGATTGGCCCCGTGCGAGCAGGGTACGCGTATTTCAGGGGTGCGCGGGAAGTTCCACGCGCGATTTCATCATGGTACGTGTATTTCAGGGGTGCGCGGGAATTTCCACACGCGATTGGGCCCGTGCGAGCAGGGTACGCGTATCTCAGGGGTGCGCGGGAAGTTCCACACGCGATTCCATCAGGGTACGTGTATTTCGGGGTGCGCGTGAAGTTCCACACGCGATTCCATCAGGGTACGTGTATTTCGGGGTGCGCGTGAAGTTCCACACGCGATATCAGCAGGGTACGTGTATTACAGGGTGCAGGGGAAGTTACACACGCGATTCCAGCAGGGTACGTGTATTTCAGGGGTGTGCGGGAATTTCCACACGCGATTGGGCCCGTGCGAGCAGGGTACGCATATCTCAGGGGTGCGCGGGAAGTTCCACACGCGATTCCTTCAGGGTACGTGTATTTCGGGGTGCGCGTGAAGTTCCACACGCGATTCCATCAGGGTATGTGTATTTCGGGGTGCGCGTGAAGTTCCACACGCGATATCAGCAGGGTAGGTGTATTCCAGTGGTGCGCGGGAAGTACCACACGCGATTCCATCAGGGTACGTGTATTTCAGGGTACAGGTGGAGTTACACACGCGATTTCATCATGGTACGTGTATTTCAGGGGTGCGCGGGAATTTCCACACGCGATTGGGCCCGTGCGAGCAGGGTACGCGTATCTAAGGGGTGCGTAGGAAGTTCCACACGCGATTCCATCAGTGTACGTGTATTTCAGGGTGCAGGGGAAGTTGCACACGCGATTTCAGCAGGGTACGTGTATTCCAGGGGTGCGCGGGAAGTTCCACACGCGATTCCATCAGGGTACGTGTATTTCAGGGTGCAGGGGAAGTTGCACACGCGATTTCAGCAGGGTACGTGTATTCCAGGGGTGCGCGGGAAGTTCCACACGCGATTCCATCAGGGTACGTGTATTTCAGGGTGGAGGGGAAGTTCCACACGCAATTTCAGCAGGGTATGTGTATTCCAGGGGTGCGCGGGAAGTTCCACACGCGATTCCATCAGGGTACGTGTATTTCAGGGTGCAGGGAAAGTTCCACACGCGATTTCAGCAGGGTACGTGTATTCCAGCGGTGCGTGGGAAGTTCAACACGCGATTCCATCAGGGTACGTGTATTTCAGGGTGCAGGGGAAGTTCCACACGCGATTTCAGCAGGGTACGTGTATTTCAGGGTGCAGGGGAAGTTACACACGCGAAATCAGCAGGGTTCGTGTATTCCAGGGGTGCGCGGGAAGTTCCACACGCGATTCCATCAGGGTACGTGTATTTCGGGGTGCGGGGGAAGTTCGACACGTGATTCCATCAGGGTACATGTATTACAGGGGTGCGCGGGGAGCACCACACGTGAATTGCACGTGTGGGCCCTCCCAGGTGTTCTTCACGCGATCGGGCCTGGGGGAGCGGGCTACGTGTATTTCAGGGGTTCGCGTGAACTTCTTCACGCGATCGGGCCTGGGGGAGCGGGCTACTCGTATTTCGGGGGCGCGCGGGAAGTGACACACGCGATTGAGCGGGGTACGTGTATTTCGGGGGTGCGCGGGAAGTTACACACGCGATTGAGCGGGGTACGTGTATTTCGGGGGTGCGCGGGAAGTTACACACGCAATTCCATCAGGGTACGTGTATTACAGGTGTGCGCGATATCAACAGGGTACGTGTATTACAGGGGTGCGCGGGGAGCAGCACACGTGAATTGCACGTGTGGGTCCTCCCAGGTGTTCCCTCTACACCCTCCACGGCCCCTGCAGGTGGCTCACACCACAGGGGCCTACCCTGCACATGTCCTGCAGGCACCCCATCCACCATGGCCATGCCCCCCAGCCAACCCACATGTCAACTTGCACTACTGCCCACCAACGCATGTCCCCCTGCACCCCCAGCCACCAGGGGCACCAACCACCAGGCCCCCACCCATGTCTCCCACCACCCCCACCCCCCCAGTCACCAGGGGCAGCCTCCACCAGGCCCCCACCCATGTCCAACTCATGTTCCCCACCACCCCCACCCCCCAGCACTGTGGAGCACCTGCCAGCAGGCCCCCACCCATGTCCAACTCATGTTCCCCACCACCCCCACCCCCCAGCACTGTGGGGCACCTGCCAGCAGGCCGCCACCCATGTCCAACTCATGTTCCCCACCACCCCCACCCCCCAGCCAGCAGGCCCCCACCCATGTCCAACTCATGTTCCCCACCACCCCCACCCACCAGCCACCAGGGGCAGCCTCCACCAGGCCCCCCCATGTCTCACACCACCCCCACCCCCCAGCAGTGCAGGGGAAGCCTCCACCAGGCCCCCCCATGTCTCCCACCACCCCCACCCCCCAGCAGTGCAGGGGCACCCACCACCAGGCCCCCACCCATGTCTCCCACCACCCCCACCCCCCAGCCACCAGGGGCAGCATCCACCAGGTCCACACCCATGTCTCCCACCACCCCCACCCCCCAGCACTGTGGGGCACCTGCCAGCAGGCCCCCACCCATGTCCAACTCATGTTCCCCACCACCACCACCCCCCAGCACTGTGGGGCACCTGCAAGCAGGCCCCACCCATGTCTCCCACCACCCCCACCCCCCAGCAGTGCAGGGGCAACCTCCACCAGGCTCCCACCCATGTCTACCACCACCCCCAGCAGTGCAGGGGCAGCCTCCACCAGGCCCCAACCCATGTCTCCCAGCACCCCCACCCCCCAGCACTGTGGGGCACCTGCCAGCAGGCCCCCACCCATGTCTCCCACCACCCCCACCCCCCCAGCCACCAGGGGCAGCCTCCACCAGGCCCCCACCCATGTCTCCCAGCACCCCCACCCCCCAGCACTGTGGGGCACCTGCCAGCAGGCCCCCACCCATGTGCAACTCATGTACCCCTGCACCCCCACCCCCCAGCAGTGCACGGGCAGCCTCCACCAGGCCCCCACCCATGTCTCCCACCACCCCCACCCCCCAGCAGTGCAGGGGCAGCCTCCACCAGGCCCCCACCCATGTCTCCCACCACCCCCACCCCCCAGCCACCATGGCCAGCCCCCACCAGGCCCCCACTCATGTCCCCTATCACCCCCACCCCCCAGCCACCATGGGCAGCCTCCACCAGGTCCTCACAATCCCCAATCATGTGCGTTATGGTCAGCCTCCACAGCCAAAAAGCCACAGCCAAAAAGCCCTACCAAGTAACCCATTCACCCACATGGAAATGGAAATTACATGTTACACCCCCAATGTTCATAAAGCAAATGAACCCATGTCCGTCACACACAATGGTTGCAATTGAATGGGAAAACACCCAACATGACATGCATGAAACCAATGAGATGATACCACACAGTGAAGTATGAAAACAAAATTGTATTAAAAAAAAAGAATGCAAAAGAAATGAAACAAACTACAATGGCAATGAAAAAAACATAAGCTGCATGTCCGTTTAAAAAAATAAAAACACCAAATCCTAATCCAAAAAAATGTTGTCCAAAGTCAAATTAAAAATAAAATCAATCCAATGAAGAACTATGTACAAAACTTCCAAGGGTCCATGAGCCCAACTGAACAAAGGAAACCTACAAAAAACCCTAACTAAAATGCAACTATATACAAAAAGTGGAGCAGTGTCCGTCGACTCCAAATCATAAGAACAAACAAAGGAAACCTAAAACTAAAGAACTATATACAAAGGCGGCGGGCAAGTCCAGCGGCTCACTCCGTGGTGTTCCGGGCCAGGGCATCATCGAACTCCTGTTCGATGTCCCAGAGGCGGTCCTGTTCCATGGCCCCGAGGGTCCGCAGGGACGACGCCATGTCCTCCTCCAACCCCCTGCGGATTGCCTCGAGGCACTCGGCCCGCCTCAGGGCCCTCCGCATGGAGTTCTCTGCCCTGACCATTGTGAGCCGCGCCTCTTCCGCCCGCCGCCGCTACGCATCTATGGCGTGGCCCAACCCCTGCCACACGGAAGACACTCTCTGTCCTGGGTCCTCCTGCCCTCCGGCCGATGCCTGCCCCTCCGATGTCGAAGGCCCCGAGCCTTCATGGCTCCCACCATGTTGCTGCTGCTGCTCTGCCTCTGCCCGTGCACTGCCTCCTGCTGCCTGCACATCCTCCGCCGGCTGGGGTGCAGTCGTAGATGTGGCCACCCCTGCTGGACGTCCGACTCCCGACTGTGGCAGTGATGCCTCCTCCACCAGCCTGGCCGCACCGTCAGAGGCAGCTCCACAGGGCACCCAGGTGACTGATGGGTGGGAAGATGGCACAGAGGACGACTGGCACATAGGGGGTCCAGTTGAGGAGGGGGTCGGAGCAAGCCCCATCAGACGGAGGAATCCGGCCTGGGTGACCTGTCCCAGCAGGCTGACGTGGTCAACGAGCCATTCGAGATGACGTGCAGTCTCTCCATGAAAAGACTGCAGGTCACCTCGCATGGCCCGTTGACGCAACGCCACACCAGCCAGGACAGGCTCAACCCGGACCTGGATAGCCACGTCCGCAGGCAGAGGAAGGCCAGTTGACATCAGCTCATCCCCTGCCTGAAAACGGGTCTGGACGTAGGCATCCCTACTGGTGCAAGATGATGCAGGGACAGGATCGGGGACAGGATTGCACACAGGCACCTCCGCGGCGGCCTGTGCTGCCTCCTGTCCTGCACTGCACCACTAGCACCAGTGGGATCCCCACCTCCAGACCCCGTCTTTGGTGCTTGCACGGCCTCCTCCTCCACCAAACCCCCCACCAACCAGGATGACTCCGTGCCATCTTCCCCTGTTGGGCCCTGTGGGGTCCCAGCTGCCCCTTCTGCTGCCGAGGAGTCCAACTCCAACCTCCGCCCCCTGGACCTCCCCCCGGCAGCTGCGGCCTGGGACGCGGCACCGGACTCCTCACTCCCCGACGAGATGACAACACGGGAAGGGAGCCGGGCCTTGCGTCTCCGGCTGGCGGTGGGATCCCCGCCGCTGTGCTCCACAGCACCTTCTCCGCCCTCTTCATCAGTTGACGCTGCAGACAGGGAGAAACAAAACACAGGCATCAGGGCACTGTACAATGGACACATACACACATGACAGTTGCACATGAGTGGCATTGGCAAACGTCAGACATGTCATCACAATCCCCAACACACATGTCATTACAACTCGCACACATGAGCCATACCACAGCCATATCGCAACTGCCACCACCATCCATACACATACAACAGCATGAGCAGCCAAAGGTGAGCCAGACATCACATGCAACACAGGAAGTGCACCACACATGTACACACACCACCACACTTGCATGCATGTGTACACCTCTGCCAAGTGTCGCACTGTTCAGACGGGCATCCATGTCACATCTGCCAATCAGGCCTCCACATACCGCTGTCACATGCATCCATGTTGCATCACTGTTGCACCCTTGTCAAATACACACACATGCACATGTACACAGTGCTGATACATGCAGCCGAAAACAACATACATGCGTGACATCACGGACATGTCTACTTACATACACATTCATCCAAACATGTGTGCCCACACAACTGCATTTGGCATGCAAGCCTACACACACAAGCACCATCCATGTCTCACACATTACAGCCCTCGCATGTGTCAGCCCCACGGCCCTGTACACCCCCACCCATACTCGACCCCATACAAACAGATGTGCAACCTGCACACTACCGAATAATCACCACACGCACTGCTCACAATCAGGATGCATGTACACTCAACGCTCGACTCCAGACGGGTCTGCTTCTCTAGGACCTGGACGTGGAGCGCTGGGGATATGCGTTCCAGGACCCTCATCTGTTCTTGGCATCCGCTGCCTTCAAGAGGCGCCGGGCCTTGTTCAGGGTCCTGGACCTGAAGTCCTCCCAGCGCTTCCTGACATGTTGTAAGTCGCGGACTGCCACCCCCTCCGCGTTGATGGCAGTCACGATGTCAGTCCAGATCCGAGTCCGTCCTTCCTTGTCGGCGCGGGAACTTCCGAAGAGGGCATCATACTGCCCCAGGACTTGCTCCACCAGGACACCAACTTCGGTGGCACTGAAGCTGGTGCCCCTCTGCCTCTCTGGCCGGGGGTTGTCAGTGGTCACAGATGGTGTTTGCCCCGACATGACAACGCCAGAGGCAGGAGTGGGTGGGCAACTGGGTCCTGGGGCTGGGCTGTGGAGTGATGGAATCCCAGTCGGGAGTCTTCGGTTCCAGCAGGGGTGGTCACAGCAACATCACCCATGGCTGATGTGCAGGCAGCAAATGGCAGTGCACGTGGGCAGCAGGCAGTCAGGCAGCAGCAGATGGCAGGTGGGAGCGTGCTCGGGGCTCTGGGGGGCAGTAGTTCGGCCTTCTGGGCAGGAGCGTTGTCTTCCGTGTGCATACGCGTGGCCAGCTTGATACGGAGTGATTTGGCATGTGAAAAATCTGCACGTCAGCGTGTAATTCGCGGAAAGGCCTTTAGCGCGTAAGCGCGTCTGCACGCATACGCATTTTCATTGGACAGAAGGCCCCTCAAGCGCAAGCGCCCCTGTGACGTGACGCGTACAGACGTGCATGCGCATTTCAGCGCGCGTGAAAAACTGCACGTCCGCGTGTAATACGAGGAAAGGGCCATGCGTGTATGCACGGCAGCACGCATATGCGATTTCATTGGACCAAAGGCCCTTAGCGCGTGAGCGCGTCTGTGATGTGACGCGCACAGGTGTTTCCCTCATTGCACGTGATGACAGAACACACGTGGATTTCCACCAATCGCGTGTGAAAGTTCCCGGCACCCCGGAACACACGTACCCAGGCTAATCGCGTGTGGAACTTCCCGCGCACCCCGAAACACACGTACCCAGGCCAGTTGCGTGTACGCACACTCCCCTCCGATCACACGCGATGACACTCGGACCGTATCCGAATACCGGAAACCCGCGCACGGCAAAAGACGTGCACAGGCGTCAACGCGTCTGCCACACGAAGGTAGGCGGAAGCGTCCCCGCGCACAGCATAAAAGTGCATGCAAACAACAAACGCGTATATACAGCTACAATGAATGCCCCATTTGTCGCTGCACTGATCGTGGGACACCGCAGGAGGAGGAGAATAGCCAGGGCACGCATTTTCGCACCACGGACAAGCCTTTTTGGGATGCCTGACGACCAGGTCTATGGCAGGTATAGGTTTCCACCCCATATCATCCTAGACCTGGTCAGGGAGTGGGAAGATGACCTCACATTCCCCACCCTTTGCTCCAAAGCATTGAGCCCCTTGGAGAAGCTGCTCAACGTCCTGCATTTTTTGGCCACTGGGTCATTTCAGCGGACCACTGCCATAGTGGGGGGGGTCTCACAGGCCACGCAGTCACGCTGCCTACACCAGGTACTGGCAATCATGACAGCGCGCCCCTCAGTCCGCAGGCACATATACATGCCCAGAACACCCGCAGAAAGGCAGGCCGTTGTCCTGGATTTTTTCAGGGTGGCACACTTCCCCAAAGTGCTCGGTGCCATAGATTGCACCCATGTGGCCCTACGTCCACATAGGGCCATTGAGCACATCTACCGAAACCGCAAGCACTGGCATTCAATCAATGTACAGGTGGTATGTGATGCAAAGGGAATCATCACCTCTGTCTATGCAAACTACCCTGGCTCCACCCATGACAGTTTCATATACAGAATGTCAGCCCTGAGCCGGGCCCTGCAAGCTGGGCAGCATGGCGACACCTGGCTCCTAGGTGAGTGCAAATGCCCTTGCACCTGTATGCATGTCACACACAGACAAATATCCAAACCCTGATAATCTCAACTATTATCATCTCCCCAGGGGACAGTGCCTACCCTCTGAGCAACCACATGATGACGCCAATCCGGAACCCCACCACACCACCCCAGGTAAGATACAACGCCGCCCATATTGCAACCAGGGGCATAGTGGAGCGCACATTCGGAGTGCTCAAGTCACGTTTCCGCTCCCTTGACCGCTCTGGTGGGCAACTACTCTATGCACGACCAGTAGTGTGCAGGATCATTGTGGCAGCATGTGTCCTGCACAATGTTGCAACACGGCAGGGCGTCCCGGTGGACATGGTGGTGCCCCCACATCCCCAATCACAGGCGCTGCCCATGGGAGGGGACAGGGCACGTGGCGAGGAAGCCCGGACCCAGCTTGTGGCCACATTTTTCACCTAAACTCCCACCCCTGCGGAGTGCACACAGGCCTGGCACATACTGGGTGTCAATCGATGATGACAAAGAGACAGTCAACTGTCACAACCTTACCACCCTGAGATAGTTGCCATGGAAGTGCCACATCGTCTGCATCCCTAGCTACTTAAACACAAGCTATCCTGTGTGACCAAAAGGCACACATATGACATATGACATGATATGGGCCATACACAAGTATTCCAAGGCGCAATGAGGCAGGGAGGGGGGAACAAGGGAACACAGAGAACGGTACTACTAGGCCAGGTGTCATTGGGATCGTGCACGTGCAGGGGTAGGGGGAATGGGAAAAGTGCAAGGGGAAGGGTGGGGGGGAGTCCAGTACAGGGGAAGTAGCCCAAAAAAATAATACATAGGTCGCCTGGTGGCAACTACAAAGGTAAGTGCAGACAAGTGCTGGGAAGGGAGGGCTGTAGGGATAGAGAGACAGTACTGCAGTGCAGGGGTTGCCAGGGAGGCAGTGCAAGTGGAGAGTGGCTGGGCCATGGACCGAGGTCGGTGAGAGTGGCCCAGTTGCAGCTCCTGTGCAGTTCCAGTGGAGAATTCTGCAAGGGAGAGGCAGACAGTAAGCAGAAGCAAAGAGGAAGGTCTTGAGGTGCTTCCAGAACTGGAGATGATTCCCCTTAAGTTCAAGTCAGGCCGGAAGTCTGTTCCAGGGGGAGGGCCCTGCTGCGGAGAGAAATCTACCCCCAGCTAGTTGCTCTGAGAAGTGGATGACACGGACATGCAAGGTGTGCATCACACACACCTGCAAACCAGGCCATGGCCATCACTGTCATGTCACTCAAACCCCCCCAAACATCAACATGACATGGCACGCAATACCCATACACCAATGCAGTAACGATAAGGTACACATTGCCATGTCCTAAATGCACAGTGGCATCGGACACTGCTGCCTGACCCGGAATCAGATGAAATGACAGACCAACAACCTCACACCCAAAATAAGTCATTTCCAAATGCATTACAACAGTCGTAGACGTAACATCACAATGAATGCCTGTCTACATGCACATTATGCATTGCAAAATCAATACTGCAGCTCATGTGTGCAGTGTCCTACTCCTGCATCACACTGCTCAGCGCACAGCACAGTGAACAGCCATTGTGTGTGATGCACACCCTGAGCATCACATCTAAGTGACAGACCACGTCAAACATCAAATTAGGCATGTACTGGATCCATGATCGGTCACAGAACATGTGCTGCCGGGACACAGTGGGCACCAGAAGGCGAACAGTGTACACGTTTATATGCAAGGGTGGGAGTACATGTAGTGCATCAGAGTGCAAGTGTGTGGTTCTGCAAGGACATGCACTCCACACATGCATGTGCACTCAAGTGACCATCAGTGTTCCCTACACATCACATGTGAACATCCACCATGTGTAAACCCCAGCATGTCAAACCACAACTATCCCCTCGCACCTGAAAGGAAAACACAACACATGAACAGGCATTGATCAGCAGAACACAACATGTACATGGGATACCACCATTACTATGTCAGAGTTCCCATCACACTGCAGGGCAAGGAAACTATCAACAACAACCCCCCCCCCCTCCCTCACAAATGACCATGACCCACTGAACAACTGCACCTGGGTCATGGAGCCTCCAAACCTCAATTCCACCTGGCCACAGGATCACCTTTACCCTTCGTCACCATCTCCCACCTTGTGTGTAAAAAGATGCCTGAACCCTCAGAATCCACACTCATTTCCGAAATCACAAAATCCAAGGCATAAAAACAAACCCAAACACCCTCGACCCTTGATGTAGCAGTACCTCACAAAGGCCAAGTACTACCACAATGATGCAACAACCAAGGTACCACAGCAAAACAATGTCACGACAGGATGTGAGACATGTGTGGTACATAACATAGGATGATGCACCATGAATGGATGTGTACTGTCAGAGGTCCCCTGTACAGGCGCGGGAGTGTCACGAAACAACCACCCCCACCATGTCCCGGGTGCCTGCAAGGTCAAACTCACACAGGCCCCTGAGACCCTGGTGGGGAAGGAGGTTCAGGGATATGCAGTCGGGACAGGTGTTGACACACTGGATGACTGGAATGAGCGGCAGGAGAGGGGAGGAGGAATGACACATGTAACTAGGGAATGCACGAAAATGTACAACCTGCATGAACACATACACAATCCAAACAGACTTGGACATCATTGTCATGGCCTTCTGTAGTCCAGGCTCAGGAGTGGTACGAACCAACCACCCCCTCTAGGGTTTTGGCGCCTGCAAGTTCGGGGCTTACACAGGCATCCGCAACCCCAGTTGGGAAAGAGGGTCAGGGAACGTTGCTTGGATAGGCACGGGAAGCAGGAACACCGGGTAGAGGGTACAGGTTTCAAAATTGCATAGGATCACGGGTGATTAGGGAAAAAAAACATACCAAATTGAACCACACATACATCCATGCATCAGTACACTCCCCAGCAAGCCTATGCAGAGCAGTTTGTAAGAAAAACAACAAGACACTTAGCTCTGGTTCTGAGTGCTGGCCTCCTGCCTGCGCACTCTCAGGTCCGGTTACAGGAGCACTGCAATGCTGCAAAGAGAGACACAGTCAACAACCTCTACGTGCCAATTGCACAAAAACACAACACCAAACATGCCCCATAGCAACAGACTACTCTACAAACAGACAATCTGTGGTTGATGCTTCGTACCCATATATAACATCACCCCTGTGACGGGTCATACACAGTCAATGCAGTAAGGCAGCCGCTGCTGGGTGCGTGGCAAATGGAACACCAATGTGTCACAATTCACACAACATGCAATGTTCCCTGGGTAAGCAGACAGACCCATATTGCAAGCCATGACTACAGAGCAAGTTGCGTACCACCATGACCGAAACAAAGTTGGCAGTGCATTTATCATGAAGTACGTGGAAAAGACATGCACTGCACCCGAGTATGTCCCTTGCTGCATGTCCCTGTGAGCTGCCCCTTTCCATGTCTCGGAAGGCTACATGGTTGATACAAGTGCCTCAATGGACCTTGGCGTACCGGAGGGTATGTGCCACTGCCCCTGCATGTGTCCCAGACAACCCTACTATCAGCAGCCATCAGTCCACAAACACATCTGAGCTGCATTGTGTGCTTCAACACCAATATTCGTCTAAGCTCACCCTCAGTGCTGTGACTAAGCCTGCATGTGCAACTCGCCTGATGCAAGCTTTGCTGTTTCGTGGCCCCCCTGTGATGCTCACCTTGCCTGGAGCTCCTTGGAACATGTCAGCAGTTCTAGGATGTGGGTCTGCAATCACTGTGCCTCTGCTTCTCCACACATGTGCATGTGGGCACCAACAAACGGGTCCAGAATTCCGTCGTCCAATGGGACATGTCTGCTGGCAAAGGTGCTCTGGAGGCTCATCCCCCTGCAGAAAGAGCATGAAACACATGATTAATGCTTCAAAGTCATCTGTGTGTGTCTCATCAGGCATCTCATTACTTGACCATGTCAGAGAGTCACATCACAAATCACACCATCAGTCCGTCTTTCACCTCCAAAGTGTGGAACACTATCTACAGCATGAATTGCAACAGGCACATGTACAGGAAAGATAAGAAACATACTACACAATGCATAGCAATCAATGTCCACAATAATCATGACACACCCCATCTAGCAAAAGCTGAACAGTGGACAATGACACCTAAATCATCCCCACGAGGGGTGTCAACACAAGTCACACAGCACCAGACATGCCACAGATATGACAGTCCAATGCCCTTGTGTAAAATGCTGTAACACCGAACCATCCTTGCGAGCCCATGGATAAGGGAGGCAGGAGTGGCATATGTGAGTCAAGGAACCCAAGCAGCAAACACATACACAAGACAACCATGAAGGGCCCAGCTGGAACAGACAGTGGATGCCTTCAAAAGCCACAAAGCACCGCACCGTCACATGAATGCACAATAGACTAGCAATTTTAAACTAAATCAACTATTAACTAATTACACTAACTATGGAAAACCTACATTACCTATTTAAACTAACTATCAAACAGAAACTTAACTAACTAAACTAAAAGAAAAATCAAAAATGGCCACATACGACCCAGGGGGAGGGGAGGCACCCAGGAGGGGGGAGGTACAGGGTGCTGCTCAACATCCACATGCGATGATGCTGAGCCAAAAAAAAATCCTCCATGGGCTCAACGCCTGCACAGCATGACCTATGTGGGAGATAGATGGTTGTCCGAGTCTGGCTCATCTTGGAAAGGAGGACGTGGCACAGTAGTCTGGCCACGCCTAGCCGCAGCTTGCCCCTCTTCGGCAGCAAGTCTGCCGGACGGGTGAGCCTGGTTCTGTGTGGCGATGTGACGTAGGTCTGCATGCAGAACCTCCCGTGATACACGTGCTTCCTCTTGCAAGGTAGCACGTGTAACACGGAGTTCCTCCTGCAAGGCCTGGCTGGACAACCGCTGCACCTCCCGGCAAGCCTGTAGCTCAGCCGAGATGGTACGCTCAAGCTGTGCAAACCTCTCCTCTGCCTGCTGCCTCTGGGACATCATAAGGACACCCAGAGTGGATCTGAGGGAAGCATACTCCTCCCTCAAGGCATCCATGTGCGCCTCTGCGTGAGCAGCAATTGCTTGACGCAGAGACGACATTTCAGCCTGGCGTGCCCTGTCTGAGGCCGCCATGCCCAGCCTGAGCGAGCGGGCCGTGGACCGTGCCGCCTGCTGCTGGAGAAGCACCTGCCTAGCAGTGGGGAGCACAGATCGGGCCACACGCTCCATGCTCTCAGCGATGTTCTCCATTGCTGCCCCCTGCCGTTCGGAATTGGCAGTCATGTCTTGCTCCCACTCAGTATACAGCGGTTGCGCGCGGCGACCGCGTTGCCGGGCTTGACCCCTGCGGGACCCAAGGACCGGGGGTCCTAGCTGTGTTGGCACCGCCTGCGGCTGCACGACTACATGCCCCGTCGACGTGATGTCCCAGGCACATCAGTGACTGATGTGGAGGGTGACCCTGCGTCCCGATCCACCACGGGCGGAGGAACCAAGACTGTCTGATCCCTCAGTGCAGGGGTCGCAGACAGAGGAGTGTCCACATCAGAATCACTCACCCCTGACACATGGACTTGATGGTCATCCAACTCAACATGGACGTCAGAGTCGTCATCAAGGCTGGACTCATAGGCAGCCAGAGACAAGATGGACTGCAGCACTTGGGGGTTTTCGTGGCCTACCACCCCATGACCCCCACTAGTGCCGGGTTGATGTGGCGTTACCAACCCTGTGTCTGGCATGACAACACCATCCTCTGCCTCCATTGCGTCATCACCTGAAAAATAGAGAGGAAAAGGTCAATACACATGTCAGAAGCACACGACACACACACACATCGACAGCAAAGGCATCAGGCAGACATGTGACACACAACATATGACCTGGCATGCATGCTGGGTCTACTTTGAATAGCTTCTGTGATCAGACCTGTTGAAAGGTGGCAGTTTCCATGGAAGTGGGTCTATGCAGTGCAGAAAATGTGTACGCCACTCACTACCTACATGTACAAGCACTACATGGTGTGTGCCAGGAAATGTGAAGGCAGTGCAATGTCTAAATCAGACATCACGTGCATTGTGCATTCAATGTGTACCATGCCTAGAAGCCAAGCACCCCTCCACCCCAGTACCAAAGCAGGGATGCCTAGCATGGTATCAAAAGGCTGACCATACACCTGTGTATTGACAGGCAGTGTTGACTGGCATCAACAGCTTCATGTGATTCAAATTACAACACTGCAAATGATGCTGGGACAGTGGGCAGGACACATGATGGAAACTCTGGAGGCCGCCCACGTGTGAAGAAGACACAACAAGAGTTGGACAGAGTCATTGACCATTGAGCAGGCTGAGGCCTGTGAGCCACACAGATTGTCAGAGCCTAAACATGTGTGCAACGAAGGACTGAGGCACAGTTGACATGGGAAGGCTGATGAGATGGCAGGCAATGTATGTAACCAAGGACTTATATTACAGTGATCATCCAGTCAGGGACACATAGGGGCATGCGTGCAATGCACATGGAGCATGAATGGGCACTCATGTCCCTGCGGGACATCTGACCCATGCACAGTACAAGTGGGATACCCTGCATCGAGTACTAAGGCTGTACCACATGGCATATGTCTGGCAGATTCCACGCTGGAAGTTAGCATCTACACAGGACACATGAACAAGAAAGTACACATTGGCAAGATTGGAGCAGACCAGTGCAAAGGTGGAACTGGGGTGCAGAGTGGCGGAGGAGGGGCAATGGAGCATGCCTACATGGAGTCCCGCATGCAGGCAGAGGAGACATGCATGACGGTAGCATTGCATTACTTACACATCAGAACCATGTACACGTCACATGTAGCAGCAATCATGCACAACACATCCCACAAGTGAAACACACACGTCCTCAACAAACACGCATCAACACTCACTGGACTGGGCATCAAAGTCCAGCTTCTCTCCCACTCCTTCGACCAATTCAGGTGGTATGAACTCCGCAACGAGAGCCTCATGCGGAGTGAGTTCTTCCTCCTCTGGTGCAGGCCCACCGCCAGTCACCAGAGTCAAGTTGTAATTTGAGGCACGCTTGGCCTTAGTGCTGCGCTTGATGTCATTCCAACGCTTTTTGCACTCCTGCGCCGTGCGCACCTCATGGCCGAATGAACTGACATGTTCCGCAACATGCTTCCAGTGGGTGTCACGTTGGGCAGCCGTGGTCTGACTATTGGCACCCACTAGCATGTCACGGCTGTGGCCCCGCACGTAGTCCACGAGGAAGTCCAGTGCCTGCTTACAGAAAGGCTTCTTCCTCGACATGCAGGAGGTCGTGGCTGTGTGTGGGGTCCTAGCCTGTGCTGCAGGTGCAACCTTCCTCCTCTTGGACTGTGGCGCAGACCCTGGCTGGCTAATGCCGCCCTGACCAGCATGGCAAGTGGGTTCGGTGGATTGAGCCAAGGGAGTGGCAGGTGGAGGGATGACCAGAGGCCTGACTTGTGTCAGTGGCAGCTGGGTGCCCACTAATGGACCCTGCGCAGCAACATCAGCTGTGGCAGGGTGGTTGGCCGCAACGGTCCTGGTTGGCAGACTCACAACCGGGGTGCTGTTGGGTGCATCTGCCCCTGCACTTGCCAACACCCGGCTGTTCGGGGCAGCAGATGACATGACTGCCCCAGGGACACGTGTCTTGGTCTGAGCAGCCCGGCCTGCCCCTATGGTTTCCCCCCTGGCCTGTTGGAGATCTACCAAGGGCTCTTCAAGTGCCAACGCAGCCTGCGCTGGCAGACCCTGAGCCTGGGTGGCAGTGTCCACAGCTGCACCTGCAGCTACCACCACCCTTGGGCCCGTGGCAGTCGATGGAACGGACTGCTGGGTCATATGTGTGCCAGTGCCAGATGCAGGAGCTGCATCCTCCGGAACCACAGGGGGTGGTGGCATGGCTGCACCGACACATGGCACAACATTGTGCTCAAGTGGCGCACCCCTGCCTCTTCCCCCTCTGTGGCTGCCCTGGACACCCTGGAGTCCCCCTACTCCCTGGTCACCACGGCCACGTCCCCGACCACGCCCGCCACGAGGAGTACGCCCAGCTGAGGCGCCCCTCACCTTTGGTGGCCTCCCAACCATGGCACAGATGTAGTAGTGCTGGCACAGATGGAGTGGTGCCAATGGGAGGTGTACACCACAATTGACCTGGGCAATTGGGTTGAAGGGGGTGGGAAGCAAGATGTTAACAGCCCCCCTGCACCTGCAAGGCTGTATGTGACCCCGGTGATGTGGTGACGGGTCACGCAACGCTCAGGCACCCCAAAACTGCAGTAAAACCGTGCACGCAACCCTGCAGCCTACGTGCGTGGATTCAACCTCCCGCAGTACGCGGTGGCACCCAGTAACACGAATAACGCGTACGCGTGGGACACGCAGGCTACTATGACATCGAAAATGGGTGCGATACACAGGGGCACCCGCAGTGGGAAAAAGAGCGTGTGTGACTCACCGTCTGACTAACGCGATGCAGAAAAACACGCGTAGCCAATACCCCCGCCAAAAGAAGAGATACGTCCTTGATAGCTGTGAAGTTGTGATGGCGCGCGAAACAACAGGAAGCAGAAACCACATCGGTCTCCACGAAAGGCACGTACAGCGAACTGCTGGGCCCGCTCACCTTTAACCCGTGCTGAGGGCAACGCACGCGCGCGTCACATCACTTACGCGCATAGGCCCTTTCCTCGTATTACACGCGGACGTGCAGTTTCCACGCCCGCTTACGCGCATGGCCCTTTCCTCGTATTACACGCGGACGTGCAGTTTTTCACGCGCGCTGAAATGCGCATGCACGTCTGTACACGTCACGTCACAGGGGCGCTTGCGCTTGAGGAGCCTTCTGTCCAATGAAAATGCTTATGCGTGCAGACGCGCTTACGCGCTAAGGGCCTTTACTCGAATTACACGCTGAGGTGCAGATTTTTTACGTGCCAAATCACTCCGTATCAAGCTGGCCACGTGTATGCACACGGAAGACCACGCTCCTGCCCAGAAGGCCGAACTACTGCCCCACAGAGCCCCGAGCACGCTCCCACCTGCCATCTGCTGCTGCCTGACTGCCTGCTGCCCACGTGCACTGCCATTTGCTGCCTGCACATCAGCCAGGGGTGCTGTTGCTGTGACCACCCCTGCTGGAACCGAAGACTCCCGACTGGGATTCCATCGCTCCACAGCCCAGCCCCAGGACCCAGTTGCCCACCCACTCCTGCCTCTGGGGTTGTCATGTCAGGGCAAACACCATCTGTGACCACTGACAACCCCCGGCCAGAGAGGCAGAGGGGCACCAGCTTCAGTGCCACCGAAGTTGGTGTCCTGGTGGAGCAAGTTCTGGCGCAGTATGATGCCCTCTTCGGAAGTTCCCGTGCCGACAAGGAAGGACGGACTCGGATCTGGACTGACATCGTGACTGCCATCAACGCGGAGGGGGTGGCAGTCCGCGACTTAAAACATGTCAGGAAGCGCTGGGAGGACTTCAGGTCCAGGACCCTGAACAAGGCCCGGCGCCTCTTGAAGGCAGCGGATGACAAGGGGCGCCGGGGCCACTTGTCGGAAGAACAGATGAGGGTCCTGGAACGCATATTTCCAGCGCTCCACGTCCAGGTCCTAGAGAAGCAGACCCGTCTGGAGTCAAGCAGTGAGTGTACATGCATCCTGATTGTGAGCAGTGCGTGTGGTGATTATTCGGTAGTGTGCAGGTTGCACATCTGTTTGTATGGGGTCGAGTATGGGTGGGGGTGTACAGGGCCGTGGGGCTGACACATGCGAGGGCTGTAATGTGTGAGACATGGATGGTGCTTGTGTGTGTAGGCTTGCATGCCAAATGCAGTTGTGTGGGCACACATGTTTGGATGAATGTGTATGTAAGTAGACATGTCCGTGATGTCACGCATGTATGTTGTTTTCGGCTGCATGTATCAGCACTGTGTACATGTGCATGTGTGTGTATTTGACAAGGGTGCAACAGTGATGCAACATGGATGGATGTGACAGCGGTATGTGGAAGCCTGATTGGCAGATGTGACATGGATGCCCGTCTGAACAGTGCGACACTTGGCAGAGGTGTACACATGCATGCAAGTGTGGTGGTGTGTGTACATATGTGGTGCACTTCCTGTGTTGCATGTGATGTCTGGCTCACCTTTGGCTGCTCATGCTGTTGTATGTGTATGGATGGTGGTTTCAGTTGCGATATGGCTGTGGTATGGCTCATGTGTGCGAGTTGTAATGACATGTGTGTTGGGGATTGTGATGACATGTCTGAGGTTTGCCAATGCCACTCATGTGCAACTGTCATGTGTGTATGTGTCCATTGTACAGTGCCCTGATGCCTGTGTTTTGTTTCTCCCTGTCTGCAGCGTCAACTGATGAAGAGGGCGGAGAAGGTGCTGTGGAGCACAGCGGCGGTGATCCCACCGCCAGCCGGAGACGCAAGGCCCGGCTCCCCTCCCGTGTTGTCATCTCGTCGGGGAGTGAGGAGTCTGGTGCCGCGTCCCAGGCCGCAGCTGCCGGGGGGAGGTCCAAGAGGCGGAGGTTGGAGTTGGACTCCTCGGCAGCAGAAGGGGCAGCTGGGACCCCACAGGGCCCAACAGGGGAAGATGGCACGGAGTCATCCAGGTTGGTGGGGGGTTTGGTGGAGGAGGAGGCCGTGCAAGCACCAGAGACGGGGTCTGGAGGTGGGGATCCCACTGGTGCTAGTGGTGCAGTGCAGGACCAGGGACAGGAGGCAGCACAGGCCGCCGCGGAGGTGCCTGTGTGCAATCCTGTCCCCGATCCTGTCCCTGCATCATCTTGCACCAGCAGGGATGCCTACGTCCAGACCCGTTTTCAGGCAGGGGATGAGCTGACGTCAACTGGCCTTCCTCTGCCTGCGGAAGTGGCTATCCAGGTCCGGGTTGAGCCTGTCCTGGCTGGTGTGGCGTTGCGTCAACGGGCCATGCGAGGTGACCTGCAGTCTTTTCATGGAGAGACTGCACATCATCTCGAATGGCTCGTTGACCACGTCAGCCTGCTGGGACAGGTCACCCAGGCCGGATTCCTCCGTCTGATGGGGCTTGCTCCGACCCCCTCCTCAACTGGACCCCCTACGCGCCAGTCGTCCTCTGTGCCATCTTCCCACCCATCAGTCACCTGGGTGCCCTGTGGAGCTGCCTCTGACGGTGCGGCCAGGCTGGTGGAGGAGGCATCCCTGCCACAGTCGGGAGTCGGATGTCCAGCAGGGGTGGTCACATCTACGACTGCACCCCAGCCGGCGGAGGATGTGCAGGCAGCAGGAGGCAGTGCACGGGCAGAGGCAGAGCAGCAGCAGCAACATGGTGGGAGCCATGAAGGCTCGGGGCCTTCGACATCGGAGGGGCAGGCATCGGCCGGAGGGCAGGAGGACCCAGGACAGAGAGTGTCTTCCGTGTGGCAGCGGTTGGGCCACGCCATAGATGCGGAGCGGCGGCGGTGGGCGGAAGAGGCGGGGCTCACAATGGTCAGGGCGGAGAACTCCATGCGGAGGGCCCTGAGGCGGGCCGAGTGCCTCGAGGCAATCCGCAGGGGGTTGGAGGAGGACACGGCGTCGTCCCTGCGGACCCTTGGGGCCATGGAACAGGACCGCCTCCGGGACATCGAACAGGAGTTCGATGATGCCCTGGCCCGGAACACCACGGAGTGAGCTGCTGGACTTGCCCGCCGCCTTTGTATATAGTTGTTTAGTTTTAGGTTTCCTTTGTTTGTTCTTATGATTTGGAGTCGACGGACACTGCTCCACTTTTTGTATATAGTTGCATTTTAGTTAGGGTTTTTTGTAGGTTTCCTTTGTTCAGTTGGGCTCATGGACCCTTGGAAGTTTTGTACATAGTTCTTCATTGGATTGATTTTATTTTTAATTTGACTTTGGACAACATTTTTTTGGATTAGGATTTGGTGTTTTTATTTTTTTAAACGGACATGCAGCTTATCTTTTTTTCATTGCCATTGTAGTTTGTTTCATTTCTTTAGCATTCTTTTTTTTTTAATACAATTTTGTTTTCATACTTCACTGTGTGGTATCATCTCATTGGTTTCATGCATGTCATGTTGGGTGTTTTCCCATTCAATTGCAACCATTGTGTGTGACGGACATGGGTTCATTTGCTTTATGAACATTGGGGGTGTAACATGTAATTTCCATTTCCATGTGGGTGAATGGGTTACTTGGTAGGGCTTTTTGGCTGTGGAGGCTGACCATAACGCACATGATTGGGGATTGTGAGGACCTGGTGGAGGCTGCCCATGGTGGCTGGGGGGTGGGGGTGATAGGGGACATGAGTGGGGGCCTGGTGGGGGCTGGCCATGGTGGCTGGGGGGTGGGGGTGGTGGGAGACATGGGTGGGGGCCTGGTGGAGGCTGCCCCTGCACTGCTGGGGGGTGGGGGTGGTGGGAGACATGGGTGGGGGCCTGGTGGAGGCTGCCCCTGCACTGCTGGGGGGTGGGGGTCGTGGGAGACATGGGTGGGGCCTGCTGGCAGGTGCCCCACAGTGCTGGGGGGTGGGGGTGGTGGGGAACATGAGTTGGACATGGGTGGGGGCCTGCTGGCAGGTGCCCCACAGTGCTGGGGGGTGGGGGTGGTGGGGAACATGAGTTGGACATGGGTGGGGGCCTGCTGGCAGGTTACCCACAGTGCTGGGGGGTGGGGGTGGTGGGGAACATGAGTTGGACATGGGTGGGGGCCTGCTGGCAGGTGCCCCACAGTGCTGGGGGGTGGGGGTGCAGGGGTACATGAGTTGCACATGGGTGGGGACCTGCTGGCAGGTGCCCCACAGTGCTGGGGGGTGGGGGTGGTGGGAGACATGGGTGGGGGCCTGGTGGTTGGTGCCCCTGGTGGCTGGCGGGTGGGGGTGGTGGGAGACATGGGTGGGGGCCTGGTGGTGGGTGACCCTGCACTGCCGGGGGGTGGGGGTGCTGGGAGACATGGGTGGGGGCCTGGTGGAGGCTGCCCCTGCACTGCTGGGGGTGGGGATGGTGGGAGACATGGGTGGGGGCCTGGTGGAGGCTGCCCCTGCACTACTGGGGGGTGGGGGTGGTGGGAGACATGGGTGGGGCCTGCTGGCAGGTGCCCCACAGTGCTGGGGGGTGGGGGTGGTGGGGAACATGAGTTGGACATGGGTGGGGCCTGCTGGCAGGTGCCCCACAGTGCTGGGGGGTGGGGGTGGTGGGGAACATGAGTTGGACATGGGTGGGGGCCTGCTGGCAGGTGCCCCACAGTGCTGGGGGGTGGGGGTGGTGGGGAACATGAGTTGCACATGGGTGGGGGCCTGCTGGCAGGTGCCCCACAGTGCTGGGGGGTGGGGGTGCAGGGGTACATGAGTTGCACATGGGTGGGGGCCTGCTGGCAGGTGCCCCACAGTGCTGGGGGGTGGGGGTGGTGGGAGACATGGGTGGGGGCCTGGTGGTTGGTGCCCCTGGTGGCTGGGGGGTGGTGGTGGTGGGAGACATGGGTGGGGGCCTGGTGGTGGGTGCCCCTGCACTGCTGGGGGGTGGGGGTGCTGGGAGACATGGGTGGGGGCCTGGTGGAGGCTGCCCCTGCACTGCTGGGGGGTGCGGGTGGTGGGAGACATGGGTGGGGGCCTGGTGGAGGCTGCCCCTGCACTGCTGGGGGGTGGGGGTGGTGGGAGACATGGGTGGGGCCTGCTGGCAGGTGCCCCACAGTGCTGGGGGGTGGGGGTGGTGGGGAACATGAGTTGGACATGGGTGGGGGCTTGCTGGCAGGTGCCCCACAGTGCTGGGGGGTGGGGATGGTGGGGAACATGAGTTGGGCATGGGTGGGGGCCTGCTTGCAGGTGCCCCACAGTGCTGGGGGGTGGGGGTGCAGGGGTACATGAGTTGCACATGGGTGGGGGCCTGCTGGCAGGTGCCCCACAGTGCTGGGGGGTGGGGGTGCTGGGAGACATGGATGGGGGCCTGGTGGAGGCTGCCCCTGGTGGCTGGGGGGTGGGGGTGGTGGGAGACATGGGTGGGGGCCTGGTGGAGGCTGCCCCTGGTGACTGGGGGGGTGGGGGTGGTGGGAGACATGGGTGGGGGCCTGGTGGTTGGTGCCCCTGGTGGCTGGGGGGTGGGGGTGGTGGGAGACATGGGTGGGGGCCTGGTGGTGGGTGCCCCTGCACTGCTGGGGGGTCGGGGTGGTGGGAGACATGGGTGGGGGCCTGGTGGAGGCTGCATCTGCACTGCTGGGGGGGTGGGGGTGGTGGGAGACATGGGTGGGGGCCTGGTGGAGGCTGCCCCTGCACTGCTGGGGGGTGGGGGTGGTGGGAGACATGGGTGGGGCCTGCTGGCAGGTGCCCCACAGTGCTGGGGGGTGGGGGTGGTGGGGAACATGAGTTGGACATGGGTGGGGGCCTGCTGGCAGGTGCCCCACAGTGCTGGGGGTGGGGATGGTGGGGAACATGAGTTGGGCATGGGTGGGGGCCTGCTGGCAGGTGCCCCACAGTGCTGGGGGGTGGGGGTGCAGGGGTACATGGGTTGCACATGGGTGGGGGCCTGCTGGCAGGTGCCCCACAGTGCTGGGGGCTGGGGGTGCTGGGAGACATGGATGGGGGCCTGGTGGAGGCTGCCCCTGGTGGCTGGCGGGTGGGGGTGGTGGGAGACATGGGTGGGGGCCTGCTGGCAGGTGCCCCACAGTGCTGGGGGGTGGGGGTGCTGGGAGACATGGGTGGGGGCCTGGTGGAGGCTGCCCCTGGTGGCTGGGGGATGGGGGTGGTGGGAGACATGGGTGGGGGCCTGGTGGAGGCTGCCCCTGCACTGCTGGGGGTGGGGGTGGTGGGAGACATGGGTGGGGCCTGCTGGCAGGTGCCCCACAGTGCTGGGGGGTGGGGGTGGTGGGGAACATGAGTTGGACATGGGTGGGGGCCTGCTGGCAGGTGCCCCACAGTGCTGGGGGGTGGGGGTGCTGGGAGACATGGGTGGGGGCCTGGTGGAGGCTGCCCCTGGTGGCTGGGGGGTGGGGGTGGTGGGAGACATGGGTGGGGGCCTGGTGGAGGCTGCCCCTGGTGACTGGGGGGGTGGGGGTGGTGGGAGACATGGGTGGGGGCCTGGTGGAGGCTGCCCATGGTGGCTGGGGGGTGGGGGTGGTGTGAGACATGGGTGGGGGCCTGGTGGAGGCTGCCCCTGGTGGCTGGGGGGTGGGGGTGGTGTGAGACATGGGTGGGGGCCTGGTGGAGGCTGCCCCTGGTGGATGGGGGGTGGGGGTGGTGGGAGACATGGGTGGGGGCCTGGTGGTGGGTGCCCCTGCACTGCTGGAGGGGTGGGGGTGGTGTGAGACATGGGTGGGTGCCTGGTGGAAGCTGCCCCTGGTGGCGGGGGGGTGGGGGTGGTGGGGAACATGAGTTGTACATGGGTGGGGGCCTGCTGGCAGGTGCCCCACAGTGCTGGTGGGTGGGGAACATGAGTTGGACATGGGTGGGGGCCTGCTGGCAGGTGCCCCTGGTGACTGGGGGGTGGGGGTGGTGGGAGACATGGGTGGGGGCCTGGTGGAGGCTGCCCCTGGTGGCTGGGGGTGCAGGGGGACATGCGTTGGGGGGAGTAGTGCAAGTTGACATGTGGGTTGGCTGGTGGGCATGGGCATGGTGGGTGGGGTGCCTGCATGACATGTGCTGGCTAGGCCCCTGTGGTGTGAGTCACCTGCAGGGGCCGTGGAGGGTGTAGAGGGAACACCTGGGAGGACCCACACATGCAATTCACGTGTGCTGCTCCCCGCGCACCCCTGTAATACACGTACCCTGTTGATATCGCTCACACCTGTAATACACGTACCCTGATGGAATTGCGTGTGTAACTTCCCGCGCACCCCCGAAATACACGTACCCCGCTCAATCGCGTGTGTAACTTCCCGCGCACCCCCGAAATACACGTACCCCGCTCAATCGCGTGTGTCACTTCCCGCGCGCCCCCGAAATACGCGTAGCCCGCTCCCCCAGGCCCGATCACGTGTAAATGTTCACGCGAACCCCTGAAATACACGTAGCCCGCTTCCCCAGGCCCGATCGCGTGAAGAAGTTCACGCGAACCCCTGAAATACACGTAGCCCGCTCCCCCAGGCCCGATCGCGTGAAGAAGTTCACCCGAACCCCTGAAATACACGTAGCCCGCTCCTCAAGGCACGATCGCGTGAAGAAGTTCACGCGAACCCCTGAAATACACGTAGCCCGCTCCCCCAGGCCCGATCGCGTGAAAATGTTCACGCGAACCCCTGAAATAAACGTAGCCCGCTCCCCCAGGCCAGATCGCGTGTGTGACTTCCCGCGAACCCCCGGAATACACGTACCCCGCTCAATCGCGTGTGTAACTTCCCGCGCAACCCCGAAATACACGTGCCCCGCTCGCACAATTGCTGTATGTTGCCACTTTTGTAATGCGCAGGGACGCTACCGCCTGCGTTCGTGTTGCGGACGTGTATCGACTTGTGCGTGTCTTTCGCTGTACGTGGCTTTGCCCTATTCGATTCCATGAATACGTGTGGTTCGGGTGCGTGTGGGCGTTCCGTCTGCTTCCCTGCAGTACATCCCCAGTTACGCCCTTGTTTTCGCGAGTTGTTCCCCATTCCGCGCGTTACGCCCCGTGTTCCGCCCACTTTCTAGTGTATGCGCCGAGGTTGTGCGCTTTCACTGTGCGCGTCGCGCAAGTCTTTCGGGATGTTGCAGTGACGTGTGCGCCATGCACGGGTTTGGCGCACATCCCGAGGTAAACACGCGCAGGGACTTCCATGAATCGCACACTTGTTTTTTTTTTGCGCCTGCTTGCGCCTGCTTGCGTGAAGATTTTCGGCGCACGTTTGTTCCATGAATCGGCCCCTAAATGTTGACACCATCTTACTGTTCTTGCCCTTCTAACTGCGTCATCCGGCAGCATACTTTTGCAACTTCTGATTGGAAACATGTAACTTCTCTCCTTCCCTTCCCATGGTTTATGTGCATGACCTTATGTATTGTGCTCCTAGGCCCTTTCCTCTGGGTCCGAGCACCTGTTGGGATTATGGGTGGTTTATACCTCTGTATGGACTAAATCATTCTTGTTATTCATTGGTGTGTCCTAATCAATGTACAACCTTTATTGCATTTTCTTTGTTGAGATATGGCTTTTAAACCTTCCTTAGTCCTGTATACTGAGTTTTCCCTGGGTTTAGAGATTCCATTATCCATGGTATGTGTCTCCACTCCTAGGCGGAGCTTTCCCTACAGGGGCAATGTGCTTCTTCTGTTTGAATGACTCTGTCCTTCACACGTCCCTGCACACAATCCTGTTTTCACCAGGGCTGTGACTTGTAAATGGGCTCAACCTTTATTAGTCATATGTTTCACTTGCTAAATATGTGGGCATGGATTAAGCATTCTCAATTCATAGCCCTCATTCATAGCCAATCCCTAAGCATTGTCAGTAAAAACAAAAAGCTAGCCTAATCATGTCAGTTAACAAAAACAAGAGGGCCAGATATGTGATGTCATCAATGACATTTGTGATGTCATCATTCATGTCCTGGGTGTTAGTCTTAGCAGTGCACGGGGGTGGTGCGAGTTATGGTTGCTTAGCTTATCGTAACTGTAAAATTTCTGGGGGGTTTCGGTTTTACTTGTAGCCAAGTTCCCTTTAAGTTTTTTAATTGAATTTCATAGGTTTTTATTCATGCAACTTAACACTAGCGCTCCTTTAACAAAGTTTGTGCAGTCAATGAATATCATGGGTTTTTACCAGTGCACGCTAATTTCCTACAACTTTCTGATATCATACTTACCCCATATAGCAATAAGTTTGCTCAATTTACAAAGTTTCACCATTCAACTGTGCCATTTCTCACCTTCTGGAGTTTTTTTAACACTTCTATACACTTTTTACAATGATTTGCACTGTTTTTGTTTTCGTCGACGTTCGCGAACATCTGACATCATCGCAGACTTTTCGGACAGTGACATGTGATCACGGGCGTGCAGCATGATGAAGTGTCTGTGAACACGTCTGCACTTTGCAAATGGGTCCGTGCTTCGCAAACTGTTCAGAACTGCATTTTCAGCTGATCTAGGAACTTTGAAGCTCAAAATGTACCCTTGCACAGCTCCTACCCTAGTCTTACTCATTATCCATTAACAATTTATCACACAGCACATACTTTGAAAAATATTAGCAAAACTGCTATTTATCTTAAAAATGGCATCAGCTATTGCCATCCCTCCCCCCCAAGAGCCAGCACCAGCTGGAGGACCTACACAACAAAAAAAGTGCAGTACTCCAAAACACAATGAAGAGGACCAAGACAAGTAAGAACAGGAAGGGCCTATCTCTAGCAACCAGAGGGAATCACGGGGTGTGACTCCCTCTACTTACAGACTCAATTGTCACAGGAGGATAGCTCAGGGGCAACGTGCTTGCCTTGGAAGCAAGATAACACGGCAGAACACAATTTCGATACCTGGGTCCGCGCTTGGATACATCTGAATATTAAGTGCATTATAAATTACCTATCATATCATATCATAATAACATTATCCAACATTTCCATTAGCATTTTGTGTTATACTAATGGGAATAATGGACAATGTATACTAGAGTGTAAAGGAGGAGCCAAGAGCCTCTACAGGAAGTCCCGCCCCAACACCTGTGATGATGCCAACAACACAAGCAGCTTTTGAAACAGGATACCCATTCAGAAACCCTTTCTTTATGTATCCACGAAAAGTTTTTACAGCCTCTTGGGGAAAGATCCCTGAAGAGCAGGAGAAGATGGATGAAAGAGGAGACTAGTGGTGTCACATGAAGTAAAGTGACACACCGAGAAGAGATGACATATGATAAAGTAAAGAGAACATATAGAATCCAATGACAAAGTAATGAATCGAGTGACCTTTTACCTGCAAAATGAAGATTACACATGTAAAGAGCACAGAAGTAAATGCAAACTGTTTTATAATTGTGCATATGCTGTAATGCAAGTAGACCAAGTATTTGTGAAGGTTGGCTCGACGTAGTGAATAGATTGCAGGCAGGATCACCAAGGTATATACATGCATAAAAATCTGGAAGTTCCACATTGTGTTTTAATAAACTGGGATCCCATGAGCAGGGGACCTGAAAGTATGGCGCAGTGAACAAAAGTAGCTGATGAGCAAGAAGGAATCAAGGAGGTGTATCTGGCCCAGTATCAAAAGGCCAGTGCAGCTGAGAACTGGTCCTGTCTTCAAGCGATACAATGAATGCGAGAGACGAGCCAAGGCCTTGCCAAGGTACAGCAGAAAGACACTGAGTGCCACGTTTTAGCCGTTTTAATACCATTACATACAGAAAAGATGCTCGAAATGTGGTCTTCAATCACATGCCTTAGATGGAAATAGACTTGGGCCGACTACGCAAAGACCAGAAGATAACAGCATGCTCACACTCCCTATTATTCCCAGGAGCTGTGAGGCTTGCAAGGCCATGTTCAAAGGCTAATTCTATGGCAGAGAGCTTGAGTGATGATTGATGATGGGCTAATTGGGTGGGGAGGTATGATAAAGTCACCACCAAAACCTGGGGCACCAGCATTTGCGCGGCTAGCGAGTGGAATATTCCAGAAGGGTACATGCGTGCCTACCAATTACAGAGGGCCACATATCAAAGAGCCCTATATTTTGAGGCCCAATTAATCATTGTGTATTTTGTGACAATGAAGATGACTTGCAGTAGAGGAGGGATTAGTTGTTCCTCTGACAGTAGAGATGCAATCACAACCCCAGATCCTATAGAAAGTATATGTAGATGTTTCCCGTAGACCTACCACAATCCAATTTAAGTTTTTACAGTTTGCCACATAGTGTGACATCAGTGATGATTAATTTTTACAATAAAAGCATGTTTTTTATGTAAATCGTTGAGACCTTGCATTGAGACATCCGTCGATGTCCGTTGTACCCCCTGTTCTTGATCATTGTTAATAAAACAGTGTAACTTTGGCAACTTCCTGAGTCGATTTTATTATTGATGTTTCAGTAACTTCTGCATCACTATCCTTCCTATAAGAGCGCTACATTGTCTTAAAGGGCATGCGGGTCAGCGGGTTCATGTGGTAGTGAGTCAGATGATAAAAGATCTTAAATAAAAGATTTTAGATGATAAAAGATGATAAAAGATCCGTCGATTTAGTAGACTCAAGATATTTGGATAATCTGATACCCTCCACCATCTAGCTGGAATGACGTAAAGTTTCCTGTGGAGAACGGCCGATATAGACAACTTGCAGTAAAGAAGATACATGTGGGACGTGCCTCTCTTTGCTGAAATCCCTCCTGTTTTCCACAGGCGCCGAGCGGACTGAAGGCAAAGGTGGATGGATTGAAGGAGGGAACAGGATACTGAGGGTCTACAGCTGAAAAGCAAATGATGAGTAAGCTAAGGAGACTGGCAAATTGTGGGGATGGAATTGTGATAACTACGGTAACAGGGGTTGTTTTAGTGTGTGTGATGAGGAGCGCCAAAAATATATGATAAGGAGTTAAAGTGAGACGTGAAGTGTCTGAAAGCCTGGCTTGCTCGTTCAAGGAGCGTAGAAGGTGTTGTCCCAAAACCCAAGTGGGAAAAACCATGCTGCACACAGAGAAGTCTGTGATAGAGGGGACAATTCAAACTCCTATCTGGGTATTTTAGGGGCTAACTGAAAAGAGGTGTCATGGCGTACATGAGAAAGTTGACTAGTTTGTTTGCAAATTGTATGTTTTAAAGAAATGTTGGAAAAGCGTCAAGAATAGACTGTGTTGTGTAGAGGCAAAAGCTACTATCTATCTTGGGTCATTGTCGGTGCCGATTGCAAGGTAGATTGAAATTATTAAGAGGTAAAGGCTTTGAGAGGCAAATTTTGGAGCACGCTCATATTTATTTTTTTTCTGAAACGTATTTTCTGTAAAATCACTGGTAAGTTTAGACAGTAGATTGAGACTTGTCAAAATGGGAGAAGTCACACTACTGATACATATGTGTAAAACATTGCCAAAACATACGCCCAAGATCAAACAGTACAGTGCAGAATGGGTAAGGTGCACAGCAGACAAGATGGTCATACCATGGCCCCAAGGGGGCATCAATGTAAAAAGCAGTATTGCAGCACATGACCACATACTTGCACGCAGCATTCACGGGAAATAAATTAGAGAATATATTAGCTATTGTAGAGCTTTGGAATATGTATCAGGTGGAGCTAGAGGATCAGCTCCCTGATGAATGGATGCTCAATCAGAGCAAGGAGGAGGGTGTTGAGCCTTCTGCTCCCGCTACTCCGCCAGAAGTAAACAGCAATACTATAGAAAATATAGGACTATGTCCATTAAAGGAACTGAAAGCGGTGACAGAATACAGCAATCCAATATACGAACCACTCGCGTATAGCAGTGGCGATAGTTCAGAAGAAAGTAAGAGAAAGGAAGATATCTTTAATGCCTTGCAGAACAAGGGGGAGAAAAGTGAACGATCGGACATGACCCAGATATAGAACGGAAGATTAAGAGATGGAAAAGGGCAAAGTATACAGCTGAAGAGATAACGCTCATAGAGAATGAATGGATGGGTGTACAGATATTGCTTAAACTTGATGGAAAAAGCATCGAGGAAGTCAGACAAGGAGAAGATCAAGCCGAACAAGATAAAAAAGACAAGGAACGAGAAAGAAGGTAAGATGAAAATAATAGAATCGATAAAGCCTATCAAGACTTAAGAGAATTTAAGAGAACGCAGCCAATCGGAAAGCCAAGGGAAGGGAAGTCATTGGGCCTCATTACACGTTAGGCGGTAAGAGTACCGGTATCGGTAAACCCTTACCGCCTTACTACGAGTTCATCAATGACATTTGTGATGTCATCTTTGATGTCGTGGGTGTTAGTCTTAGCAGTGCACGGTGGTGGCGCGAGTTATGGTTGCTTAGCTTACCATAACTGGCAAATTTCAGAGGTTTTTCGGTTTTGCTTGGAACCATAACATCCCTTTAACAAAGTTTTTTCACTGACTTTCATATGTTATTAGTAGCGCAACTTAACCATAACGTCCCTTTACAAAAAGTTTTTTTACTGAATGTCATAGGTTTTTAGTAGCGCAACTTAACAATAATAACTCTGACTTTATATAGAAGTAACATAGAACATACTGAACCCCCTCTACTGAATTTGATGTCCGCGAACTCTTTTAATGTCCGCGGACATATGCGGACAACAGCACCACTACCCAAAAAGTCTGGGGGGTATGTTTAATTGTTATATCATAACATATGAACATTTTACAAATTCACAAACCAGCACACATACACATTATATGTAGTAATAAATAAGAATTGTAACCCGGATATATATAACACACTAACCATTCATTTAAATACAATATGTTCTAAAATGGAATATACCAAAAGAAGAAAGATAGTCTTCGAACATTATTACCTCACAGAACTCCACAACTAAGAGCAACAGCAGATCTACAGACCAGTCAGAACACACCTTACCAGAAGCTAGTAAGTGTACTGCATTTTACTCATATATTTGTAAACTTTCTGTATTAGATACAAAAAAAGTGATATTATGTTTTTTTCTCACAGAAATTTCTAGTACTCTGTAGTGGCTAGAGGAGCATTTCCCACGTGAGGAAATGTCTGAAGATAGTGAACCTAATGGTAGACACTTTACCATATAAACCAATTAATAAATATTATTTTATATACATTTAACATATACATTTTATTTTGTACAGACCATACAAAAATTGAAAATACTAAAGAAAAAGCAGTATTGGATAAGACTCTTCAGAACATAGAAAAAAAAATGGAGCTACTCATGGCAAATTTGAACAATTTAAAAAACCTTGTTGAGGATCACTTGAAACAAACAACTACATACCATTGTCCCATATGTACCTTTCCACCTCACCATATTCCACTCAATTATCCCCAAACCCTCTCCATGAACCAAAACGTTTGGTTGATGAGATTTCCATCCCTTCTTCACCTCATATAAACCCTATTGAAAACCCCAATTCTCCTGTTTTTGTTTCAGTTTCTGCCTCACCTTCTTTGTCATAAATTTAACATCCATATAAAATAACGTAAAATTATTATATTGTGTCCTAATTTATTTCTTGTCTTTTTTTAAAAATCAGTTCAGGTGTCCGCGGACAGCGCGGGTGTCCAGAATGTCCGTAAAGAAACAAAAATTGGAGCGTCCTAAGGACACTATATCTGTCCGTAATGTTTACATGCAAGTTGAAACTGTTCTATGAACACACGCAGTGTCCTGAAATGTTCGTAAATAAACAAAATGGGGGTGTCCTGAGGATGCTATGGCTGTCCGTATTGTTCGCAGGCAAGTTGAAACTGTTCTGAGAACACAGGCTGTGTCCTGAAATGTTCGTAAATAAAAGAAATGGGGGTGTCCTGAGGACACTATACCTGTCCGTACTGTTCGTAAACAGGTTGAAACTGTTCTAAGAACACATCAAGTGTCCTAGGATGTTCGGAAATAAACAAAATGGGGGTGTCCTGAAGACGCTATGCCTGTCCGTATTGTTCGCAGGCAAGTTGAAACTGTTCTAAGAACACAGACTGTGTCCTAAAATGTTCATAAATAAACAAAATGGGGGTGTCCTGAGGACACTATACCTATCCGTATTGTTTGCAGGCAAGTTGAAACAGTTCTAACAACAAACGCCTGTACTTAACTGTTAGTTTCACTTGTGACGCACTTTTAATCACTTCAGGACCCGAACAGTGTCCGTAGAAAACCAACGCGCATGCGCAAAACAGTTTCAGTACATTTGGTGTCCTGCGGACACCCGCTCCCTTCGCGGACATGTTTGTGAACCTATCATGTGACCGCGTACACGCTGAGCGTGTGTTCTGATTGCGAACACTGTTCGTGTCCCCGAACAATTTAAAACTATATTTTCAAGCAATCTACAATATTTTTCAATAAAAACTCACCATAGCACAAGTCCTACATAGTAATCCTGAGTTCTACATACGTTTTGTGACTTTTTGAACCTTTTTTCTGTTCGATCAGTCCGCGGACAGCGCGCATGTCCGCAAACCGCGCACAAGCACCCCTAAAAAAAGCCAGACCCTAGAGCTCATTCTCATTGTGTTTCTGGCTATCCTACAGAACTCAGACAATTTGGCTGCCAACTTTGCAGATTTTCATCTCGAACCTGATGGCATCCATGGCTCCACTCATGCCACTTGGTGCTGCATCTGCCTCAGCACCACCACCACCCCCTCCACCACCACCACCTCCCGAAGGGCCTGAAGAGTGGAACAGGAGTGAGGATGCACAGGAGGATGAAGAGGATGACGAGAATGAGGTAGTGGAAGTCCCTACTACCAGCACTCGGCGTGAGTCTTGGGTGTGGCGGTTATTTACCATTCGTGGTAATGGTCCTAAGGTGCGTGCGGACCAAGTCACCTGCAACAAGTGCAAAATGGTACTCAGTCGCAGGAGGTCTGGTTCATACAGCTTTGGGACAACTACCATGAAGCGACACCTAAGGTCATTCCACACTGGGGCCATTTGCAAGGTTGCACCTTGCGAGGAGCGTAGTAGGTTGACTTCCTCTACTTCATCCTCTGTTTCCGATCCTGTCACCACAAGGAACACTCCTGTGGGACAGCGTATTCCTCAAGCTACCTCACAGGCCATACGCAATAGTGATGACCCTTACCTTTCGAGGATCACAGTTGTGTCTATGTACTGCAACGCAGTACTGTGCAGGGGGGAGAGACTTCGTAGTGCTTTTGAGGCTATCGTCTCAGAGCACGAGAAGATCTGCTCACTACCCAATTAAAACCCACTCTACATCTTCCTCTCTCCCCTCGCCCTTTCTTATCCCCGTGGTTGGTGTCCCCCACTTCCCCTCCTTTCCCCTCCTCTCCTAGTGTGTCGTGTATAAAAAACCCCAAAAAATATAAAACAACAAAAAATAAAAAAAAGGCTTTTTTCAAAGGCGCCTTTCACAGTTAAAAAATAGAAGTGAAAATATATGAAGCAGGGCCCTGTGTATTTTTTTAGAAGTCCACGGACAGTCCGCGAACTTTTAACATTTTGGAGTGCTGCCCTATCATAACCATTGCAGTTTTATCTGGAAGGAAGTGGTGGCTCTGAAAAGAGCCTTTTGGTGGTGTTTGTTTGTGTTTGAAAACTTTGAAATGCTCAACACCTACTACAAAATGGATGCTATAATTCCAAAAAAGGTCGCAATGCATTTTGTACATTTCTCAGAAAAATCTGATTGCCAGCATAAGTAAGATGGACTCCATCTCTGCGAAAAATGTACGTACTACGAAACATAATATTTTCATTGTGAAAAGAAGACATGCCAAAATCTCTTAGAAAGGCACAAACAGCCTTATTGACATTGTGCCTTGCTTTCTCCATTTGTGGACCAAATGAAGAAGAACGAAGCCACATTTGTCTCTGCGCAATCCATGAAAAAATTACTTGAGAATTTGGAAACATGTCCATGACCTTCCCAAGTGCTTCTTTCATTGCAAATTGCAAAGAAATTCCAGACACATGTCCTAAACCGTTCCCTCCACAATGAATTACAATTATGTCTGGCGTTGCTCTGTCTCCAATGTAACACAGAGAGGTAGCAAGTCCAACCACTTCATTCCAGGTACTCCATGCGAGTGCACTTCCACATTTGGGAATCCAAGATCTACAGCTACTCCATAGCTTTCTGCATGCACCTTCAACCAATGTATACACGAGTCTCCCAAAATCCAAACAATTTGTTTTCTGAAACACAGAGCCATAGCTATCTGTTCTACTCTCAGCAAAAAGAGTATCTGAGAAACTCTCTCCTGGCACAACACACCTACTAAACTTTCCTGACCAATCTCTTTCTCTGCTCATTCTCATTCGCATGGCTCCCCAACCCAAAATCCCCGGATGTAATACCCGATGTCTGCAGACTACCGCCATGTCCGCGGACATATCGTAACATGGACAGTCCTTTTACCATTTCCATTTCACTTTCTGTGCTATTCCCTCATTGGATATAGCTAAGAAGTTACATGACGATCCACCAATCACATCCAAGACCTTTACATCTAACTGCATCATCATAGATCACCACTTCAAATGTACTGTTAATCTCTCTGAGTACAAGTCTCATATCATTGGAAAGCACCTTCTACAAGAAATACTGTATAAGCCTCCAAGATTTCTACTTGCAGCTGCATGCATATCCATATGCATGAACACAAACTATAGTTATGCATATTTTCTGTAAAGTACATGTATAATTCTTATAGATTCATATAAACAGACTAACTGACTTTTAGCTTGTATAAGCTATAAAATGAATTTACTGTCATTATTTCCATCTCCTAAAATCAACTGTCACTTCCAAACCTATCTGCTATTTGATTTCTTTTTACACACACATTTTCAAAGCATGTTGAACTAACATATTTAAAGTACAATATGAAGAGTTAACATACTCAAACAAAATTGCATGCACACAGTATGTTCAAATATCAAACAACAATACTTGTACAGAAACATAAAATAATATGTATTTATTTATTTATTTACTTATATTTATATTGTGTGCAAGCAGCCCGTGGTATTGAGGTGCTCTTACTTACAAGAGCTTAGTTACAGAAATAGTGGTATTCAGTGGTACATTACGAATTCCACAAGGCATAGAAATTATATTTTGGCTGGTACAGTTAGTCATTACAATACAGTTTATGCATTAAAAACATATGATATGTATTCAACTGGTGCGACGCATCTAATTTGAATAAGATAGTTTTCATAGTTTTGAGGAAGGCGCTGAGGGTCAATGTCAATTAAAAAAATCAATGTCTAAATTAAAAACAGTGCTATACACAAACAAAATTACTAATTAGTTTCCTTTACAATTGCAGTGAAGACCATTCTCCTGAAAAGAAGCAGCCGAATTTGAAGTACAAAGAACAACTAAGAAGAAACCTGCTCATTTCAGAAAAAAAGTAAGTTGAATACCACCATATTATTTGTACTATTATTCTAATACACTGAATGGTCAATTCATGCTATTTCTGTGCCTAAAAATAGAGATTGTGCACCATTCTGTCTACAAATCCCCATTTTTTAAACAGAGATTTACAGGCAGAATGGCGCACAATTTCCTATTTTTCGACACACAAATGACCCAACTCAGCCCCTAGAATTTTGATATTATAGAACAAACAACTGTTTTAATTGTATACCATTAGATTTACTATTTGTACTTCTCCACACCACTAGCTTACTTTCTACTGTCATCTGAACCCCAGTTTAGTAGCACATAACATCAAGAATACCCAGCCCAACTAGTTGTAGTTGCCCATTGCACAATTACACACCATTACCTACATCTTTATCATCTTACTCAGACACTCATGCACACAGCACACATACATTAAGAACACCCCAACCCATACCTTCTTTATTTTTTTCAACAGACACTAAGGAATGCCTACCAAAAATCAAGTCCGTAGAAAGCAACGGAGAAGCAGAGCAAATGAAAATAGAAGTGTCCAAAACAAGCATCCATCTCTAGCAGAATTTGTAAAAAAAAGTTAAAACAAAACAGCTAATACAGTCATTTAGCGAAACAAAACAAGCTTCAAGTACATAAACTTTACATCCTCTATCAAAATGTAAAACGAACCACAAAATAATTAACAAAAAATCAGCTACCACTACAGATAAAACTGCTCCTATAAATCTTGATATAGTGCAAAAAAGTATTTTAGCAAAAATGTTCCGTCACAGAGTCCTTCAAAATCTTATAAAAACAGGAGAGAAATCAGGCTCAACTCTTAAAACCTATCGTAGGAAATTATTCTTAGAAGCGTTGATAGACAGTGCAATCCTTCTAAAAAAAAGTTATTTATTTTAATGTTAAACAAAATGAAACCACTAACAAAACTAATAACTAAATTACAAAAAAGACTTCTCAATAAACAAAATGTCAACAGAAATAACTTCTTAAGTATCTGTGGAGATGAGTGGAGTCACACTATGAGCACAGGACCATACTTTAATGAAGAAGCATACAAACAAAAGCAAACAAATACAATTGCCATACATAGCAGTGGACGAGGTTATGAAAAAGTTGATAAAACCATAATGGAACAAGAAATACTGCTTACAAATATATCCCCAGAAAACCTAGAATTACCTCTCCATTGAACTGAATCAGAACGTTGAGTATACAAATGGCCATGCACGTCAATGTGTAACATTCCCAAACAATCCTTCAAGTCTTTACGCCAATTCCTCAATCAATATGTGAAAGGCAAATACAAAATCAAAATTAAACTACTGCAACATATGGATACCTGTCCAGTGCGCAAGTACACAGGACTGCAAGGACATTCATTGGCTTGCATTTCAGGACCTACTTGCAAAACCACCTTCCATTATATCAAAATGATATCAACACATCATTCAACCATAAGAAATCTAGTCTATAAACTGTAATATACTAAAAGTCCTGCTTTAGCACTAGCCAATTTAAATAACATTCTTCTACATGGTACAGCAAAAGACCTACTTGAAGAAATCGACTATATCCAGAAATAATATTTTGGAAGTGAAAGCCACTTACAGAATGAAATAGCTTTAAAGCAAATTAGAAACAATTCTATGAATGGCAACCTTCTATTACACACATACAAAAAAGAAATACTGAAATTTAAAAGTACATCTGCTGAAGTACCAAACCATGTGTGTGTATGTTGCCGTAGAACTTTTTATAAAAGTAACACAAAACTGTAGACCTAACATACAAAATAGAAGACAATGAAGATTCTAAATGGTTTGAATTAGCTCTCTACCTTACAGCAGAAAACTAATACGAAATAAATGACCCCTTAATACTTTGCAGTTACTGCACTACAAAACTCGACAACAACCAAACTCCTTCACATGTTATCACAAGTAATTTGGAATTATTTCCACTACCAAAACCCTTACTACAACTCAATTTATATGAGAGCATCATAATTCATACAGTGCACCCCTTTCAGGCAATAATATGCCTTCAACCAAAAACAGCAAAATTACCTCCCTCTGAATTAGTGAAAGGTATTCGGGGAAAAGTATTTACCATTAGATCTAAAAGAAAATGTGCACACTCTAGGAGTGTAACGTCCAATGGAGCAATCTTGAATTATCTTAGTAAATAGTGTACCTACAAAAGACAAACACATTTGGCAACAACTGGTAGATTTACATAAAGTGGTTAGACAAGCCTTGCAATATCTAAAAGACAATAATGAATACTACAAAGAAATTAATATTGAAGAAAACTTGAAGGATACCACTGAAATAATTGAAGAGACACAAGAAGCTGGTCAATTTCAGCTCCTAGATCCTTCTACAATATCCAATACTTTAGACCATTATACAATTCACCCATTGCACTCTAATGACACTATAGAAGATGCACTAGAAACATACCAAATGTGTCAAACAAAAGGATCTCCAATCAGCATATGGGAAAAAAGTATAGAAGCACGTGCTTTTCCTCTACTCTTTCCAACTGGCAAAGGAGGAAGGTACGATGATAGACCTATTCATTACCGCTCATTACGGATGTATTCTGAAGATCCCAGATTTAGACAAAATGTGGAATACATATTCCACCTACTCTTTGAAAGTGAACTAGCAACTTTATGTTATGGAGTTGCACACACATTAAAATCAGGATCCCACTTTCAAAATATGTCAGCTACACAATTATGACAAAAAGTGCAACATAAAGACGAGGTTTTACAATCAAATATTACAAATCTGTTAGAAAATATGAGTGGTACAAAAGAGTACTGGTTTCGACGTCATGGAGGTGTACGTTGTATGATAAGAAACCTTGGCCCACCCACTTGGTTTGTCACATTAAGTTGTGCTGAATATGTATGGGACGATTTACATGATTTCCTACGCATATCAAACAAAAAAAAAACAAACATAGATATACTAACACCTGGAGAACTTTGTTCTCTAGATCCTGTTAATGTTTCAAGATATTTTCACCATCGCTTCATTGCTATGCTACACTTTATTTGTAATAAAACTACTCCTCCCCTCGGAGAAGTGCAACACTTCTTTTGGAGAAAAGAATACCAAGCCAGAGGGGCACCGCATATCCACATGCTCCTAAATTCGGTTAAGACAGTGATGCCACTGTTTTACAGTTTATTGAAAAATATGTCACTTGTGAAATTCCATCAGAAGCAACAAATAGTGATCTTCATGCACACATTTTACAATTTCAAAGACACAAATGTGGCAAATATTGTCGTCGCAAATACAAAAACAAAGGCAAATAATACACCAAATGCCGCTTTGGTTTCCCTGGACCGGTTACCAAAACAGGTCAAGTGAACAACTTCATGTCTTCAGTTAGACATAGGGCCTCATTAGGACCCAGGCGGTAAGGGGTTTACGGCGGCGTAAACAGCGCCGACCCTTACCGCCTGATTCCGAGGTCCCTTAGCGCCATGGAGGTTTTAACACCTGCTTTTAGCAGGTGTTAAAATCCATGGCGCTAAGGGACCTTGTTGTTAATTACGCCACCGTAATTTACGGTGGCGTAATTAACGCCTTCCCCACTCCCATTATGCCCTATGGGGCAAAAATGGGAATGGGGAAGGGTAAATGGGGATTGGGGACTTACCGGCCCGCCGACCTCGGAATGGGGCGGTAAGTCCGCCTACCACCATGGCGGAATTGCAACCTTAGCGGCATGGACCATAGTGCTAATAGCACCATGGTCCTCCGCCAAGGTTGTAATGAGGGCCATAGTGTTAAAGGTAAATCATCTAAAAATACATATTAGATAAAATGAACAGAAGAAGAAAAATATATCAATGATTACAATGCAATCATTGCCCACTTATGGAACGCAAACATAGATGTGCAGTACATTGCAGACAATTCGACTGCAGTTGCACAATATGTTACAGCATACTTAACAAAAGCAGAAAAAACAGAGCTCTAAGACCTCTGGAATAACATGTCATCAGACAAAACACTGTATCAGAAATTATATAGCTTGGGCATAAAAATGCTCTCCCATAGAGAATGTGGCTCCTATGAAGCAGTAGATTGTTTAACTGGTACTGCTCTGTATGGAAAATCTGAAAATATAGTATGGCTAAGTCTTGGTCCTGCTAAATCTAGAAAAAGAGTTCTAAAATAATACGAAGATATAGAAACAATAGCCAAACATGATCCCAACAGCCAAGACATTTTAAAAAACAATTTACTGGACAAATATTACCCAAACAGAAGTAACACTTTGGAAATCATGACTATACCACATAGCCCAAAACTTCACATACAAAAATAATATAAAACCCGATGATAAAAAGGTAAATTCAGAGTGACAAATTGTGATGGCAGCTTAGTAAAACTCACCAAACGAAATTTAATTAATCATATCAAATTGTCATTAAAGACTCCTCAACATAAAGAACTATATTACATGTCCTGCTGCAACTCTTTAAACCATGGAGTATAGAAGAAGAAATACTAGATAACTATGACTCATATGAAGACGCTTTCAAAGCAAATGAAAGCGCTATAACTGATGTAAACTTTACAGAGTACAAAACAATGTTGCACAATGAACAGCAACACGAAGAAGAACTCCAGGCCCAACTAGATAAGGACATTCCTGACAGACAACCTTCTGCAACAGGAAGCCAAGAACCACTGGGAGAGCCACTAAAAACAAATGAGGCGGAATTAGCTATGACAGAAGTAGAAAACACCATGTGTCAGTATGAAGATAAAGAAGAGTTAACTATACTACAATCAAAACTAAACAATGAACAACGTAGCATTTTTCAAGAAGTAACAAAAGAAATTGCACATGGTGTACAACATGAAAACAAAGAGTGCACCTGCCAAAATTACAAACCTACACTCCTGTACGTCAGTGGTGAAGCTGGTTCAGGCAAAACATTCTTAATCAAAATCATCAGTAAGTTCTTTCAACAATTGACAAACAACAAACTGTCAGCTGTTGTCACTGCCCCCACAGGTTTAGCTGCCTACAACATAGGCGGTGTCACTTTACACCGATTACTACTCCTGCCAGTAGAACACCAAAACAAATTAGACTATTACAAACTTTCTACAGAAGCTGCAATGGAACTATGCAGAGTATTAAAACAAATGAAAATGCTACTAATAGATGAAGTGAGCATGGTCTCCAACCTAATGTTGGCTTTGATTCACCTCACACTACAAGAAGTATTCAAAACAAACTATGAAGAGCTCTTTGCAGGAAAACACATTATTGTTTTCGGAGATCTTCAATTGACACCAGTGAAAGGTGAGCCTATTTTTAAAACATTAGGACACAAACTCTGCCGTAAAACTGTTGGCAGCATTGAAACCTTTGACAACATTTCCAATACAGAGAATTAACACAAAATATGCAATATGCGGCAATCTGCAGATCTCACTTATGCCAACATCTTAAAAAGTATTAGAGTTGGCATACTATCTCAAGAAGTACAAGCAATATTGAAAACCCAGCACATTCATGCACTTTATGGTGATAATGTATGTGCCTACAGATGTTATGGAACAATTAGCCTACAAAAATGTCAATTGTATGGCCTTAATGCCAACTCTTGCAAGCTGTTTCAAATTCAATGAAACAATGTTAAATAAAGAAATGCAACCAATAATGGAAATTAGCGCCACAGACAAACTAGACATACATGGTGTGTGAACAAGCCACAACAAGACTAAATAGTTTAGAAAATTGAATCTCCAACACAGCTGGGCTGGAAAAAATATTAAAATGATCCTTAAATTGCAGAGTAATGCTGAAACGTAACCTTGACGTGGACCAAGGACTAGTTAATGGAGCACTGGGAACAGTTGTTGGCTTTCAAAAATACCCACGTGACAACAACATACAGTTTGTCAATATTCTCTTTGACAAACTTTCAGAAGTAAAAAGGATAGGATGCTCAACAGCTCGATTCCTTCTCTTCAAAGACATGTATATACGCAGAGAACAATTTTCTCTAACTCTTGCATATGCAGACACCATTCATAAATCACAAGGTCTTACCCTAGACAAAGCATTAATAAACATTGGTAACACAGTCTTTAAAGAAGGCATGAGCTATGTAGCACTATCATGCTTACGTACACTTGAAGGTCTATTTCTAATCAACTTTGATGCAAGTAAAGTAAATGCTGATATTCCTTGCATTTTAGAATACAATAGATTTCGTCCACTATACTCCCCCATCTAAAAACATATCCTGGTCCACAAAAAGTAAAACGTTGTAAAAAAAAAAACTGACGGGCCGATTCATGGAACAAACGTGCGCCGAAAATCCATGCGCAATCAGGCGCAAGGGAGCGCAAGCGTGAGAAACGCAGCGCACGCGAACGCGTGCGATTCAAGGAAGACCCTGCGCGTGTTTCCCGCTGTCCGTGCGCCCAATCCAGCCATGGCGCATGCAGGCATACACGGCGTGCGCCACGCGCACAGCAAAAATGCACATAGCGCGGCGCACACAACCAAAGTGGGCGGAACAGTGGGCATAACACGCGGAATGGGGAACAACGCGTGAAAAAGAAGGCGTAACTGGGGAAGTACTGCAGGGAACTACACGGAACGCCCACACGCACACGAACAACCCATATTCATGGATCCGAATACGGGAAACCCGCGCACAGCAAAAGACGCGCACAGGCGTCAACGCGTCTGCCACACGAAGGCAGGCGGAAGCGTCCCCACGCACAGTACAAAAGTGCGCGCAAACAACAAACACGTATATACAGCTACGATGAATGCCCCATTTGTCGCAGCACTGATCGTGGGACACCGCAGGAGGAGGAGAATAGCCAGGGCACGCATTTTTGCACCACGGACAAGCCTTTTGGGATGCCTGACGACCAGGTCTATGGCAGGTATAGGTTTCCACCCCATATCATCCTAGACCTGCTCAGGGAGTGGGAAGATGACCTTACATCCCCCACCCTTTGCTCCCAAGCATTGAGTCCCTTGGAGAAGCTGCTCAATGTCCTGCATTTTTTGGCCACTGGGTCATTTCAGCGGACTACTGCCATAGTGGGGGGGGTCTCACAGGCCACGCAGTCACGCTGCCTACACCAGGTACTGGCAATCATGACAGCGCGCCCCTCAGTCCGCAGGCACATATACATGCCCAGAACACCTGCAGAAAGGCAGGCCGTTGTCCTGGATATTTTCAGGGTGGCACACTACCCCAAATTGCTCGGTGCCATAGATTGCACCCATGTGGCCCTACGTCCACCTAGGGCCACTGAGCACATCTACCGAAACCGCAAGCACTGGCATTCCATCAACGTACAGGTGGTATGCGATGCAAAGGGAATCATCACCTCTGTCTATGCAAACTACCCTGGCTCCACCCATGCCAGTTTCACATACAGAATGTCCGCCCTGAGCCGGGCCCTGGAAGCTGGGCAGCATGGCGACACATGGCTCCTAGGTGAGTGCAAATGCCCTTGCACATGCATGCAAGTCACACACAGACAAATACCCAAACCCTAATAATCTCAACTATTATCACCTCCCCAGGGGACAGTGCCTACCCTCTGAGCAACCACATGATGACGCCAATCCGGAACCCCACCACACCACCCCAGGTAAGATACAACGCCGCCCATATTGCAACCAGGGCCATAGTGGAGCGCGCATTCGGAGTGCTCAAGTCACATTTCCGCTCCCTTGACCGCTCTGGCGGGCAACTACTCTATGCACCCCCAGTAGTGTGCAGGATCATTGTGGCAGCATGTGTCCTGCACAATGTTGCAACACGGCAGGGCGTCCCGGTGGACATGGTGGTGCCCCCACATCCCCAACCACAGGCACAGGCGCTGCCCATGGGAGGGGACAGGGCACGTGGCGAGGAAGCCCGGACCCAGCTTGTGGCCACATTTTTCACCTAAACTCCCACCCCTGCGGAGTGCACACAGGCCTGGCACATACCAGGTGACAATCGATGATGACAAAGAGACAGTCAACTGTCACAACCCTACCACCCTAAGATAGTTGCCATGGAAGTCCCACATCGTCTGCATCCCTAGCTACTTAAACACAAGCTATCCTGTGTGACCAAAAGGCACACATATGACATATGACATGATATGGCCTATACACAAGTATTTCAAGGTGCGATGAGGCAGGGAGGGGGGAAGAATGGAAGACAGACAACGGTACTACTAGGCTAGGTGTCATTTAGATTGTGCAAGTGCAGGGGTAGGGGGAAGGGAATAGTGCAAGGGGAAAGGGAGGGGGGGGAGTGCAGTACAGGGGAAGTAGACCAAAAACAAATACATAGGTCGGCTAGTGGCAACTGCAAAGGTAAGTGCAGACAAGTGCTGGGAAGGGGGGGCTGTAGGGATAGAGAGACAGTCCCGCAGTGCAGGGGTTGCCAGGGAGGCAGTGCAAGTGGAGAGTGGCTGGGCCAGGGACCGAGGTCGGTGAGAGTGGCCCAGTTGCAGCTCCAGTGCAGTTCCAGTGAAGAATTCCGCAAGGGAGAGGCAGAGAGAAAGCAGAAGCAAAGAGGAAGGTCTTGAGGTGCTTCCCGAACCGGAGATGGTTCCCCTCAAGTTCAAGTGAGGCAGGAAGGCTGTTCCAGAGGGAGGGCCCTGCCGCGGAGAGAGATCTAACCCCAGCTAGTTGCTCTGAGAAGCGGATGACCCTGACATGCAAGGTGTGCATCACACACACCTGCAAAACAGGCCATGACCATCACTGTCATGTCACTCAAACCCTCCCAAACCACAACATGACATGGCAAGCAATACCCATACACCAACACAGTAATGATAAGGTACACATTGCCATGTCCAAAATCTACAGTGGCATCAGACAATGATGCCTGACCTGGAATCAGATGAAATGACAGACCAACAACCTCCCACCCAAAATAAGACATTTCCAAATGCATTACAAGAGTTGTAGACGTAACATAACAATGAATGCTTGTCTACATGCACATTGTGCATTGCAAAATCAACACTGCAGCTTCTGTGTGCTGTGTCCTACTCCTGCAACACACTGCTCAGCGCACAGCACAGTGAACAGCCATTGTGTGTGATGCACACCCTGAGCATCACATCTAAGTGACAGACCACATCAAAAAGCAAATTAGGCATGTACAGGATCCATAATGGGTCACATAACATGTGCTGCAGGGACACAGTGGCCACCACAAGGCAAACAGTGTACACATGGATATGCAAGGGTGGGAGTACATGGAGTGCATCAGAGTGCAAGTGTGTGGTTCTGCAAGGACATGCACTCCACATATGCATGTGCACTCAAGTGACCATCAGTGTTCTCTACACATCACATGTGAACATTCACCATGTGTACACCCCAGCATGTCAAACCACAACTATCCCCTCGCACCTGAAAGGTAAACACAACACATGAACAGGCATTGATCAGCAGAACACAACATGTACATAGGATACCACCATTACAATGTCAGAGTTCCCATCACACTGTAGGGCAAGGCAACTATCAACAACAACCCCCCCCTCCCTCACAAATGACCATGATCCACTGAACAACTGCACCTGGGTCATGGAGCCTTCAAACCTCAATTCCACCTGGCCACAGGATCACCTTTACCCTTCGTCACCATCTCCCACCTTGTGTGTAAAAATGTGCCTGCACCCTCATAATCCACACTCATTTCCAAAATCACAAAATCCAAGCCAGAAAAACGAACCAGAACACCCTCCAGTAGATGACTTGACGTAGCAGTACCTCACAAAGGCCAAGTGCTACCACAATGATGCAACAACCAAGGTAGCACAGTAAAACAATGTCACAACAGGATGTGAACCATGTGTGGTACATGACAGGATGATGCACCATGAACGGATGTGCACTGTCACAGGTCCCGTGTACAGGCGCGGGAGTGTCACGAAACAACCACCCCACTGTGTCCCGGGTGCCTGCAAGGTCAAACTCACACAGGCCCCTGTGACCCTGGTGGGGAAGGAGGTTCAGGGATATGCAGTCGGGACAGGTGTTGACACACTGGATGACTGGAATGAGTGGCAGGAGAGGGGAGGAGGAATGACACATGAAACTAGTGAATGCACGAAAATGTACTACCTGCATGAACACATACACAATCCAATCAAACTTGGACATCATTGTCATGGCCTTCTGTAGTCCAGGCTTAGGAGTGGTACGAACCAACCACCCCCTCTAGGGTTTTGGCGCCTGCAAGTTCGGGGCTTACACAGGCATCCGCAACCCCAGCGGGGAAAGAGGGTTAGGGAACGTTGCTTGGATAGGAACGGGAAGCAGGAACACTGGGTAGAGGGTACAGGGTTCAAAATTTCATAGGATTCCGGGTGATTAGGGGGAAAAAAACATACCAAATTGAACCACACATACATCCATGCATTAGTACACTCCCCAGCAAGCCTATGCAGAGCAGTTTGAAAGAAAAACAACAAGACACTTAGCTCTGGTTTTGAGTGCTGGCCTCCTGCCTGCGCACTCTCAGGTCCGGTTACAGGAGCACTGCAATGCTGCAAAGAGAGCCACAGTCAACAACCTCTACGTACCAATTACACAAAAACACAACACCAAACATGCCCTATAGCAACAAACTACTCTCCAAACAGACAATCTGGTGTAGATGCTTCGTACCCATATATAACATTACCCCTGTGACGGGTCATACACAGTCAATGCAGTAAGTCAGCCGCCGGTGGGTGCGTGGCAAATGGAACACCAATGTGTCACAATTCACACAACATGCAATGTTCCCTGGGTAAGCAGACAGACCCATTTAGCAAGCCATGACTTCTGAGCAAGTTGCGTACCACCATGATCGAAACAAAGTTGGCAGTGCATTTATCATAAAGGACATGGAAATGATATGCACTGCACCCGAGTATGTCCCTTGCTGTATGTCCCTCTGAGCTGCCCCTTTCCATGTCTCGGAAGGCTACATGGTTGATACAAGTGCCTCAATGGACCTTGGTGTACCGGAGGGTATGTGCCACTGCCCCTGCACGTGTCACAGACAACCTTACAATCAACAGCCATCAGTCCACAAACACATGTGAGCTGCATTGTGTGCTTCAACACCAATATTCGTCTAAGCTCACCCTCAGTGCTGTGACTAAGCCTGCATGTGCAACTCGCCTGGTGCAAGCTTTGCTGTGTTGTGGCCCCCTGTGCTGCTCACCTTGCCTGGAGTTCCTTGGAACACGTCAGCAGTTCTAGTATGTAGGTCTGCAATCCCTGTGCCTCTGCTTGTGCACACATGTGCATGTGGGCACCAACAAACGTCCAATGGGCCATGTCTGCTGGCTAAGGTGCTCTGGAGACTCATCCCCCTGCAGAAAGGGCATGACACACATGATTAATGCTTCAAAGTCATCTGTGTGTGTCTCATCAGGCATCTCATTACTTGACCATGTCAGAGAGTCACATCATTAATCACACCATCAGTCCATCTTTCACATCCAAAGTGTGGAACACTATCTACAGCATGAATTGCAACAAGCACGTGTACAGTAAAGATAAGAAACATACTACACAATGCATAGCAATTAATGTAAACATTAATCATGACACACCCCATCTAGCAAAAGCTGAACAGTGGACAATAACACCAAAATCATCCCCACTAGGGGTGTAAACACAAGTCACACAGCACCAGACATGCCACAGATATGTCAGTCCAAAGCCCTTGTGTAAAAGTCTGTGACACCGAACCATCCTTGCGATCCCATGGATAAGGGAGGCAGGAGTGGCATATGTGAGTCAAGGACCCCAAGCAGCAAACACATACACAAGACAAGCCTGAAGGGCCCAGCTGGATCAGACAGTGGATGCCTTCAAAAGCCACAAAGCACCGCACCGTCACATGAAAGCACAATAGACAAGCAATTTTAAACTAAATCGACTATTAACTAATTACACTAACAATGGAAAACCTACATTACCTAATTAAACTAACTATCAAACAGAAACTTAACTAACTAAACTAAAAGAAAAATCAAAAATGGCCACATACGACCCGGGGGGGAGGGGAGGCACCCAGGAGGGGGGAGGTACAGGATGCTGCTCAACATCCACATGCGATGATGCTGAGCCAAAAAAAAAACCTCCATGGGCTCAACGCCTGCACAGCCCGACCTATGTGGGAGATAGATGGTCGTCCGAGTCTGGCTCATCCTGGAAAGGAGGACGTGGCACAGTAGCCTGGCCACGCCTAGCCGCAGCTTGCCCCTCGTCGGCAGCAAGTCTGCCGGACGGGTGAGCCTGGTTCTGTGTGGCGATGTGACGTAGGTCTGCATGCAGAACCTCACGTGATACACGTGCTTCCTCTTGCAAGGTAGCACGTGTAACACAGAGTTCCTCCTGCAAGGCCTGGCTGGACAACCGCTGCACCTCCCGGCAAGCCTGTAGCTCAGCCGAGATGGTACGCTCAAGCTGTGCAAACCTCTCCTCTGCCTGCTGCCTCTGGGACATCATAAGACACCCAGAGTGGATCTGAGGGAAGCATACTCCTCCCTCAGGGCATCCATGTGCACCTCTGCGTGAGCAGCAATTGCTTGACGCAGAGACGACATTTCAGCCTGGCGTGCCCTGTCTGAGGCCGCCATGCCCAGCCTGAGCGAGCGGGCCGTGGACCGTGCCGCCTGCTGCTGGAGAAGCACCTGCCTAGCACAGATCGGGCCACACACTCCATGCTCTCAGCGATGTTCTCCATTGCTGCCCCCTGCCGTTCGGAATTGGCAGTCATGTCTTGCTCCCACTCAGTATAATGTGGCTGTGTGCGGCAACTGCGTTGCCGGGTTTGACCCCTGCGGGACCCAAGGACCGGGGGTCCTCGCTGTGTTGGCACCGCCCGCGGCTGCACGACAACATGCCCCCATCGACGTGATGTCCCAGGCACATCAGTGACTGGTGTGGAGGGTGACCCTGCGTCCCGATCCACCACGGGCGGAGGAACCAAGACTGTCTGATCCCTCAGTGCAGGGGTCGCAGACAGAGGAGTGTCCACATCAGAATCACTCACCCCTGACACATGGACTTGATGCTCATCCAACTGAACATGGACGTCAGAGTCGTCATCAAGGCTGGACTCATAGGCAGCCAGAGACAAGATGGACTGCAGCACTTGGGGGTTTCGTGGCCTACCACCCACGACCCCCACTAGTGGCGGGTTGATGTGGTGGTAACAGCCCTGTGTCTGGCATGACAACACCATCCTCCGCCTCCATTGCGTCATCACCTGAAAAATAGAGAGAAAAAAGAAAGGTCACTACACAGAAGCACACAACACACACACACACCGACAGCAAACGCATCCGGCAGACATGTGACACACAACATATAGCCTGGCATGCATGCTGGGTCAACTTTGAATAGCTTCTGTGATCAGACCTGTTGAAAGGTGGCGGTTTCCATGGAAGTGGTTCTATGCAGTGCAGAAAATGTGTACGCCACTCACTTCCTACATGTACAAGGACTCCATGGTGTGTGCCAGGAAATGTGAAGGCAGTGCAATGTCAAATTCAGACATCACGTGCATTGTGCATTCAATGTGTACCATATCTAGAAGCCAAGCACCCCTCCACCCCAGTACCAAAGCAGGGATGCCTAACATGGTATCAAAAGGCTGACCATACACCTGTGTATTGACAGGCAGTGTTGACTGACATCAACAGCTTAATGTGATTCAAGTGACAACACTGCAAATGATGCTGGGACAGTAAGCAGGACAGATGATAACAACTCTGGATTCCGCCCATGTGTGACGAAGACACAACAACAGTTGGACAGAGTCATTGGCCATTGAACAGGCTGAGGCCTGTGAGCCACACAGATTGTCAGACCCTAAACATGTGTGCAACGCAGGACTGAGCCACAGTTGACATGGGAAGGCTGATGAGATGCCAGGCAATGTATGTAACCAAGGACTTGTATTACAGTGATCATCCAGTCAAGGACACATAGGGGCATGCGTGCAATGCACATGGAGCATGAATGGGCACTCATGTCCCTGCGGGACATCTGACCTATGCACAGTACAAGTGAGATACCCTGCATCGAGTACTAAGGCTGTACCACACGGCATATGTCTGGCAGATTCTACGCTGGAAGTTAGCATCTACACAGGACACATGAACAAGAAAGTACACATTGGCAAGATTGAAGCAGACCAGTGCAAAGGTGGAACTGGGGTGCAGAGTGGCAGAGGAGGGGCAAGGGAGCATGCCTACATGGAGTCCCCGCATGCAGGCAGAGGAGACATGCATGACGGAAGCATTGCATTACTTACACTTCAGAACCATGTACACGTCACATGTAGCGGCAATCATGCACAACACATCCCACAAGTGAAACACACACGTCCTCAACAAACATGCATCAACACTGACTGGACTGCGCATCAAAGTCCAGCATCTCTCCCACTCCTTCGACCAATTCAGGTGGTATGAACTCCGTAACGAGAGCCTCATGCGGAGTGAGCTCTTCCTCCTCTGGTGCAGGCCCACCGCCAGTCACCAGAGTCAAATTGTAATTAGAGGCACGCTTAGCCTTAGTGCTGCGTTTGATGTCATTCCAACGCTTTTTGCACTCTTGCACCGTGCGCACCTCATGACCGAATGAACTGACATGTTCCGCAACATGCTTCCAGTGGGTGTCACGTTGGGCAGCCGTAGTCTGACTATTGGCACCCACTAGCATGTCACGGCTGTGGCCCCGCACGTAGTCCACGAGGAAGTCCAGTTCCTGCTTACAGAAAGGCTTCTTCCTCGACGTGCAGGAGGTCATGGCTCTGTGTGGGGTCCCAGCCTGTACTGCAGGTGCAACCTTCCTCCTCTTGGACTGTGGCGCAGACCCTGGCTGGCTAATGCCGCCCTGACCAGTATGGCCAGTGGGTTCGGTGGATTGAGCCAAGGGAGTGGCAGGTGGAGGGATGACCAAAGGCCTGACTTGTGTCAGTGGCAGCTGGGTGCCCACTAATGGACCCTGCGCAGCAACATCAGCTGTGGCAGGGTCATTGACCGCAACGGTCCTGGTTGGCAGACTCACAACCGGGGTGCTGTTGGGTGCATCTGCCCCTGCACTTGCCAACACCCGGCTGTTCGGGGCAGCAGATGACATGACTGCACCAGGAACACGTGTCTTGGTCTGAGCAGCCCGGCCTGCCCCTATGGTTTCCCCCCTGGCCTGTTGGAGATCTACCAAGGGCTCTTCAAGTGCCAACGCAGCCTGCGCTGGCAGACCCCGAGCCTGGGTGGCGGTGTCCACAGCTGCACCTGCAGCTACCACTACCCTTGGGCCCGTGGCAGTCGATGGAATGGACTGCCGGGTCAAATGGGTGCCAGTGCCAGATGCAGGAGCTGCATCCCCCGGAACCACAGGGGGTGGTGGCATGACTGCACCGACACATGGCACAACATTGTGCTCAAGTGGTGCACCCCTGCCTCTTCCCCCTCTGTGGCCGCCCTGGACACCCTGGAGTCCCCCTACTCCCTGGTCACCACGGCCATGTCCCCGAACACGCCCGCCACGAGGAGGATGCCCAGCTGAGGCGCCCCTCGCCTTTGGTGGCCTCCCAACCATGGCACAGATGTAGTAGTGCTGGCACAGATGGAGTGGTGCCAATGGGAGGTGTACACCACAATTGACCTGGGCAATTGGGGTGAAGGGGGTGGGAAGCAAGATGTTAACAGCCCCCCTGCACCTGCAAGGCTGTATGTGACCCCGTTGATGTGGTGACGGGTCACGCAACGCTCAGGCACCCCAAAACTGCAGTAAAACCTGCAGCCTACGTGCGTGGATTCAACCTCCCGCAGTACGTGGTGGCACCCAGTAACACGAATAACGTGTACGCGTGGGACACGCAGCTACTATGACATCGAAAATGGGTGCGATAGACAGGGGCACCCGCAGTGGGAAAAAGAGCGTGTGCGACTCACCGTCTGACTAGCGCGATGCAGAAAAACACGCGTAGCCAATACTCCTGCCAAAAGAAGAGATACGTCCTTGATAGCTGTGAAGTTGTGATGGCGCGCGAAACTACAGGAAGCAGCAACACACGTCGGTCTCCACGAAAGGCACGTACAGCGAACTGCTGGGCCCGCTCACATTTAACCCGTGCTGAGGGAAACGCATGCGCGCGTCACATCACTTACACGCATGGGCCCTTTCCTCGTATTACACGCGGACGTGCAGTTTTTCACGCGCGCTGAAATGCCCATGCACGCCTGTGCGGGTCACGTCACAGGGGCGCTTGCGCTTCAGGGGCCTTCTGTCCAATGAAATTGCGTATGCGTGCAGACGCGCTTACGCGCTAAGGGCCTTTCCTCGAATTACACGCTGACGTGCCGAATTTTCACATGCCAAATCACTCCGTATCAAGCTGGCCACTTAAGCACACGGAAGACCACGCTCCTGCCCAGAAGGCCGAACTACTGCCCCCCAGGGCCCCGAGCACGCTCCTACCTGCCATCTGCTGCTGCCTGACTGCCTGCTGCCCACGTGCCCTGCCATTTGCTGCCTGCACATCAGCCAGGAGTGCTGTTGCTGTGACCACCCCTGCTGGAACCGAAGACTCCCGACTGGGATTCCATCGCTCCACAGCCCAGCCCCAGGACCCAGTTGCCCACCCACTCCTGCCTCTGGGGTTGTCATGTCGGGCACTGCAACATCTGGCACCACTGACAACCCTCGGCCAGAGAGGCAGAGGGGCACCAGCTTCAGTGCCATCGAAGTTGGTGTCCTGGTGGAGCAAGTCATGGGGCAGTATGATGCCCTCTCCGGAAGTTCCCGCGCCGACAAGGAAGGACAGACTCGGATCTGGACTGACATCGTGACTGCCATCAACGCGGAGGGGGTGGCAGTCCGCGACTTCCAACATGTCAAGAAGCGCTGGGAGGACTTCAGGTCCAGGACCCTGAACAAGGCCCGGTGCCTCTTGAAGGCAGCGGATGCCAAGGGGCGCCGGGGCCACTTGTCGGAAGATCAGATGAGGGTCCTGGAACGCATATCCCCAGTGCTCCACGTCCAGGTCCTTGAGAGGCAGAGCCGTCTGGAGTCGAGCGGTAAGTGTACATGCATCCTGATTGTGAGCTGTGCGTGTGGTGATGTTTCAGTAGTGTGCAGGTTGCACATCTGTTTGTATAGGGTCAAGTATGGGTGGGGGTGTACAGGGCCGTGGGGCTAACACATGCGAGGGCTGGAATGTGTGAGACATGGATGGTGCTTGTGTGTGTAGGCTTGCATGCCAAATGCAGTTGTGTGGGCACACATGTTTGGATGAATGTGTATGTAAGTAGACATGTCCGTGATGTCATGCATGTATGTTGTTTTCAGCTGCATGTATCAGCACTGTGTACATGTGCAATTGTGTGTATTTGACAAGGGTGCAACAGTGATGCAACATGGATGCATGTGACAGCCGGATGTGGAAGCCTGATTGGTAGATGTGACATGGATGCCCATCTGAACACTGCGGCACTTAGCAGAGGTGTACACATGCATGCAAGTGTGGTGGTGTGTGTACATGTGTGGTGCACTTCCTGTGTTGCATGTGATGTCTGGCTCAGCTTTGCCTGCTCATGCTGTTGTATGGGTATGGATGGTGCTGGCAGTTGCGATATGGCTGTGGTACGGCTCATGTGTGGGAGTTGAAATGACATGTGTGTTGGGGATTGTGATGGCATGTCTGAGGTGTGCCAATGCCACTCATGTACAACTGTCATGTGTGTATGTGTCCATTGTACAGTGCCCTGATGCCTGTGTTTTATTTCTCCCTGTCTGCAGCGTCAACTGATGAAGAGGGCGGAGAAGGTGCTGTGGAGCACAGCGGCGGGGATCCCACCGCCAGCCGGAGACGCAAGGCCCGGCGCCCCTCCCATGTTGTCATCTCGTCGAGGAGTGAGGAGTCCGGTGCCGCGTCCCAGGCCGCAGCTGCCGGGGGGAGGTCCAAGAGGCAGAGGTTGGAGTTGGACTCCTCGGACACAGAAGGGGCAGCTGGGACCCCACAGGGCCCAACGGGGGAAGATGGCACGGAGTCATCCAGGTTGATGGTGGTGGGTTTGGTGGAGGAGGAGGCCGTGCAAGCAACAGAAACGGGGTCTGGAGGTGGGGACCCCACTGGTGCTAGTGGTGCAGTGCAGGACCAGGGACAGGAGGCAGCAAAGGCTGCCGCGGAGGTGCCTGTGTGCAATCCTGTCCCTGATCCTGTCCCTGCATCATCTTGCACCAGCAGGGATGCCTACGTCCAGACCCGTTTTCAGGCAGGGGATGAGCAAACGACAACTGGCCTTCCTCTGCCTGCAGACGTGGCTATCCGGGTACGGGTTGAGCCTGTCCTGACTGGTGTGGCATTGCGTGAATGGGCCATGCGAGGTGACCTGCAGTCTTTTCATGAGGAGACTGCACGTCATCTTGAATGGCTCGTTGACCACGTCAGCCTGCTGGGACAGGTCACCCAGGCCGGATTCCTCCGTTTGATGGGGCTTGCTACGACCCCCTCCTCAACTGAACCCCCTACGCACCAGTCGTCCTCCGTGCCATCTTCCCACCCATCAGTCACCGGGGTGCCCTGTGGAGCTGCCTCTGACGGTGCGGGCAGGCTGGTGGAGGAGTCATCCCTGCCATAGTCGGGAGTCGGACGTCCAGCAGGGGTGGCCACATCAACGACTGCACCCCAGCCGGCGGAGGATGTGCAGGCAGCAGGAGGCAGTGCACGGGCAGAGGCACAGCAGCAGCAGCAACGTGGTGGGAGCCATGAAGGCTCGGGGCCTTCATCATCGGAGGGGCAGGCATCGGCCGGAGGGCAGGAGGACCCAGGACAGAGAGTGTCTTCCGTGTGGCAGCGGTTGGGCCATGCCATAGATGCGGAGCGGCAGCGGGCGGAAGAGGCACGGCTCACAATGGTCAGGGCGGAGAACTCCATGCGGAGGGCCCTGAGGCGGGCCGAGTGCCTCGAGGCAATCCGCAGGGGGTTTGGAGGTGGACACGTCGACGGTCCTGCGGACCCTCGGGGCCATGGAGGAGGACCACGTCCAGGACATTGAGCAGGAGTTCGATGATGCCCTGGCCCCGGACATCCAAAAGTGAGCTGTCAGACTAGCCCGCTGCCCTTGTACATAGTTATGTAGGTAGTGTTAGGTTTCATTTTTTTTTAAATTTATTTTGGACCTTTTGGACATTGGCCACATTTTTGTATATGGTTTATTTTATTAGTTAGTGTAGTTGGATAGGTTTCATTTCTTTTGTTGGGATAATGGACCCTGGCTTGTTCGTCTGTACATAGTTCACTGTTGGATTTTATTTTTCTTTCACAATTTACCCATGGAGCAATGGCTTTCAATTATTATTTCCCATTGGATTTTCTTTTGTGGACAGTGACTTTGGACACCATTACTTTGGATTATGATTTTTGGTTTTGCTTTTTTTCACGGACATGCTTCTTTTCATTTTTGTACATTCCCATTTCTGTTTCTTTATTTTTGATTCTATTTATGTTTCCTTTAATACATATTTTTTAATCGAACTTCAATGTGTAGTATCATCTCATTGGTTTCATGCATATCATGATATGGGTTTTGAGATTCACTGACACCCATTGGGTGTATGTGAGGGAAATGTGTTTGTTTCAAAACTTGCCATTGGTGTTCTGTCGTGTAATTGCCAATTATGAGTGGGTGGATGCAATACTCGGGTGGGTGTTTTGCATTTGGAGGCTGACCATAGGGACCAGGGATCTAGATTGTGATGACATGTTGGCTGGGGAACATGAGTTGGGGCCTGCTGGCAGGTGCCCCACAGTGCAGGGGGGTGGGGGTGGTGGGGAACATGAGTTGGACATGGGTGGGGGCCTGCTGGCAGGTGCCCCACAGTGCTGGAGGGTGGGGGTGGGGGTGGTGGGGAACATGAGTTGGACATGGGTGGGGGCCTGCTGGCAGGTGCCCCACAGTGCTGGGGAATGGGGGTGGTGGGGAACATGAGTTGGACATGGGTGGGGGCCTGGTAGAGGGTGACCCTGCACTGCTGGGGGGTGGGGGTGGTGGGAGACATGGGTGGGGGCCTGGTGGAGGGTGACCCTGCACTGCTGGGGGATGGGGTGGTGGGAGACATGGGTGGGGGCCTGGTGGAGGGTGACCCTGCACTGCTGGGGGATGGGGATGGTGGGAGACATGGGTGGGGGCCTGGTGGAGGGTGACCCTGCACTGCTGGGGAATAGGGGTGGTGGGAGACATGGGTGGGGGCCTGGTGGAGGGTGAACCTGCACTGCTGGGGGATGGGGGTGGTGGGAGACATGGGTGGGGGCCTGGTGGAGGGTGACCCTGCACTGCTGGGGGATGGGGGTGGTGGGAGACATGGGTGGGGGCCTGGTGGAGGGTGACCCTGCACTGCTGGGGGTGGGGGTGGTGGGAGACATGGGTGGGGGCCTGGTGGAGGGTGCCCCTGCACTGCTGGGGTATGGGGGTGGTGGGGGACATGGGTGGGGGCCTGGTGGAGGGTGCCCCTGCACTGCTGGGGGATGGGGTGGTGGGAGACATGGGTGGGGGCCTGGTGGAGGGTGCCCCTGCACTGCTGGGGAGTGGGGGTGGTGGGAGACATGGGTGGGGGCCTGGTGGAGGGTGCCCCTGAACTTCTGGGGGTGGGGGTGGTGGGAGACATGGGTGGGGGCCTGGTGGAGGGTGCCCCTGCACTGCTGGGGGGTGGGGGTGGTGGGAGACATGGGTGGGGGCCTGGTGGAGGGTGCCCCTGCACTGCTGGGGGGTGGGGGTGGTGGGAGACATGGGTGGGGGCCTGGTGGACGGTGCCCCTGCACTGCTGGGGGGTGGTGGGAGACATGGGTGGGGGCCTGGTGGAGGGTGCCCCTGGTGGCTGGAGGTGCAGGGGGACATGCGTTGGTGGGCAGTAGTGCAAGTTGACATGTGGGTTAGCTGGGGGCATGGCCATGGTGGATGGGGTGCCTGCAGGACATGTGCAGGGTAGGCCCCTGTGGTGTGAGCCACCTGCAGGGGCCGTGGAGGGTGTAGAGGGAACACCTGGGAGGACTCACACATGCAATTCATGTGTGGTGCTCCCCGCGCACCCCTGTAATACACGTACCCTGATGGAATTGCGTGTGGAACTTCAAGCGCACCCCTGTGATACACGTACCCTGCTGAAATCGCGTGTGGAACTTCCCGCGCACCCCTGGAATACACGTACCCTGCTGACTTTGCGTGTGTGACTTCCCACGCACCCCTGGAATACACGTACCCTGCTGATATCGCATGTGAAACTTTCCGCGCACCCAGAAATACACGTAGCCAGGACATTCGCGTGTGGAACTTCCCGCGCACCCTTGATATGCACGTACCCTGCTGATATCGCGTGTGAAACTTCCCGCGCACCCCGAAATACACATAGCCAGGACATTCGCGTGTGGAACTTCCCGCGCACCCCTGATATACACGTACCCTGCTGAATTCACGTGTGAAAATTCCCGCGCACCCCTGATGTACACGTACCCTGATGGAATCGCGTGTGGAACTTCAAGCACACCCCTGTAATGCACGTACCCTGCTGAAATCGCGTGTGGAACTTCCCGCGCACCCCTGGAATACACGTACCCTGCTGATATCGCGTGTGAAACTTCACGCGCACCCCGAAATACACGTGGCCTGGACATTCGCCTGTGGAACTTCCCGCGCACCCCTGGAATACACTTACCCTGCTGATATCACGTGTGAAACTTCCCGCACACCCCGAAATACACGTAGCCAGGACATTTGTGTGTGGAACTTCCCACGCACCCCTGGAATACAGGTACCCTGCTGATATCGCGTGTGAAACTTCCTGCGCACCCCGAAATACACGTAGCCAGGACATTCGCGTGTGGAACTTCCCGCGCACCCCGGGAATACACATACCCTGCTGATATCGCGTGTGAAACTTCCCGCCCACCCCGAAATACACGTAGCCAGGACATTCGCGTGTGGAACTTCCCGCGCACCCCTGAAATGCACGTACCCAGCTGAAATGACGTGAGGTACTTCCCGTGCACCCCAGTGATACACGTAGCCCGCTTGCCGTGCTGGTAAAGAGTTAGCGCAGCCCTTTGCGCTGGATTGGGGATTTTGATGGCTTTTCCCTGCGCGAGAGGCGTTCTTGGGGGCGTAACTGGCGCTGCTGCAGGGTCACTGCGCCACTGTGCGCCACAGCTGGTTTTGGTGGCTGGTATCCATGAATACGCTGTGCGCTGAAATGGGTTTTGGTGCACGCGGCTGGCGCAGGGATTCGCACGCGCACACTGTGCGCCAGCCGCGTGCGCCACTTGTGCGCTGAATTCTATGAATTACCCTGTTAATCACACAGAAATACAACAGGATATCACTGCAAATCCTCCAAAGAGAGTAAAATAAACTAATACTTCATCAAGTACCACAAGCAAAAAAGAACCAATTAGGGAAAGTAAACCAGGTACTTCGTAAAAGAAGGAAGACAAACTAAAATAAAATCACTCAAATGTAGCAATGAATATTCTATTTCAATGACCACCAATTGTTGACAACATATACTTACACAGTAAAGACTAATTGTGTTTTGCAAATTTTAGTACTTCATCGAAATGCAACAAACAATCCTAATAACACATATAGTGTTTATGGAATAAGATAACAATTGGACTACTGTGCAGGAATGGTGAAATTCACTATAACCTCACAGGAAGATCCACAAGAATGTCTAATGTACTTACGACAAGTACTGGAAAATAAAAACATACATATAAATGAAATCTTCCAGATTTCATACATGTGAAAACAGACATGCACTCTCTGCAACAATGTGACACAAGAACAAATCCCCAATAAGCGCTTCGTGTATGTATCAATACTTAATTGTGAATCCGTTCCATTTCAGCAACTTGTACAAAATGCAAACCATGGTAGATTATGTACTACCTGCAATTCGGAAAATCGCTCCACCTTACTAATACAAACACATAGTAAATACATAATACTAATGCTTCTACATTACAATGCAGATGGTACCAAAAACAACTGCAAGCTGACTGGATTCACACATGGTCAAGTATCACTTGGTAAGAAAACCTTCACAACAATAAGTTTAATCTACCACACAGGAGACACAGCCAATGCAGGTCACTATACTGCATATATAAAAAAAAATGTGGATGGTTCGAATGCAATGATAGTACCATTACTCTAAAGCAGAGATTACCTGCAAATCTTGCAAACGCTTATTTAATCTTCTTAAAACCAAAATGTATTCACTAAACTGGACTTAAACCTTAACTAAACTTCTATTAAAAAACTATAAACTGTTAGAATATGCCAACAGGTATCTTACTGCCCCAAGATTCTACAACAACTAAACAGATAAATGAATACTAATAAATTATATCAAAAAATAGATAGTTAGACTATGACAACTGGTATCTAACTGCCCTAAGATTCTACAAATAAACAGATAAATGAATACCACTAAATTATATCAAACAATAAACAGTTAGAATACGCCAACTGGTATCTAACTCCCCCAAGATTTTCAATAACCAAACAGATAAATCAATACCACTACATTATAACAAAAAATAGACAGTTAGAATACGCCAACTGGTATCTAACCACCCCAAAATTTTACAATATCCATACAGATAAATCAATACCACTTCATTATAACAAAAAATAGACTGTTAGAATGTGTCAACAGGTATCTAACTGCTCCAAAAATCTGCAAAAAGCCAATATATAGAGCATTAGCCAGAAACAAGTGAACACTGAAAACAAACAAACAAATAGACTGTAGCATAACAAAAAAGGTTTTTTTTAATCCAACATGGATTTATTTTTCTCCCACAGACCCAATGATGTTAGCAACAAACACAGAAACTGAGCAAATTGCACAGTACAATGGTGTGTAATCTACTAAATATGAGGGTCAAAAAAAAATCTTGATTATTCAATGTTAGAAGTCATTACAAAATACCAATACTAACATGATCTTTTCTTTTATCACAGAAATGAACAAGAAATACATGTACTTCAGTTACTAAACCAAACAGTAAGTATATTATAATAAGTACAACCATCGCAGCAAATCACACCCATAGTGACTTACATCTTCGCTGCTTATAAATTTGGTGTTGCCCATGCCCCAAAGACTATACACCCTGCCCACAACCACCACAGCATATCACACTATAGTGGTTTACAACTTTGTTGCTTATATATTTGTTCTTGGATCCCAAAGTTATAAGCCACTATGGGTGTAATATGCTGCGGTGGTTGTGGCCAGGGCATAGAGTCTTTGGTGCATGGCAATATCACACCCATAGAGTCAAACATTTTGACTATGCCATATAGGCACTTTTAATGTCCACGGACATGATGAGTGTTCTTAGAACACTTTCAACTTGCCAGTGAACAATATGGACAGCGTCCTCAGGACACCCCCATTTCGTCCATTTACGAACATTTCAGGACACCGCAGGTCATGTGTTATTAGAACAATTTCAACTTGCCAGCGAACAATACGGACAGCGTCCTCAGGACACTCCCATTTCGTTTATTTACGGACATTTCAGGACACCGCAAGTGTTCTTAGAACAGTTTCAGCTTGCTTGCGAACAGTACGAACATTCATATCATCCTCAGGACACCCTCATTTTGTTTATTGACGAACATCCACCGTCCTCAGGTCACCCTCATTTTGTTTATTGACGAACATCCCAGGACACATGATAAATTCTTAGAACAGTTTCAACTTGCCTGCAAACGAAACGGACAGACATACCGTCCTCAGGACGCCCCCATTTCGTCCATTTACGAACATTTCAGGACACCGCAGGTCTTCTTAGAACAGTTTCAACTTGCCTGCGAACAAAACGGACAGGCATACCGCCCTCAGGAGACCCCCATTCTCTTTATTTACGAACATCCCAGGACACATCATGTGTTATTAGAACAATTTCAACTTGCCAGAGAAGAATACAGACAGCGTCCTGAGAACACTCCCATTTCGTTTATTTACAAACATTTCAGGACACCGCGTGTGTTCTTAAGACAGTTTCAGCTTGCTTGCGAACAATACGGACAGATGTAGCGTCCTCAGAACACACTTATTTTGTTTATTGACGAACATCCCAGGACACTTCATGTGTTCTTAGAACAGTTTCAACTTGCTTGCGAACAGTACGGACAGTCATACCGTCCTCAGGACACACCCATTTCGTTTATTTTCGAACATATCAGTACACCGCGTGTGTTCCTAGAACAGTTTCAACTTGCCTACGAACCATACGTACAGACATATTGTCCTCAGAACACCCCCATTTCATTTATTTAGAACATTTCAGGACATCTGTTTTGTCCGTGGATAAATCGAACCCAACAAGGAGATCTACCACCTAAATAAATACAACATTTAACCCATCTCTTACTCCCCCACCCTCCCCAAACAGTCTTACACACCAACACACTCTACTAAATAGCATTTCTCCACCAAGTGTCACTGTGCTTTCCACTACTCTACTAGGATCTGTGACTCCGGGCATCATTTATTTTCTCCTTTCTTAGTCAGCCATATACTGTGTGATTTTATATGTGTTCTTTGCTATCATTCCGGCTCTTGTTTATTACATCTTTCGAGATTGCGATAATTTCTTTTAATGGTGCCGACACTTTGCAATTGTTATAATTCCTGATTTTGCATTAATAGCCCCGTATATTTGCAAATTTACTAGTGTGCAAATATACGGGGCTTGCACTTGCACTTTACTACCATTTTAAATAGGGCCATTTTTGCTGTCTCTTGCATTGTCTTAGATTTGCATATTGCTACCTCGTTGCAGCGCACTTGCGCTCCATACCTATGCTGCTATTATTATATGCATTTGCACTTTATTGCATTTGCCCGAATGCTGCTATCTGCTTTGTTGACACATACTGCCATTGTCACTTTTGTCTTGCATTTTTGCACATTAATTGGCTACTAGAATTGCTTTTAATATCATGCTCATCTCATCGGCATTTGTTATGTACATCTATGTCTTGATGCTCCAAATTGATTTCACTGTTCCTTTGATGTGGTTGCTAGACGCCATGTTTACTTCCATTCTATTTTATATAATGGTTTTATTCAATAGTACTGTGTATTTAATACTTCCTCGACTGTGTTTGTGCATCTTTGATTATAACGTTGTACTATTATATTTGGTGGTACCCTGGAACCTTGGTCCTGCCCTACATGGAAGGTGTGCTCTAGTGTCTATTTTATCGTCTATCCACTATCCTTTCATTCTTATGTAATTTGCGCTCCCTTTATTGTAGGGCCACTTGGCCATTCCTTTTGTTCATTGTTTGCCATTACATTCCAATATGGCCGCCGCCTTCCCCATCTGTGCAGGCACCTATGTTGTTCCAGGGAAAAAGAAAAAGGACTATTTTTGGTTAAACTATAAAAGTGCTTTAGTCCTTCTTCTCTTCACGTGAACAAGGACTCAGTTGAGTGTGAAACGCGTTGTGTGTGGGTCGTGCATACCGGTGTCCTGCCTCTGTTTTTGTGGCTGCTTCCCAGCCGTTTTTTATGTATTTTTTGTCCAATTCTTTGGTCATGTTAAAGTATTTCAAGACCTTAAATTTCTTTTACGAGCTGTGCTAATTTTGGGTCTATCTATGGATTTTTTGTCTCCTAGCTGACTGCGGAGAGTGCGGTTCACCTTCTCCTCTTCTTTTGCTTCTATATATATATATATATATATATATACATATATATATATATATATATATATATATATATATATATATAAAACAACAGTACAGGAAAGAGAGTGGTGAACTCTGGTTCCATGCACAGTTAACCTACTCAGCCACTGATGTTCTCCTCCTACCGGTTTATGTGCTCTTCACTCTTCACATCATCAGGGAGGCAAACTTTGCTTGCAGCTCACAGCCAGTGCAGGTGCTCTCAATCAGTAATGATTCTGCTGCAAGAACTTCTGGTATTTGTAGTAATCAGGATTGCAGGGAACCCACTCACACCCAGAACCACAGTGGGGACGGAGGGGGAGTTGCCCCATCATCTGCCTATACATCGTACGATCAATGGGTCCTGATCGTCTCCTTCCTGGCAATGACCTTAACCTGCTTACATATGGCTTTGACTCCCCCCCTCTCGCTATACAATCATCCTTTAGGGCAATCTGGACATGCTATTGAATCTGGCGCCCTTTCTTTAGAATGCTCTAGATCAGACCATCTCACTTCTTTGTCTGCCTGCAGGCCTCCCTCGGGGCACATGCACCTCCTCCCTCTTCCCCACGAAAGACTTCTCTCTCCTTGTCTGACATATCTAGTCCCCAACTCGTATGGATCTCATCACCTTTATCTAAGGTCAGTCTACTTAAAGACAAGGCTCTATGTTCAAGACTGAATGGATTATTCTCTTCGCTTTGTGATTGGAGGACTAGGGTTTGCTCTCCCTTCCCTCGGCTTCCCGATTTGCCACCTTCTTTTAAGTCCTGATTGGCTTTATCGACCCTATCTCGGATTCTCACCTATATCGAAGTTCTCTTCTAGGGTTACTCTGGATGGCCCTGACGTTGCTCCGTGTGACGAGAGGAACTCCTCAGTCCTGCTCAATTGTAAACTGAACTTGACTCCATTAATTCTTTTGAATGCAATCAATATTCTGTTCCTGCTGTCTCCTCTTTTGTTCTAATTCTTCATCTACTTGTCTTCATTTACTTGCTTTTCATCTAACAATTTTTTCTTCCTTTCTCATCTCATCTCTCATTACCCACGCTCTTTTTTCTTCCTCTTCTCTTTATCTTTGTATTCTTCTCGTAATTTCTGCGCTTCCTCCTCTTCTCTATTCCTTTCTTGCTTATCTGTTCTTCCATTGCTCTCTGTCTGTTGTCATACTTCCTTTGCTTCTCTGCCCTTTCTTCCTTCTTTTGCTGCTCCTCATGATACATCTGTTCTTGCCACTTTCTGCTCTTTCTTTTATGCTTGCCTTCTTTTAATCTCCTCTCTCGTTCCCTGTCATTTCCATCCTGTTTGTCTTGATCTTCCCTTTGCCTTACTTCCTCATGCTTTTCCCATCTAGCTTGAGTAATATCTGTCCTTCCATCCATTTGTTCTGTACGAGCGTTAGTTCGTCAGCTTTATCCTTCTCTCCTTTCCACCTCTTGATCCCTCGTTCTAACTTTGATAGCTCACTTTTCTCTTCCATGTTTTGTAAGACCTTAAAAATCTCCTCCTTTCTCTTAGACTCCTCTGGACTATCATCACTACTATAATCAGGCGGTTTGTATATCAAATTACTATAACCTGCTGCTGCTTATAGTTATTTTAATGTATGCAATCATCTTCCATGCTATTGCCTATTAGCTCAGGCAAGGCAAGGGGAGCAAAAGGCTCCATACATTCCTCTTTGCTTTGATTAAGCATCCAATCCTCAGGTATCAGATCTTCCCTCTCTTGCTGGCTCTAAAATCGCTTACCTTTTCTCCAATTTCTTTCCCATATATGCAGCGTGCAAGAATGTGGTCATGTGTTGCAATACTGCTTTCGAAAACGATCCCCCTTGTGGCCATGGCATGAAAATGTTATCTGCTGTGCCTTTCACCCATTCTGCACTGTACTGTTTGAGCTTGGGTATATGTGTTGGCAATGTCTTACATAAATTCATCAGATGAGTAATATCTCCCATTGTGACAAGTCTCAATTGACTGTGAATACCTACCAGTGTTTACCCATTATACCTTTATGAAAACAAGAAATATGAGTGCTCCCCAACAATCGCTGCTCAAACCTATAGTTTTTCACTAATCTCAGTCTACCTCTAAGTTGGTACCGACAGTTTCTCTAGATAGACGTTATATCTTCTTAACCTTTTTTCAATTCTTCTTTCATAATAGTCGCTCTTCGACACCTTAATATACCACAAATATTCAAACGGACAAACCAGTCAACTCTTCATATTAATCCTCAGTGATCACTGCTCTTATTGTACCCTGATCACTGGATTTGAATTGTTATCTTATATGGACCTGTCCAATACGTAGACTAGGTTACTACGACTGAAGTGTATGACAACTCCTTCTGAACCCTTTTGGGTTATGACTCTCAGGCCATCTCTCTCGATTACTCACAAAATAAAATCACATGTTGCTTTTCCCCGTTACTTTTCCCTGTTTATTTCTAATTACCCGTTATTTCCTCCCATTACTTTCTAATGACCTGTTACTTTCAAACCACCACAATCTCATCCCCATTATTTGCCATTCTCCTTCGTATACTCACCATTCACTCTTTCACCTCGAGGCCTTCGATATCGGCTCCCCTCTCCAATCGACCGCTTTCACCTTCCGTCCGCAAAGCGCTTGTGGAAACCAGGAGGGATTTTGTTAAAAGAGGGACCCGTCCCACCTGTCTCGATTTTCTTGCAAGAATTCTATATCGGCTGCTCTCCATAGGAAACCTCACAATCTTCTGAATAGATGGCCTAACCATCTGACATGCTACCATGTGAACCCTTATAGTCCTTTTAAATAAAGTAACACATCATACGATGGATGGGATGGAGAATACATTTCAGACCAAACAGGAAGTCCGACTCTTGACAAAAACATCTGTTTTAATATCAAATCTCTAAAACAGGGAGTTCAACGGACATCACCGGACGTCGCACAGCACAATCTCAATGCATTTCATAAAAAAATATACTTTTATAGCAAATACCTGTCATACATGATGTCATACTATGTGGCAAATTACAAAAACCTATGCAGGATTGTGCTATGACTAAGGGGAGCATCTAAGGATACTTTCTAGATGGTATAGGATTGGGTCACTACAGTCAGGTGAGCAACTCATGCCCTTCCTTAGTGCAAGTCATCTTCAACAGTTATTAGCTACATAGCACACCATTGGCTTTGAAAGTATAAGCCCTTCATAATATGGCCTTTTACAGTTGGTTGGCACACTTGTACACTTCTGGAACATTCAATTCTCTAGCAGCACATAAACTGGTAGCCCATGTTCTGGTGGGTGGACTTGATCGTACCTCCCCATCCAAATAGCCCATCATTTCTCATCACTCATGCCATCTGCATTAAGATTGTCTTTGAACTTGGCCTTGTAGTTGCTTCTCATCTCTGGGAATATAAGGGAGAGTGAGCACGTTCTTATCAAGGTTCAGGCTTGCATGCCCACTTCTATTTCCATCTTGGACTCACATGATCAGAGACTGTGAATCGGCCCATTTTATAGCATTTAATTGTATTAAATGAAGAAACGTGGCTCTCATGGTGTTCTCTCTTTGCAATTTAAGGATGCCTTGGCGTCTCTTATTCAGTTGTTCTTCAAGGATTGATAACCTGTTTTAGCTGCTTTTAGCCTTTGACACCAGGCCAAGCAGTCTACCTTTGGTCCATCTTCGAGCGTCGGCTTATTTTTTGATGCGACACATATACAGCTATCAATCCTTCTTTCTCCATGGGTTGAGCTTACTAAAATTATTACATTGAATGTCCAGATTCTACAATATATACATATATATATATATATATATATTCAGTGAAAAAAACTTTGTTAAAGGGACGTTATGGTTAAGTTGCGCTACTAAATACCTATGAAATTCAGTGAAAAAACTTTGTTAAAGGGACGTTATGGTTCCAAGTAAAACCGAAAAACCCTTGAAATTCGCCAGTTATGGTAAGCTAAGCAACCATAACTCACGGCACCACCGTGCACTGCTAAGACTAACACACAGGACATCAAAGATGACATCACAAATGTCATTGATGACATCACTGATGACATCAGATGTCTGGCTCACTATTTTTTCTTTTGCTGACATATCTAGGCCACATGGTTTTCTTCAGTAACAGTCAGAAACTAAGAATTTTATTTCATTTGTAGACATATCCTTCTAGTAGGTTCTTACAGTAATTCCCTTAGAGTACAGTCACATCATATGAAACATATACATATGGGAAAACACAAGCTTGAAAGACAGCAATCCTTTTTGTGCATAAAGATAATCACTAGACTTATGAGCACTTTCTGATAGTTCTGTTGTTTTTTTTTTATGGCTGTACTTTCCCTGTATATGGTCATATTTGTATACATTGTACTCACACTACTTTCCTTAGGGTCCAATCACATCAAGTGATACATATACATAGGGTAAATAGCAGCTTTGAAACAGAGCAATCATTTATTTGCATGAAACTAATCAGTTAAGTTATGAATTGTTTCTCCTACTACTTGTGCTTTTTTGCTAACTTCACTTTCCCTGTATATACCCATATTGGTATGTGTTCTTGTGTCTTTGTGTTTTGTCTATAGTAATGCAATTATGTAATACATGGGTTTTATTAGCTACTTATTACATATTTCACAGTACACAAAAATCTATTAAGAAAACAATAATCATTTCATTATTCAACATATTAACATTACGAATATCATACCTTCATCTTGTACGCTGCACACAATGTTATGTTTCTGTATGAGTAGCTTAGTATACTAGATAGAACCCCATAATAGGATGCTATTTATATCAATGCATCGTTCAATGCACTTATTAGGGTATATTTCCTGCAATGATTCTTGAAACTTTTTTCGCAACATAATAAGAATCCCTTCTACACATATTTCATGAGAAGTACATACACATGTGATGTCATCAGTGATGTCATCAATGACATTTGTGATGTCATCTTTGATGTCCTGGGTGTTAGTCTTAGCAGTGCACGGTGGTGGCGCGAGTTATGGTTGCTTAGCTTACCATAACTGGCGAATTTCAAGGGTTTTTCGGTTTTACTTGGAACCATAACGTCCCTTTAACAAAGTTTTTTCACTGAATTTCATAGGTTTTTAGTAGCGCAACTTAACCATAACGTCCCTTTAACAAAGTTTTTTTCACTGAATTTCATAGGTTTTTAGTAGCGCAACTTAACCATAACTTCCCTTTAACAAAGTTTTTTTCACTGAATTTCATAGGTTTTTAGTAGCGCAACTTAACCATAACGTCCCTTTAACAAAGTTTTTCAATGAATTTCATATTTTTTTAGTAGCAAACCTTAACAATAATGACTTTGACTTTATATACATGTCATATGGAACTGACTAGATCTCTTCTTATGAACGTGATGTCCGCAAACTTATTTAATGTTCGCGGACATGTTCGGAGAACAGTACCACTACCTAAAAACTGTGGGGGGGGGCGGGGGGGTGGTGGGGTATGTTTGATTGTTATATCATAATATAGGAACATTTAACAAATTCAAAAAGCAGCACACAAACACATTATATATAGTAATACATAAGAAATGTAACCCATATATGTAACACACTAACCATTCATTTAAATACAATATGTTCTGAAATGGAATATACCACAAGAACATAAATTGGCTTCCAACATAATTACCTCACAGACAAAACAGAACTGAGAACAAGACCAGACCCACTGAATACATAGGACTTATTTTACCAGAAATAGTAAGTGTACTTCATTTTACTCATATATTTATAAACTTTCTGTATTAGATTAAAAAATATATTATTTATTTTTTTTTTCTCACAGAAATGTCTAGTACTCTGGAATGGCTAGAGGACAATTTCCCACATGAAGAAATGTCACAAGATAGTGAAACTAATGGTAAACACTTTATAATATAAACCATTTAAATATTATTATTTTGTATGCATTTAACATATATATATATTTTTTTGTACAGAGCATAACAAAATAGAAACTACCTCTGAAGAAGCTGTTATGGAAAACACGCTTGACAACATAAAAGAAAAAATTGATTTACTGTTGACCAATTTGAATAATTTAAAAACTTTTGTTGAAGATCATTTTAAAACAAAAACGTCATACCATTGCCCCACATGTACTTGTCCCTCCTCACCATATCCCAGTCAATTATCCCCAAACCCTCTCCATAATCCAAAACGTTTTGATGAGATTTCCATCCCTTCTTCACCTAATACCAATCATGTTGAAACCCCAAATTCTCCTGTTTTTGTTTCTGTTTCTGCCTCACCTTCTCTGTCATAAATTATTAATATATGTTAAATAAAGTTTAATTTTTATATTGTATTGTGAATAGTTTCCGTTTTTTTTTAAAACAAAAGTGTCCGCGGACAGTGCGAGTGTTCTGAAATGTTCGTACATAAACGAAAATGGAGGTGTCCTGAAGAACACCACACCTGTTCGTACTGTTCGCTAGCAAGTTGAAACTGTCCTAAGAACACAATTGGTGTCCTGAAATGTTCGTAAAGACACAAAAATTAAAGTGTTCTAAAGAACACTATATCTGTCCGTAATGTTCGCTATCAACTTAAAACTGTCCTAAGAACACAATTGGTGTCCTGAAATGTTCGTAAATAAACGAAAATGATGTGTCCTGAACAACAGTACAACTGTTCGTAGTGTTCGCTAGCAACATGAAACTGTACTAAGAACACACGCGGTGTCCTGAATCGTTCGTAAACAAACAAAAATTAAAGTGTCCTAAAGAACACTATACCTGTCCGGTACTGTTCGCTAGCAAGTTCAAACTGTTCTAAGAACGCTATTGGTGTCCTGAAATGTTCGTACGTAAACAAAAATTAAAGTGTTCTAAAGAGCACTATATCTGTCCGTAATGTTCGCTATCAACTTAAAACTGTCCTAAGAACACAATTGGTGTCCTGAAATGTTCGTAAATAAACGAAAATGATGTGTCCTGAACAACAGTACAACTGTTCGTAGTGTTCGCTAGCAACATGAAACTGTACTAAGAACACACGCGGTGTCCTGAATCATTCGTAAACAAACAAAAATTAAAGTGTCCTAAAGAACACTATACCTGTCCGGTACTGTTCGCTAGCAAGTTCAAACTGTTCTAAGAACGCTATTGGTATCCTGAAATGTTCGTACGTAAACAAAAATTAAAGTGTTCTAAAGAGCACTATATCTGTCCGTAATGTTTGCTATCAACTTAAAACTGTCCTAAGAACACAATTGGTGTCCTGAAATGTTCGTAAATAAACGAAAATGATGTGTCCTGAACAACAGTACAACTGTTCGTAGTGTTCGCTACCCAATTGAAAGTGTTCTAAGAACACAATTGGTGTCCTGAAATGTTCATACATAAACTAAATTACACATGTCCTGAAGAACACTATATCTGTCCTTACTGTTCGCTACCAAGTTTAAACTGTTCTAAGAACACACGCGGTGTCCTGAAATATTGTTTCACGTGTGACGCACTTTTAATTACTTCAGAACCCAAACAGTGTCCGTAGGACATCAATGCGCATGCGCTAACCAATCTCCGTGCACTTGGTGTCCTGCGGCAGGCGCTTCCTTCGCAGACTAGTTCGCAAACAGATCATATGACCGCGCCCACGCTCATCGTGTGTCCTGAAATGCGGACACTGTTCGTGTCCCCGAACAATTTAAAAGCACATTTTCAGTTAATCCATAATATTTTTCAATAAAATCTCACCATGCCACAAGTCCCACATAGCAATTTTGAGTTTCTATATACCTTTTGAAACTTTCCGATCCTTTTTTTGTGTTCGATCTGTCCACGCACAGTGCGCATGTCCGCGGACCGCGCACAAGCACCCCTATAAAAGACCACGCCCAAGAGCTTATTCCCATTGTGTTTCTGGCTATTCTTCAGAACACAGTGATTTTTGCTGCCACCTGCAGACTACACCATCATCGACATGGCATCCTTGGCTGCTGAACTGCCACTTGGTGCTGCACCTGCTTCACCACCACCCCCACCCCCTCCACCACCACCACCTCCCCAAGGGCCTGAAGCGGGGAACAGGACTGAGGAAGCAGAGGAGGAAGAAGAGGATGATGAGAATGAGGTAGAGGAAATCCCTACTACCCGCACTAGGCGTGAGTCTTGGGTGTGGCGGTTATTTACCATTCATGGGAATGGTCCTAAGGCTCGTGCGAACCATGTTACCTGCAATGAGTGCAAAATGATACTCAGTCGCGGGAAGCACGGTAACTACAGCTTTGGGACCACTACTATGAAGCGACACCTGAGGTCATTTCACTCTGGGGCTATTCGCAGGGTTGTACCTTGCGAAGAACGTAGCAGGTTGATTTCCTCTACTTCATCCTCTGTTTCTGATCCTGTCACCACAAGGACCACCTCTGTGGGACAGCGTCTTTCTCAAGCTGCCTCACAGGCCATACAGAATGCTGATGACCCTTACCTTTCGAGGGTCACAGTTGTATGTATGTACTGTGACACAGTACTCTGCAGGGGGGAGCGACTTCGGAGTGCTTTTCAGACTATCGTCTCAGAGCACGAGAAGACCTGCTCACTACCCAAATAAAACCCACTCTACAGCTTCCTCTCTCAGCTCGCCCTTTCTTATCCCTGTGGTTGGTGTCCCCCCCTTTACCCTCCTTTACCCTCCTCTCCTAGTGTGTCGTGTCTGAAAAACCAAAAAAAATACAAAATTACAAAAATAAAAAAAAAATAAGGCTCTTTTTAGAGCCGCCTTTCCCAGTTAAAAAATAGAAGTGAAAATAAATGAAGCAGGGCTCTTTGTATTTTTTAGAAGTCCGCGGACAGTTCGCGAACATTAAAAAAATTGGGTTACTACTCCCTCACAAACATTGTAATTTTCTCTGGAAAGAAGTGGTGGCTCTGAAAAGAGCCTTTGGGTGGTGTTTGTAAGTCAAAAATTGTAAATGCTTAACATCTACTTCAAAATCGTTGTTATAATTCCAAAAAAGGTCGCAATGCATTTTGTACATTTCTCAGAAAAATCTGATTGCCAGCGTAAGTAAGATGGACTCCATCTCTGCGAAAAATGTACGTACTACAAAACATAATATTTTGATTGTGAAAAGAAGACATGCCAAAATCTCTTAGAAAGCCACAAACAGCCTTATTAACATTGCGCCTTGCTTTTTCCATTTGTGGACCAAATGAAGAAGAACGAAGCCACATTTGTCTCTGCGCAATCCGTGAAAATATCACTTGCGATTTAGGAAACATGTCCATAACCTTCCTCAGTCCTTCTTTCATAGCAAATTGCAAAAAAATTCCAGTCACATGCCCTAAACTGTTCCCTCCACAATGAATTACAATTATGTCTGGATGTTGCTCAGTCTCCAAAGTAGCACAGAGAGGTAGCAAGTCCAACCACTTCATTCCACGTACTCCATGCCAGTGTACTTCCATATGTGGGAATCCAAGATCTACAGCTACTCCACAGCTTTCTGCATGCACCTTCAACCAATGTATCCACGAATCTCCTAAAATCCAAACAATCTGTTTTCTGAAACACACAGCCATAGCTATCTTTTGTTCTCTCAGCAAAAAGAGTATCTCAGAAAATCTCTCCTGGCACAACACACCCACCAAACTTTCCTGACCAATCCCTTTCAGTGCTTATTCTCATTTGCATGACTTCTGAACCCAAAAATCCCCGGATGTAACTCCCGATGTCCGCGAACTACCACCATGTCCGCGGACATATCGTAACATGAACAGCCCTTCTACCATTTCCACTACACTCTCTCTGCCATTCCCTCATTGGATGTACCTCAAAAATCACATGACCATGCACCAATCACATTCAAGACCTCTACATCTAGCTGCATCATCATAGATCAGCACTGCACATGTACTCTGAATCTCTCTGAGTACAAGTGTCATATCATTGGCAAGCAGCATCTACCACAAATACTGTACAAGTCTTCAAGATTTCTACTTGCAGCTCCATGCATATCCATATGCATGAACACAAACTTCAGGTATGCATATTTTCTGTATAGTACATGACATAGCTCTCAACCATTTTTGTTTTACAGGCGGGTGAAATCACCCGATTTTGTTTTTGGCGGGTGACACGCCCATTGAAATGAATGGGCGTGCAGGAGGCTTGGCGGGTGGGTCTGCCCTTTACAAGGCGTGTGACACCCGCCAAAAGCGTGTGAGTTGAGAGCTATGGTAGATGAACACATTTTCAAACAGACTTTTACGTTGTAAAATCTGTAAAATTAATTTACTGTACTTTTTTTAATTTCCTAAAATCAACTACCACTTATACACCTTTATACTTTTTACTTTCTTTGTTCACGCACACTTAAATCATGTTAAACTAACATTTTTTAAATGAAATATATAGACTACATATATTCAACAAAATTGCATGCAAACACAATCTATGTTTAAACCTTTATAAAAATACTTATACCATTTCATATTTTTTGTTTTTATTTATTTATTTACTTAATTACTTTAAATCAGACATGACATTGAGGCGCTATTACCTAGAACAGTTTACTTACAGAAATAGTGGTATTCACTAATATATTATAAATTTCACAAGACATATTAAAGATATTTTATTTTTGCTACAGTTAGTCATTCAATACAATGTGTTCATTAAGAACACATCATATGCACTGAACTGATGCAATGTATCTTATGTAAATAAATTAGTTTAATGGTTTTACAGAAGGCACTGAGGATTTCAATTAAAAAAATCAATATCTAAATTAAAAACAGTGCTATATACAAACCAAGTTACTAATTTGAAGCTTTCACAGTTGCAGTGAAGACCAGTTTCCTGAAAAGAAGCAGCCGAATTCGAAGAAGAAAGAAAAACTAAGAAGTTACCTGTTAATTTAAAAAAAAAAAGTAAGTAAAATATCACCATATTATTTACATTATTAATCAAATATACTATAACATTATACCAGCTATTTTGGTTTCTTAAAATAGAGATTTTGTACCATTTTGTCCAAAAATTTCCATGTCGTAAACTGCGATTTACAGCCAGAATGGCCCACAAATTTCTATTTTTGGACACACAAATTAGACAACTGAACCACTACAATTTTCATATTATAGAACAAACAACTGTTTTAATTGTATACATTACATTTACTATTTGTACTTTTCCACACCACTAGCTTACTTTTTTTTGTCATCTGAACCCCAGTTTAGTGACACATACATTCAAGAATACCTACCCCTACTAGTTTTAGTTCCCAATGCACAATCACACACCATTACATACATGTTTATCATCTTACTCAAACACTCATGCACACAGCACACATACATTCCAGAACACCCCAACCCATATCTTCTTTATTTTTTTCAACAGACCCTAAAGAATGCCTACCAAAAGACAACTCCGTAGAAAGCAACGCAAAATTAGAGCACATGAAAATAAAGGTGTCCAACATAAGCATCCATCTCTAGCAGAATTTGTAAAAAAAAGTTGAAACAAAACAGCTAATACAATCATTTAGTGAAACACAAGAAGTTTCAAGTACAACAACTTCGCTTCCTCTATCAAAATGTAAAACAAACCAAAAAACAATTAACAGAAAATCACCTATCAGTACAGATAAAACTACTTCTTCAAATTTTAATATAGTGCAAAGTAAGCATACCAAGAAAAGTATTTTAGCCAAAATATACCGTCACAAAGTCCTTCGAAATCTTATAAAAACAGGAGAGAAATCAGGTTCAAAGCTTAAAACCTATCGTAGGAAATTAATCTTAGAAGCATTGATGGACAGTGCAATTCTTCTCAAAAGAAATGTATTTATTTTACTGTTAAACAAAATGAAACCACTAACAAAACTAATAACTAAATTACAAAAAAGACTTCTCAATAAGCGAAATGTCAACAGAAAGAACTTCTTAAGTATCTGCAGAGGTGAATGGAATCACACTACGAGCACAGAACCATATTTTAATGAAGAAGCGTACAAACAAAAGCAAACAAATACAATTGCCATAAATAGCAGTGGTCGAGGTTATGAAAAAGTGAATAATACCATAATGGAACAAGAAGTACTCCTTACAAAAATATGCCCTGAAAACTTAGAATTACCCTTCCATTCAACTGAATCAGAACGTCTAGTGTACAAATGGCCATGCACGTCAATGTGTAACATTCCCAAACAATGTTTCAAATCTTTACACCAATTCCTCAATAAATATGTAAAAAGCAAAGACAAAATCAAAATTAAATTACTGCAAAATATAGATACCTGTCCAGTGCGCAAGTACACAGGACTACAAGGACATTCATTGGCCTGCATTACAGGACCTACTTGTAAAACCACTTTCCATGATATCAAAAGGATATCAACACATCATTCAACTATAAGAAATCTAGTCTATAAACTATACTATGCTATAAGTCCTGCTTTAGCACTAGCAAAGTTAAATAACATCCTTCTACATGGTACAGCAAAAGACCTACTTGAAGAAATTCACTATATCCAGAAAAAATATTTTGGAAGTGAAAGCCATTTACAGAATGAAATAGCTTTAAACCAATTAAGCAACAATTCTACACATGGCAACCTTTTGCTAAATACATACAAAAAAGAAATACTAAAATTTAAAAGTACATCAGCTGAAGTACCAAACCATGTATGTGTATGTTGCTGTAGAATTCTTTATAAAAGTAACACAAAAACTGTGGACCTATCATACAAAATAGAAGACAATGAAGATTCTAAATGGTTTGAATTATCTCTCTACCTTCTATCAGAAAACAAATATGAAATAACTGAGCCCTTAATACTTTGCAGTTATTGCACTACAAAACTTGACAACAACCAAACTCCTTCACGTTCTATCACAAATAATTTGGAATTATACCCAGTACCAAAACCTCTACAACAACTTAATTTATATGAGAGCATCATAATTCAAACAGTACACCCATTTCAAGCAATAATACGCCTTCAACCAAAAACAGCAAAATTGCCTCCCTCTGAATTGGTAAAAGGCATTCGTGGAAAAGTAGTTTATTTACCATTAAATCTAAAAGAAAATGTGCATACTCCAGGAGTGCAACGTCCAATGCAGCACTCTTTAATTATATTAGTAAATGGAGTACCTACAAAAGACAAAAAAATATGGCAACAGCTGGTAGATTTATATAAAGCTAGACAAGCCTTCCAATATCTTAAAGAGAATAATTAATATTACAAAGAAATTAATATTGAAGAAAACTTGAAAGATACCACTGAAATAATTCAAGAAACACAAGAAGCTGGTCAATTTGAGCTACTAGATCCTGCTACAATATCAAATACTTTAGACCATTATACAATTCATCCTTTGCACTGTAATGACACCGTACAAGATGTACTGGAAACTTACCAAATGCGTCAAACAAAAGGATCGCCAATCAGTATATGGGAAAAAAGTATAGAAGCACGTGCTTTTCCTCTACTCTTTCCAACTGGCAAAGGAGGAAGGTATGATGATAGACCTATTCAAATATCAGCTTCAGAATACCGCTCATTACGGATGTATTCTGAAGATCCCAGATTTAGACAAAATGTGGAATACATATTCCACCTACTCTTTGAAAGTGAACTAGCAACTTTATGTTACGGAGTTGCACACATATTAAAATCAGGATGACACTTTCAAAATATGACAGCTACACAATTATTAGAGAAAGTGCAACAAAAGGATGAGGTTTTACAATCAAATATTACAAATCTATTAGCAAATATGCGTGGTACTAAAGAGTACTGGTTTCAACGTCATGGAGATGTACGTTGTATGATCAGAAACCTTGGCCCACCCACTTGGTTTGTTACATTAAGTTGTGCAGAATATGCATGGGAAGATTTACATGATTTCCTACGCATATCAAATAAAAACAAAACAAACATAGCTATTCTAACACCTAGAGAACTTTGTTCTTTGGATCCTGTTAATGTTTCAAGATATTTTCACCATCGCTTCATTACTATGCTACATTTTATTTGTAATAAAACTGTTCCTCCCCTTGGAGAAGTGCAACACTTCTTTTGGAGAAAAGAATACCAAGCCAGAGGAGCACCACATATCCACATGCTTTTATGGATTAAAGATGCTCCTAAATTTGGTCAAGACAGTGATGCCACTGTTTTACAGTTTATTGAAAAATATGTCACTTGTCAAATTCCATCAGAAGCCACAAATAGTGATCTTTGTGCACAAATTTTACAATTTCAAAGACACGAATGTGGAAAATATTGTCGTCGTAAATACAAAAACAAAGGCAAATACTACACCAAATGCCGATTTGGTTTCCCTAGACCAGTTACAAATACAGGTCAAGTAAACAACCTCATGTCTTCAGTTAGACATACTGTTAAAGGAAAGTCACCTAAAAATACATATTACATAAAAAGAAAAGAAGAAGAAAAATATATCAATGATTATAATGCAATCATTGCCCACTTATGGAATGCAAACATAGATTTGCAGTACATTGCAGACAATTCTACTGCAGTTGCACGATATGTCACAGCATACTTAACCAAAGCAGAAAAGACAGAGCTCCACGACCTCTGGAATGACCTGTCATCAGATAAAACAGTATCTCAGAAATTATACAGCTTGGGCATAAAAATACTCACCCATAGAGAATGTGGATCCAGCTAAATCTAGAAAAAGAGTTCTAAAATCATATGAAGATATAGAAACAATAGCCAAACATGATCCCAACAGCCAAGACATTTTAAAAAACAATTTATTGGACACATACTACCCAAACAGAAGTAATACTTTGGAAAACATGTGTCTATACCAAATAGCCCAAAACTACACATACAAAAATAATATGAAACCCGATGAAAAAAAAGGTAAATATAGAGTGACAGACTGTGAAGGCAGCTTAGTTAAACTCACTAAACCAAATTTAATTAATCATATCAAATTGTCATTGAAGACTCCTCAACATAAAGAAGTATATTACATGTCCCTGCTACAACTCTTCAAACCATGGAGAAAAGAAGAACAATTACTAGATAACTATGACTCATATGAGGATGCTTTCAAAGCAAATGAAAGCACAATAACTGATGTAAACTTTACACAGTACAAAACAATGTTGCACAATGAACAGCAACACGAAGAAGAACTCCAAGCTCAACTAGATAAGGATACTCCTGACAGTAGTCAACCTTCTGTAACAGGAAGCCAAAAACCAATGGGAGAACCACTAATAACAAATGAGGCAGAATTAGCTATGATAGAAGTAGAAAACACCATGTGTCAGTATGAAGATAAGGAAGACTTAACTATACTACAATCAAAACTAAACAATGAGAAAAATAGCATTTTTCAAGAAGTAACAAAACAAATTGCACATGGTGTAAAACATGAAAATAAAGAATGTTCCTGCCATAATTATAAACCTATACTACTGTACGTCAGTGGTGAAGCTGGTTCTGGCAAAACATTCCTAATCAAAATCATTAGTAAGTTCCTTCAACAATTGACAAACAACAAACTGTCAGCTGTTGTCACTGCCCCCACAGGTTTAGCTGCCTACAACATAGGTGGTGTTACATTACACCGATTACTACTATTACCAGTAGAACACCAGAACAAATTAGACTATTAAAAACTTTCTGCAGAAGCTGCAATGGAATTACGCAGAGTATTGAAACAAATGAAAATGCTACTAATAGATGAAGTGAGCATGGTCTCCAACCTGATGTTAGCTTTGATTCACCTCAGATTACAAGAAGTACTCAAAACAGACTATGAAGAGCTCTTTGCAGGAAAACACATTATTGTTTTTGGAGATCTGCTTCAATTAACACCAGTAAAAGGTGAACCTATTTTTAAAACATTAGGGCACAAACTCTGCCGTAAAACTGTTGGCAGCATTGGAAATGTCAACCTTTGGCAACATTTCCAATACAGAGAATTAACAGAAAACATGCGCCAATCTGCAGATCTCACTTATGCCAACATTTTAAAAAGTTTGAGAGTTGGTATACTTTCTAAAGAAGCAGAAGCAACATTGAAAACCCGGCACATTAATGCACTTTATGGCGGTAATGCATGTGCTACAGATGTTATGGAACAATTAGCCCACAAAAATGTCAATTGTATGGCCTTAATGCCAACTCTTGCAAGCTGTTTCAAATTCAATGAAATCATGCTAAGTAAAGAAATGCAACCAATAATGGAAATTAGCGCCACAGACAAACTAGATGTACATGGTATGACACTACCCATGTGTGACCAAGCCACAACAAGACTAAATAATTTAGAAAAATCAATCTCAAACACAGCAGGCTTAGAAAAGATGTTAAAATTATCAGCAGAGTAATGCTTAAACGTAACCTTGACGTGGACCAAGGACTAGTTAATGGAGCACTGGGTACAGTTGTTGGCTTTCAAACATACCCACGTGACAACAAAATTCAGTTTGTCAATATACTCTTTGACAAACTTTCAGAAGTAAAATGGATAGGACGCTCAACAGCTAGATTCCTTCTCTTCAAAGATATGTATGTACGCAGAGAACAATTTTCTCTAACTCTTGCATACGCAGTCACAATTCATGAATCACAAGGTCTTACCCTAGACAAAGCAATGATAGATATTGGTAACACAGTCTTTAAAGAAGGCATGAGCTACGTAGCACTATCACGCTTACGTATACTTGACGGTCTATTTCTAATCAACTTTGGTGCAAGTAAACGCTGATATTCCTTGCATTTTAGAATATAATAGACTTCGCTCACTATACACTCCCCATCTAAACACATATTCTTTTCCACAAAAACTAAAATGTTGTAAAAGAAAACTAAATCAAACAGAAATGCAACAGGAATTCACTGCAAATCCTCCAAAGAGAGTAAAAGAAACTAATACTTCATCCAGTACCACAAACAAAAAAGAATCAATTAGAGAAAGTAAACCAGGTACTTCTTTAAAGAAGGAAGACAAACTCCAAAAAAAGCAGTTAGATACAGAACTACCTGGACCATTTAAATTCTCAAATATAGTTGGTGTAAGTTGCAATGCAAATGTAGCAATGAATATTCTATTTCAATTACCACCAATTGTTGACAACATTTACTCACACAGTACAGACCCATTGTGTTTGCAAATGTTAGTACTTCACAGAAATGCAGTAAACAATCCTGACAAAACATATAGTGTTTTTGGAATAAGACGAGAATTGGACTACTGTGCTGGAATGGTGAAATTCACTATAAACTCACAGGAAGATCCACAAGAATTTCTAATGTACTTACTACAAGTACTGGAAAACAAAAACATACCTATAAATGAAATCTTTCAGATTTCATACATGTGGAAACATACATGCACTCTCTACAACAATGTGACACAAGAAGAAATCCCCAATGAACGCTTCATATATATATATATCAATACCAAATTGTGAATCCATTCCATTTCAGCAACTTGTACAAAATGCAAACCATGGTAGATTATGCTCTACCTGCAATTCAGATAATCGCTCCACGTTAGTAATACAAACACATAGTAAATACGTAATACTAATGCTTCTACGTTACAATGCAGATGGTACCAAAAACAACGGCAAGCTGACTGGATTCACACATGGTCAAATATCACTTGGTAAGAAAACCTTCACAACAATAGGTATAATCTACCACGCAGGAGTCACAACCAATTCAGGGCACTACACTGCATACATAAAAAAGAAATGTGGATGGTTTGAATGTAATGATAGTACCATTACTCTAAAGCAGAGATTACCAGCAAATCTTACAAACGCTTATTTGATGTTCTTAAAACCAAAATTTGATAAATAAACTGTATTTAAACCTTTAAGTAAATTTGTGTTACAAAAATATAAACTGTTAGAATACTCCAAAAGCTATCTAACTGCTCAAAGATTCTACAACAACTAATCAGATAAATGAATACCACTAAATTAGACCAAAAAATACACAGTTAGAATAACTGTCCCAAAATTATAAATGTGTGTTAAAATAATATAAACTCTTAGAATACTCCAAAAGCTATCTAACAGCTCAAAGATTCTACAACAACTAATCAGATAAATGAACACCACTAAATTAGGCCAAAAAATACACAGTTAGAATACGCCAATTGGTATCTAACTGTCCCAAAATTTAACAATATCCAAATAGGTAAATGAAAACCACTAAAATATCTTATAAAAATAGACAGTTAGAATACGCCAATTGGTATCTAACTACTCCAAAATTTTATAATATCAAAACAAATGAAGAATCTGTTACTGTTCCAAAAAAAATACAACAAAGCAAAGTATAAAGCATTAGCCAGAAACAACAAGTGAACACTGAAAACAAACAAACAAATAAACTGTAGCATAACAGAAAAAGGGTTTTTTTTAAATCCAACATGGATTTTTTTTTCTCCCACAGACCCAATGATTTTAGCAACAAATACAGAAACTGAGCAAATTGCACAGTACTCTGATTTGTACTCTACTAAATATGAGGGTCGAAAAAAAATAAAAGTATATTGCTTATACAATGTAATAAGTCATTACAAAATACTAATACTAACATGCTATTTTCTTTTATCACAGAAATGAAGAAGAAAAACATGGACTCCCATTACTAGACCAAACAGTAAGTATACAATAATACGGACAACCATAGCAGCACATCACATCCATAGTATCTAATACCTTTGTTCCTTATACATTTGTTTTTCACCCAAAGTTATAAACAAATATGAATGTGATATGCTGCGGTGGTTGTTGCCAGGGCATAGAGTCTTGGGTGCATGGCAAAATGGCCATGCACCCAAGACTCTATGCCCTGGCAACAACCACCGCAGCATATCACATCCATAGAGTCAAACATTTCAACTATGATCTACGGGAAACTTTTAATGTCCGCGAACAATGTGAGTGTTCTTAGAACACTTTGAACTTGCCAGCGAACAATACGGACACCGTTTTCAGGACACCCCCTACGAACATTTCAGAACAAAGCGATAGTTCTTAGAACACTTTCAACTTAACAACGAACAATAAGGACAGCGTCCTAAGGACACCCCCTACAAACATTCCAGGACACCGGGAGTGTTCTCAAAAACGTCTTCAGAACACCCCCATCTTGTTTATTTGCGAACATTTCAGGACACCGCGAGTGTTCTTAGGACACATTCAACTTGACAAAGAACAATACGGACAGCGTCCTCAGGACACCCCCTACGAACACTCCCCGGACACCGGGAGTGTTCTTAGAAGCGTCTTCAGAACACCACCATCTTGTTTATTTGCGAACATTTCAGGACACCGCAAGTGTTCTTAGGACACATTCAACTTGACAAAGAACAATACGGACAGCGTCCTCAGGACACCCCCTACGAACACTCCCCGGACACCGCGAGTGTTCTTAGAAGCGTCTTCAGAACACCCCCATTTTGTTTATTTGCAAACATTTCAGGACACCGTGAGTGTTCTTAGGACAGACTCAACTTGACAGAGAACAATACGGACAGCGTCCTCAGGACACCCCCTACGAACACTCCCGGACACCGCGAGTGTTCTTAGAAGTGTCTTCAGAACACCCCCATTTTGTTTATTTGCGAACATTTCAGGACACCGCGCGTGTTCTTAGAACACATTCAACTTGACAGAGAACAATACGGACAGCGTCCTCAAGACACCACCTACGAACACTCCATGGACACCGCGAGTGTTCTTAGAACAGTTTTACTTTGCTTGCGAACAAAACAGACACATATTGACTCCTTAGAACACCCCCTAGTCAGTTTATTTAGAAAATTTCAGAACACCCGTGATGTCCGCAAACAAATCGAACACAAAAAGAACATCTAACACATAAAAAACACAACTTTCATCCTATCTCACACACTCCCACCCTCCCCAAACACTCCTACACACCAACACACTCTACAAAATACACATTTTGAACACAGTTTCACAGCGCTGTCCGGGGACGTCCGCAAATCCAATATGGCGGGCGATACCGAAAAATCTGACGCGCTTCACGCTCCACGCCGTCCAATCAGCAAACACTTTGCATGTCCGCGAACATCACGCAAGACGATTGGCCAATCAGGACACTTTCCGCATAGCGAACAGGGAAGTGTATCCGCAAACCGAACACAGATATCACTAATTTTTTTTTACCTACTTTTTGGTCATTTAAAAAATAAATTACTGGACGAATTTTCACCACATTTGCAAAAGCACGCTTTCGGGACCAAGCCGCTGCTCCTGGTCCAAATTTGGTGGAAATCCATCCAGCGGTTTGGCCTGTAGACGCAAGCAAAATTTTTTTGCCATTCACTCTATGGAGAGTGAGTATAATGTATACAAATATGAGCATATAGAGGGAAGGTAGAGTAATAAAAATAAAACTATGACAAAGTGCTGATAACCATAATGATTATCTTCATGCACAGAAAGGATTGCTCTCTTTCAAGCCTGTGTCTTCCGCTATGTACATGTTTCATATGATGTGACAGGACCCCAAGTCTACAAATATAGTACCTTTTCAATTTTTACTTCCTGACTGTTACTGTAGAAAACTATGTGGCTTCGATATGTCAGTAAAGGATAAAAAGGGAGAGCCAGCCATGTGATGTCATCAGTTATGTCATCAATGACATTTGTGATGTCATCTTTGATGTCCTGGGTGTTAATGTTAGCAGTGCACGGTGGCGCGAGTTATGGTTGCTTATGTTACCATAACTGGCGAATTTCAAGGGTTTTTCGGTTTTACTTGGAACCATAACGTCCCTTTAACAAAGTTTTTTCACTGAATTTCATAGGTTTTTAGTAGCACAACTTAACCATAATATCCCTGACATGTAACATAGAACATACTAACCCCCTCGTAGTGATTTTCATGTCCGCGGACTACCGCCATGTCCGCGGACACATCGAAAATCTGAGCGTGGTGAATGTAAATTTAAATAGTGTGCCCCATTTCCCCTTTGAAGTTGGCTCTGAAAAGAGCCGTTTTTTTTTACAGATGCTTGACAGACACCTGTTATTTTATATTTTTTTTCTTGTTTTTCTTTCTTACTTTACTCCTAAAACCTTCACATAACCTTCTCCAAAGCAACCCTTACATTCCAAAATAGAAAGGCATTTCCGGTAAAAGATAAACAAATGCCATCTTCTTTAAAATTAACAGCATTACTGGCATCAATATTCTCATTGTTACAGAAGAACATACCAGCTCTAAGCATGAAGGCACACATGCCTCGGTTGATGACACACCTAGCAATGTTTTGCTGAGGACAAAAAACTGAACTATTGTCCCATATTGCCCTAGGTAGTAATCCAGAAAAAATTACTTTCGCATTTGGAAGGATCTTCATTACGGCTTGAACCAAGCATTCCAAATCAGCCAACAAAGTAGGGGCACTGACGTTGCCCAAATGGAAAGCACCATAGTGCAAAACTACCACATGCGGACTGTTCATCGTGGCCATATCCGCACAAACTTGTACAATTCCCTGTACATTGCAATCAGGCACAGTGCTCCACACCACCTCCACTCTTTTCACATCAAAGTTCTTTGCAACATGCCTGCATTCAGCGTACTGCTGTAAACCATGCACAAACATATCTCTGAGCACCAACACCCTGACTTTCTCCACTTCTGCCATCTTCACCACACACAGTCTCTTTCAACACAAATCCACAACCTCGACATCTGATTGGCTGATCCGTACAGTCTTCTTTCCATGTTGGATTTCCTGGAAAAACCCGGATTTACCACGCCCTGTCCACGAACAGCCGCGATGTCCGCGGACAGCGTCCACTTTACTCTGTACCATTCCCTCATTGCATACAGCTAAGCAATCACACAATACGAATAACGTCCTCAGAACACCCCCATTTTGTGAATTTTCGAACATTTCAGGACAATTATCATTTCATTATTCTACATATTAACATTACAAATATTATACTTTTATCTTGTACTCTGCACACAATGCTATGTTTCTCCATTAGTAGCTCAGTATACTACATAGAATCCCATAATACAATGCTATTTATTGATATAAATGCATCGTTCAAAGCACTAATAATGGTATGATATTTATTGCAATATCCTTGACACTTTTTTCGGAACATTATAATAAAAATCCCTAGTACACAAATTCCATGAAAAGTACATACACATGTGATGTCATCAGTGATTTCATCAATGACATTTGCGATGTCATCTTTGATGTCCTGGGTGTTAGTCTTAGCAGTGCATGGTGTTGGCGAGAGTTATTTTTCATAGCTTACCATAACTTGCTATTTTCAGGGGTCTTTCGGCTGTACTTAGAACCATAACGTCCTTTAAACAAACTTTTTTTAATATCACGCAAACAATATACAAACATGGCGTGCAAAAACCAACTTCTACAGATGGCTTTACACAGAATGTTGCAAAGTAAGAATTTATGCTCGTTCACAGTGAAGGTCAGCTGCTTCCATTTTTTTCTCGGGCCCCGGAGAGGCTCACGAAGCAGACTATAAGGTTGTATTGTGTTTTGACCTTGACAGACAGAGATTGTGATGAAAGACTTCTCTTGAAGGAGTGTTGCTAAAACGTAAGAGAAGATAAAGATGAAATTTCTGAAACGAAACCACTTTTACATATTATATCACTATGCGAAAGATCGTTGACACACGCGGAGTCGTATTTTGGGACTGCACCACTCGTAGACAATGGAAATTGCAATTGTACTGTAAGTAACCCTTTAGATTACTTTATACCAAATATAATTACAATAGCGTAGCATTAAAGACCGCTGAAGTTGAACTTGTTCGTTGAAAGTGGCATAATGTTTTCTACCGCGCACTATCACCGCCAAATTGATCCCCTGTCGTTTAGAGGGCTCTGAAAAAGACAGACGACACAGAGTGGGTTAATATAAATAATTTAACCGGTCTATAGGCGGTCAAGCGCTCTACTCGCTGTGCCACTTCACTGTAGCCTGTCAAGTGGCACAGCGAGTACAGCGCTCGCTTTGACATCCGTGCACAGCTTGCTAACGCAAGTTCGAATCCCGGCAAGGCGAAACTCAGCCTTTCATCCTTCCGTGGTCGATAAATGAGCACCACACACTGTGGTTAATAATAAGCACCGCTTACATACCTCACAGTTCTTAGCGCTATATGAATGGGAAAATATTATTATTTTATTATTAACATACTCTGTTGCACTATCTTCGATAGCAAATAGTTTCACGCCCTAATAAATAAAATGATGATTTTTAATGAAGATCGGCTGGTGAGACTAATTTATGTTTTTTAAAACAGGTATGTGGCCCCATTTTGTCTATGTCACGATTTACAGACTCCAGCGGATGGGGTCTTCAACTGCCAGGTGCAAGTCCAAATATGCAACTTCATGACCCTCACCATTTTATGGGACAATCGCCAAGGACCAATATGCCCTTACGCAGTACTAGCGGCTACAAACAACATACCAACCAATACGGTAGTCTAATGGCTCGTTGTTGGAGCAACCTTCCGATTATCAGAGAGACCATTTACTGCTTTTATCATAAACCAACAGCCTATCTACCGCAAAGGAACAACGCGTGGCTCCAAATAAACTTTTGCTGATCGACAGCAGAGACAATAGCAAATCGCTGAATATTCACTAAACATTTCATGTGAAATAAATGTACTTTACCAAATGTACAATCCTGCTGTTTACTTTTAAACCACAGTTTCATATTCCGAATTGTGGCGCACTGAGTTGTAACCTGATCTAACACTCTCTGTACCGCAAAGGAACATCGCGTGTCTCAACATGAACTTTTGCGGATCGACAACAAAGACAAATGCAAATTGCTGAATATTCTCTAAACATTTGATGTCAAATAAATGTACTTTACAACATTTACAATCTTGCTCTTTGCTTTTAAATCACAGTTTCATATTCTGAATTGTGGCGCGCTGTGTTGTGACATAATGTGTGTTGTCTTCCGGGTTCTGTGTAAAGTCGCGTAGTACTGGAGACGACTGGGCGCGTTTCATTACGCACCCTATAACGTCACGGAGAAAGGCGGGGAATATGAATGCTTTGATAATATCAGGCTTAGGGGCGGGAGATATGATTTAGTGTCGCAAAAGCAAGTCAGCCAGGTCAATAGCGCCAGTCATAGGATTATCACATAATGTCGACGCACACCAGCCGGATTTATCGTTTCTTTAGTGGACAAAAAGTCGGTTGACGCCCCTAGGAAGTTGTACTATTAGCGAACAAAAGGAGTGCTCTTAAAACACTTTCACCCTGACAACGAACAATACAAACAACGTTCTCAGAACACCCCCATTTTGTGTAATTGCAACCATTTCGGGACACTGCGAGTGTTCTTGGAACACATTCAACTAGACAGATTACAATACGGACAGCGTCCTGAGGACACCCCTAGTTTGTGTATTTACGAACAATTAAGTACACCGCGAGTGTTCATAGCTCATTTTTACCTTCCTTGCGAACAAAAATGACACATACTCCGTTAAACACCCCACCATTTAGTTTATTTACAAAAGGTCAGAACAGCCGTGTTCTCCGCGGACAAATCGAACGCAACAAAAAGGTCTAGCACATAAAAAAACAAAGCATTGAACCTATCTCATACTCCCCAACCCTCCCCAAACACTCTTACACACCAACACACGGCACTAAATACAATTTTTTATCCACGTTTCACTGCGCTGTACGCGGTCGACTGCGAATACAAGATGGCGGGCGCCACAGAAAATCTGACGCACTCCACGCCCCTCGCCGTCCAATCAGCAAACACGTCGCATGTCCGCGGACATGACGCAAGCCCATGGGCCAATCGGGGTGCTGTCCGCGGAGCGAACAGGGAAGTCCGTCCGCGAAGCGAACGCAGATATCACTAATTTTTTTGCCTTACATTTTGGTCATTTTTAAAAAAACTACTGGACAGATTTACACCAAATTTACAAAAGCACGCTTTTGGGACCAGGCCGCCGCTCCTGCCGCAAATTTGGTGTAAATCCGTCCAGCGGTTCGGGCTGTAGCCGTGCGCAAAGTTTTTTCCCATTCAGTCTATGGGAAAAAAAAAAGTTTTGGGAACCCCCTATAACTTTCCCCCCCCCCTGGACGAATCCTCACCAAACTTTGCAAAAGAATTCAGAGTGACCCAACTACTTTTTTTGCAAAGTTTGGTGAGGATCCGTCCAGGGAGAGCGAAGTTATAAGCCACCCAAAAAGTGCTCTTCCTATGGAAACAGCAACTTAACCATAACTACATTGCGTGTGAGAAAAAGCAGTGGCTGCGAACTCTCAAGTGGTTAATAACCACTGAACAGGTTATCACGCCTTGTTCTATCGAGAGAGGGGCGCCCGCTACCTTTGTAAACCAAATTTCAAGGAACCTGGGATTGGTAACCCTAGGTCTCCTGGGGGCAACCAGACGTGGTCTCCCTCTCACTGTGCTTAGAGAGGCATCAGCTTCACCTCACTGATGATCCCCAACAAGGGTGAAACACGTGTATGGGGTTGCTGGTGGTACTCTCGTTCAGGTTGGAATTGCCATTGCATTTCGGTGCTGGACTGCCCCTAGGCAGGACAAAGACTGATATGCAAATGGATATTTCCCATCTGTGAAAGGCACAGTGAGAAAAAGCAGTGGCTGCGAACTCTCAAGTGGTTAATAACCACTGAACAGGTTATCACGCCTTGTTCTATCGAGAGAGGGGCGCCCGCTACCTTTGTAAACCAAATTTCAAGGAACCTGGGATTGGTAACCCTAGGTCTCCTGGGGGCAACAAGACGTGGTCTCCCTCTCACTGTGCTTAGAGAGGCATCAGCTTCACCTCACTGATGATCCCCAACAAGGGTGAAACACGTGTATGGGGTTGCTGGTGGTACTCTCGTTCAGGTTGGAATTGCCATTGCATTTCGGTGCTGGACTGCCCCTGGGCAGGACAAAGACTGATATGCAAATGGATATTTCCCATCTGTGAAAGGCACAGTGAGAAAAAGCAGTGGCTGCGAACTCTCAAGTGGTTAATAACCACTGAACAGGTTATCACGCCTTGTTCTATCGAGAGAGGGGCGCCCGCTACCTTTGTAAACCTAACCATAACTACATGGCCACTACCGTGGCCATGATATATATATATATATATATATATATATATAACGGTGTCACTGCCTGCAGTCTGTTCACTACATATAGCCAGCCTTATGATTACTTAGTCTACTTGTGTTACGGCATCTGTACAGTTAGAAAATGACTTGTATTTTCTGCAGTGCTCTTTACACATGCAATCTTCATTCCGCACATGAACGTCTTCTCAATTCTTTACTTCGCCACAGAGGCGTTGCTAGGGGGGGTAAGGGAGCTATAGCCCCTGGTCTTTTGGTTGTAGCCCCGGATAGAATCTCAGGAGCTACAACCAAAAGGCTATAGCTATCCCCAAGTCCCGACAGTTCCCACATGAGCACAGCCCCGGGTCTTTTCCAGACCTAGCAACACCCCTGCTTCACCATCATATTCTATATCGTCTGTGCATTCTCTCCCTTGACCATCCTTCTCAGTGCGTCACTCTCACCTCATGTGATGTCACCAGCCTCTCCTTTTCATATCTTCACACTTCTTCGGGGACCTGCCTCAGGAGACTGTCATCTATCGGGGATACATCATGTCGGGTTTTCTCAGGGGATACTTTATCTCAAAGGCTCTTCATAGTATAGGTACCATTACTGGCATTACAAATGTTGCAATTTCCTGTTTCCAACATATAGGTAAAATAGGGACGGGACTCCCTGCAGAGGCATTCGGGTGCTCCTCTACAGCACCAAAATCCTTCCATGAAATTGGTAACACCATTGTCTGTTCAATGAAGCCCGCTAGAGCTGGAAACAGGTACTTCCAAGTCATTAGAATTATATGACCAGATACCTCAAGGCTTTCCTACAGAGGAGCAATACAAGAAAGGTGATCATGAAAGTATAGATCCTTTTCTTCACTTAAATCAGATTTCCTCAAGAGATAATGACAGACCAGGGCAGTAAATGGGGGAGGTGAAGGACCTCGTGAATATTAGAACCTTGCGTACATCACCTCAAAATCAATGGAATAATCCAAAGGTTCAATTAGATGATTAAAATGAGTTTAAGGAGATTAATTTACGAGGAGGGAAAAAGCTGGGATGGGCTGATGCCTTGTGCTCTCTTGACTGCACGGAAAATGACACAAGCACAAACATATTGTCCCCTTTGAAAGTGATATGTGGGAGAAACCATAATGATGTACAATCATTTGAGAGGAATGGGAAGATCCTGATAATCGGCAATCCAGTGACCATCCCTTGGTATGAAAATACGGAGAGTACATGGAGCAAGACAAAGACTTGGTGAAAACCCACCTCCAAGCAGCCTGGGCAAGACAAGAGAAAGCTTATAATAAGAACCCATGCTACCCATTGTGCAGAAAAAACACAGCAAGTGTGAATGATCCCGCCAGAATCGACATTGGCCACTGAGTGCAGGCCACATCTCCAGAAAAGGCATGCTATGCTCCCTTGCCTCCACCAAATATCACAGAGATTCAACTCTTCTACAAAAATGGCCACTGCTGCCCCAGCGAGATGAATGGGACCATGTTTCCCTGTGTCCTGCCTTCCGATGCAGCTGATTGGCCCATTAGCCATTGATGTTGCAATGATGTAGGGAGCTGGCAGGCAAAGCCGGGATCCCCACAAAGGACCACCATTAAGGGCTGTGTCACTTCCTGTCTGAGCCTGTCAGGGCTGGGAAGGCCTTTTGGAAGGCCTACCAGAAATACTGCCCCAAAGGTATGTGTTGTTAGTCCTTGCTTACAAGGCAACCACCTTCTTGCCTAATCACCAGCCACAATACTCTGCCATCCACCCTACTAAATTCTTCCTACCCTGCTCCTCACCACAATTATCCAGCTCTGCCATAATATCAATCTCAAGACATACAGTCCTCACTAAAACACTGCAGGCAACTATGGACAGGCAGCGCTCTTGTACAACTGCCCTTGGACCTTTAGGACGGGTCCACCTAACATCACACACAGCCCCTACCTACCTGCTTGAGTGTAAACCCTAGGTTCTGTTATGGAGAAACCTCATTCTGCAATCTTGAACCTTTACCACCTCCCCTCGGAGCACATCTACCAATGCCAGTAGTGGATCTACTTTTTCAAGCAGATCAGCTGCCATGCCCTCCACTAAACCCACCACTAGAGCACATTTCCAATGCTGGTGCATGCACAACCACCAACTCAAACGCGGGCTCTCATCTTTACAAACCGTACTATGTCCAACCCCCCCTGCACTTGCCGTGAAACCTTTGCAGAAACCTAGGAGCACTACCAGGCATTCCTGCGTCCCTACTGTCAGCTCCACAATGCTCCCACCCTCCCAACCTACACGACCTGACCACTCGCCAACCAGCCAACACCAGCAGCTTATCACTATGTCACAGCCTTGTGCCCAGGTTTGCCCACCTGACATCGTACACTTAATGAGAACCAACAATCTTGACCTGCTAGCCATCGCAGAAACATGAAAACATGTTGCTTCCATACCTCCACACAGATCCTTGTCCCCCTCACTGGCATCTAGGCTTCTGACTCAGACACTTTGCATGACGTGTACCAAATGATAAGGGCGTGTATCACCTCTCACCTCCTCTGAAACTGAAATTCTTTTGGTTAGCTCACAAGCCCTACTAAACACGTTAGACATGGCATACAGATCCTTCATTATCAATGGTATCCATAGTCCAGTGTCGAGCATCATGAAGACCCTGGGTGTACACCTAGATGCTACCCTATCCCTAACTTGGCAGGTCCCGGGAGGGTAACTCAGGGGCAATATGCTCACCTTGGAAGCAAGACAATGCAGAACAACACAGGTTCGATCCCTAGGTCTGCGCTTAGAAACCTTTCAGTATTAATCATGTTATAAATAACCAATTTTAATAATAATAATACCAATATTATCCAATGCAATACCGTTAGGATATACCATCCTCCATAAAGACAGACACGACTCAAGAGGTGGAGGGGCAGCCTTAATTGCAAAAGAGTCTCTCCCTCTTAGAGAAATCTTCACCACCATCCTACCCTATGGAGAATTACTGTCGACCAAACTCAGCCTATCCCATACTTCTGTAGTAACCAAACATCTGGTCCATCACACTCCAGGTCCACTACTCTCTATTGAAGAGAACTCTCTTTTGAAGAAAAAATGGTGTACATCCATACCAAATCCTCCTCCTCAGAGACTTAAATCTAGGCTTCAATGACATCAATAATAACAACGCCTTAGTTGGCATCCTTATGGCACTCAGCTTCACCCAATGAATCCTTAGCCTGATGCATTCTAAAGGATGAATCCTGGATTAGCTAGCTGACCTCAACTGCCAAGTCTCAATCACCTCTAATCTACCATGCCCCTGGACAGACCATAATCTCATCGCAATTCTCCATACATACCTCCACCCCTAATCCTTCATCCACCCTGTCTTAACCATCCACTCTAGCCATAAGCACCCACAATCGTATTGAAGAACACATATTACCTTTGCTGCATGAGCTGCAACCCCCTCTGCTGCAGTTGTGTAATCCTACCATCTTGGTAGAGCTCTATAAAAAAGAAACTCACGGCTGCAGTCAACACGATTGCCCCCTTGCCCAACGCAAGCCAAAATCTGCCAAGCACCTTAATGCATTGTTTACCCATGACATTTGTACCCTCTGCTTGAAATAACATGAAGATGAAACCGACTGGAGGAAAACCCCTTTGCAAAGCAATACAGTTTGCTTTGACTCCTTAGCAAAACATTACACACTGCTCATATTACAGGCTAAAAGCATCACCTTTCAACAGAATTTCAAATGCCAAATCAAGCTCCACAAGCTCTTTGCAATTATGCGTGAGCTGTAATCCCTCATAACTCCTCCCTCCAGCTGTTCCACATATGTCAAAAGATGTTCTAAAACACTCCCCTAAACAAAACTGATACTCACTAAAAAAAAGATGTGTAAAAAAAAAAACTACCCTCAGTGATAACTCTCCAGGTACACACTTCCCCTTGCTGCCTGTTAATCGCACTAGCCTACTGAAATTTCACTTTAAACTGGTTGTAGAGGCAGAAATCACCTTGCTCATGAAAGGCATTAATCCTTGCCAATGTCAAGGATATATTTGCCCTGCCACAGTAATCAAGTTTTCTGTCAAAGTCTCTCTCCGTTCATCACATCCCTCATTAACACCTCCTTCTGTGCCTGTCGAGTGCCGACTAACCTGAAGGAAGCCTGGGTTCTCCCATTGATCAAGAAACCCACCTTAGATCCTACAATCCCGATCAACTACCACCCGATCACCACAGTCACCTTCCTCCTGAAGATCATGGATCAGGCAGCCTATCTCCAGAACCAGCGTTATCTTGAATCTAACAACATCCTTGGTCTGTGTCAACCTGGCTTCCAACCTGACTATGGAACAGAATCTGCCCTGCTTGACCTAAAAAGACAATTGGATGAGATCAAGGATGCAGGCAAATCTGCACCCCTGCTTCTGTTGGACTTATCTGCAGCCTTTGACCTTGTGGGCCACCACATTTTGTGTCAGCACCAGGCCTCGGCTGCCAACTTCTTACCCAATACAGTCACCTGCATTTCCTCTTTCGTTGTTGACAGATCCATTAGAGTTTTTGCGGTCAAAGCCACAGCCTCTCCTTCCCCAGTCACTTGCAGCATGCCTCACGGCTCTTTTGTCTCTCCAACCCTTTACAACATTTTCAGGAAACATCCATTTGACCTTCTGGATGATTTGGGTATTTCTTTTACCAACTATGCAGACAACACACACATCCATGTCCCTCTCACTGGCAACTATGCTTCTGACATTTTGCATAACGTGTACCAAACGATCCAGGCATGGATGGCCTCTCACCTCCACTGTCTGAAAGATGACGAGACAGACATTATTTTGGTCGGCTCACAACCCCTAATAAATTAGACAAGGCATACAGATCCTTCACTATAAATGGTATTCCTATTGCAGTGTTGAGCATCATGAAGACCCTCACTGTCAACCTAGATGCTACCCTCTCCCTAACTTGGCAGGTACATGCCATTGCCTCCTCAGCTGCAAACACCACAAAGCTAGTCAATTCTAGCAGGCCATTCCTTTCCTCCGGCAGCTGCCTACACATCGCCAAGGTGCTTATTGGTTTTAAACTCGATACCTGCAATGCCCTATTTGCAGGCACGTCCACATGTAACATCAGTAAACTCCAAGTCATTCATACAATGCACTTAGAGCTGCCCTAGACATCCCAATGCGATAACACATTTCTGATGTCAGAAGAAAGATTCACTGGCTCTGTGTACATGAGAGCGTCATTTTCAAAACTTTAGCCATCACCCACAAATGTCTTTCCAATTCTGCCCCGCCTACCTGTCTCAAAAACTCCTAAAAGCTAATTCGTCAAGACCGACCGCTCCATCCGCGCTCACCAGCTTACTACCCCGAGATACAAACTAAGTGGGAGGGTGAAGCTTCCCAGTCATTGCTTTCAAGTACTCAGAATCACTACCTTTAGCTCTAAGATCAGAAACAATCTTGTTTCACTTTCAGGAAACACCTCAAGACGCTGCTATTTTCTCAAGGTCCTCTCATTTCTTGAGATACTGTCTTGTCACAAGTTCTGCTCTGATTTTGTAAACCTGTAACCAGTGCCTTTGATGCCCACATGCTCAGTGCGCTCTATAAATGTAAAAGTAAATAAATGAAATAAGTAGGAAGGCCCTAACTACAGACTTGCAAAGTAGAAGATACGGTAACGGTCTTCCTTCCGATGAACAAAAACTAGCTCCTAGCAAGAAGGATGGACCCTATGCCATCAATGAATGTCCAATCTCACTTAGAGAATTCAAGAAGCAGATTGGAGGAAACTGTCTCAATTATACTGCATCAGTAAACTCAACACCTACATGGAAACAGCAACCACCTGCTACAAGCAATCTATGAAAACAAAACTGAGTGACTCATCTATCAATAAGAGTGCATGGTGTGATTATTGGCTGGGCTCAACTGTTCAAAGCTACAAAGAATTAGTGGTGTACCTGTAACTCTAGCCTGATCTATTTTAAATGAAACCTGGAAATTGGAAGGACAATTTGACTAAAACTACCAGAAGCCTGATAACATAATCATTCAGGAAGAGTTGTAGAAAATGCTCAACCTGGGCATTGTTGAAACTGCTTACAGCGACTGGTCCGCCCCGTTAGTGCTTGTGCCAAATCTAATTTGGAGCTTTTGTATTGACTCCAGGATATTAAATGAAGTGTCCAGATGTGATGCGTTCCTAAAGGCTTACATTGACAAGCTGGTTGAAAAGTGGGGACATGTCAAGTGTATTTCTACCTTGGAATTTCCCAAGGGCTACTGTCACGCACCATTCAGTCAGGAGTGCACGAAAAAGATGGCATTCTCTACCCCAGATGGACTATTACATATCAAAGTACTGCCCTTCAGGTTGCATGGACCTGAAGCCTCATTCCAGCTGTTGATAGATATTAGAACCATGACAAGGTTTTGTTTGGGATTAAGAAATCCTGGGCTAGGGTGGAGGGTGCTCACAGGAGCTTTAGGGGCCAGCTGGGGAAACCTTTAACTGTAACCAACGGCAGTCTGCCAAGATCATATGAAATCATATTTTGCGCAAACTGTTAATAAAATCATTCAACCATCTCTGGTTTTGAGAGATTATTGAACCAATCTACCTGTACCTTCCTTTCCTATCACTCGCTGGCCGCCCACTCTGGGTGCTTTTCCTGCTCCCACCTTTGAGGCTAAAAACCTCAGGGTCATTTTCAACTCCACTCTCTCCTTCTCTCCACGCATCTCTGAAATCTCTAAGAAGTCAAATTACCAGTTGCACCTCCTCAGAGGTATTCTCCCTTCCCTCACCTTCCCCCAGAAGCTCACTGTCACCAGAGCTCTGGTTCTCTCTAAGCTGGACTACTGAACAGTCTCTTTCTAAACCTGCCTGACTCTACTCTCCGTCCTCTACAACTCATCCAGACAGGACTGCAAGACTTTTCCTTGGCCTCAAGCCCAGGGATCGTATCTCTCCAGCACTGAATTCTCTCCATTGGCTGCCAGTGGCAGCAAGGATCAAGATCAAGACCCTCTGCATTGTCCACAAGGCATTCTGGGGCCTGGAACCGCAATACCTCAACTCTTTCTTCAGAAATATCTTGCAACTTCACTCCTCCACCTCCAACTCTTTGAGGGTCAGTTGCTTCTCCAAGCAACAAGTTGGGGGCACATCTCTTTCTTCAGCTAGTGCCTCACTCTGGAACAGCCTCCCTGCCTCTCTGAAACTTGAGCATAACCATCTCCGAGTCCGGAAGCACCTCAAGACTTTCTTCTTTGCTTCTGCCTTCTCTCTTCCTCTCCCCTGCTGATCTCTTGTCTGATACTGCACTGGTCACCTGTCTACCCTCTGAATTCGGGCCTAGGTCTCTGTCCACTCAGTTGTACTCCTGCACTGCCTCCGGGCACCCCCCTCACTTGTGGTCTGTATCTGCAACCCTGCAGTCCATATACCTGCACCTATTGACACTTATTTTCTGCTCTTTTATTACTCGCACTTGCCACCTGTTGGCTGCACTAGTTGTTTGTGATCCCGTGTCTGGCACTTGCCCTCCCAGCCTGGCATTTCTCCTGTCCCCTTTTCCCTGCACTTGAGCGATCTCAATGTCATTAGACCTAGAAAGATCATAGGTTTTTATCCTCCCTCTGTTTCCCCACCCTTTCCTCGTCGTGCCTTGAAACACTTGTGTGTAGGCTCGTGATTAATGCCATATCATATCATATCATGACACCAGTAAAACAAATGATGGCGCCTGGCATAACCAAACTGCCTATATTTGAACACATCCGTGTTGCAGAACTAAATCTCACAGAGAACATATTTCTATTTGTTACTAGGACCCATATTGTTCTGTACACATTTTCAACTGAGACCATTGCTCACTAGCAAAGAAACTGGCAGCAAATTTCATATTCGCTAGTTTCGATGACCTTGGGCCTCATTACGAGTACGGTGGTAGGGGGTTAATGGCACCGGTAAGGATGCCGGTGCCATTAACCCCTACTGCTGCATTCCGAGGTCCCTTAGCGGGTCCCACTAAGGCCGGCTGGTTTTACCAGCCGCCCATAGCAGGAGCCGCTAAGGGACCATGGAGCTAATAATGAGCCCGCAATTTGCGGGCCCGTTATTAGCTCCTTCCCCATTCCCATTGAGCCCTATCGGGGCTCGAATGGGAATGGGGAATGGTTTTCAGAATGGGGACTTATCGGGTCCTCCAAGGTTGTCCCCATACCGAGAACCCAGACACGAGTTTGGAGGCAGCCATGCCCTTATTATCCAACCTCGTAATGAGGCCCCTTGTCTTCCTCAGAGCCCTCCAATTTCAACACAGTTCCAGAAAACATTGAAATAATTAAGGCAGTTGCACAACTTGAAAATTCATAATCCCCAAATATATGACAAAATGTATTTCAAGAATGACCTACTCCTAGGGTATACTGGCTAAGTTATTGAGCCCTCTTCTTCAACATGGATTCTTATCAAGTTCTCTTTTAGAAGTGAATTATAGTAGTGTGGCCTATCTTCTTCATAACAAATATTGGTTTTACGTCACGTTCCTGTAAACATTTATCTATATTTCTAAAGTCAATATGTTCTATTTACATTCCTCAAATCACAAGTACATTTACTTATTCTTATTGCTAACCTTTCTATCAGGTTCTTCCGCTCTAAAGTCACTGTTCTCTTCCGCACTACTTGGTTCCTGTCAAGTCTCACTGCGTTCAATTTGAAACATTGCTTTCATTACTAGACGAACAATGGAAATGTATTACGAAAAAAGACTTCTGCAATATTCGCTAATCTGGAACTGCAAATATTTATAAATCACATACATGAAACGTGTCATAGCAACAAGATTTCTACCATTTCATTCACTAAGCCTATTAGCTTAAATGCTTAAGAATTGTAACAAATACTTCCTGAGCAGTAAACCTATTTGTAGTTACTGTGACGAGTCACAGAATCTCGTCACTTCTCCCCATGGGGCTGTCCTTACCTGTGAGGCTCGGGAGGTGAAGCTGCTACCCAAGAGTCCCCTATATGTGGTGGAAAGTGGGTCCTCACAGGGGGAGACTCCCCTCATGGGGATGAGCACTCTTGTTCTGTGAATGAAGTACCTAACATTTATGCCCTTGCACCTATAAAAACCCTAACGTCTGCAGAAAGTGAAACTGAAAATACCACTCTGTGTTTCTGTAACATCCTTGCTTTCTTCCTTGAGACTTGACATCACTGAGAGAAGGAAGAACAAGAATAATGGCACACATTGTTCTAAGAATACTTGGAAGATGTGGCCATGAGGAGACAGAAAGAGTACATCATTGAAACAACCAAAATACTATGACGCTGAGCTGGGGTGGGCTCAGCTAGGAGAGATAAAAACTGAAAGAATAGGAGAGAAGCCTGCAAGGAGCCAGCATATCCCAGGAAGTTCAAACCAGGCAACCTGTCAACTGTGCAGAGAAGCTGGTTCTCAGGAGAGAGGATGCAGATAATTGGAACCAGCAGAAGAATCCTGTGAGCCGGCAGGGAGCCGACTCACTCCAGTGTCAGGGAAGTCAAGGTGGTGGGGTGACCTCTGGCAAGTGAAACATTTGGTCCAACAATGAAACCAAGACTGCCAGCCCCAGGCTTTTATTGAGCCGTGCAAGCAAACCAGAAGAAAGCGATAACACAAACAAGGTAACAGGAACAGCAGGATACCCCGTTGGGGTCCGGGGAGAACAGAGAGTGAAAGATGTAATGGAATAAATCTCTCTTGTCACTGTAATTCTCAAAGGGACACAAAAAGTCAAGAAAGCCTTTGGAGTAATCTCCGTCATCACAGTATTTATACCCAGAGTACCAAGAGTCCATAAAGCCTTGGGAATGATCTCCCTAGTCACAGTAGTTATACCCACAGAGCCAAGAGTTAAGAAAGCCGTGGGAATAATCTCTCTCATCACAGTAGTGATACACAGAGAACCAAGAGTCAAGAAAGCATCAGGAGTAATATCCCTCATCACGTTGATAATCCAAGTATGATTAAAGAGGATACTAGACAGCAAGAGCTACTGGGAGATAGCTTTCATAATGTCATAAGACAGGGAAGAACTACTGAAACTGAAAAGCAAGATTTAGGAACCCCTTGGGAAGAAGTGAAGAGACGTTTGAGGACTATTGTCAAAGAACATTCAAAGGCAGCCCACAAGACTGTGTAAGGTGGGTGAGGAGAAGGGAGTCAATGTCCTGACCGTATTTTCTTTGTTGAATCAGAAACTAGAGCAAAAGGTTGATAGGAAAGAAATAAAGACTTATCTAGTTCATCAGGAGAAGGGAACCATTCTCCTGGTACTATTATTTCCTTTGGATGCCAAACCCTTTTGAAGACTAGTGCTAGGGTTAGAGTAGGTTTTTGGACAGAGGACAAACACTTTTCATTTGGACTTTAGAGATAGGCCGAGGTAGGACGTTTTCTTTATTTTAAATTAAAACTTGTTGGAACATGCCGCCATTTTGTCTGACTCCTTACTCCACCATGCCACATTACTCAAAAAGAAAAAAAATCCATGTGGCGTCTCCTTCAAAACAGAAATGCCGTACCTTTTGATCCTAATGTAGTGGTTCAAATTAATTATCACTCAGTCCTTAACCAGCACCAATCCATCTGGTCATTAAGGTTTTCAATGAAAGAGCATCATTTATAGACGCAAACTTGTTCTCTTTTAGACAGTTTTGCCTCAATGGATCCTCCTGAAATGTTAGCACTTACCTTTTCCAAAAGAAAGCAATAGCAGGCATTGAATCTGTGGTCGTATAATGACTAACTATTGATGTTGTAGTGGTGGAATTATGAATGCTTGATAATTTGACAATGAACAGCGTGTGCAGTTTTACCTATGTTACATCATTTACATGGGCTGAAAATTATGTAAATCACAAGTGTAAACATTTATATGCTCATGTAGATTCCAGGTTTGTCCTTCAAGCATAAAATCTTAATCTTTTTTTTATATTGACAAACAGCCTGAACCCAAAGAAGATACCAGCCTCTCGACAGGCAGTGGAAGCTCAACAGGAACAAGGTCCCCCTGGAAAGCACACAGACACTCAAAATCAAAATGATGCTAACTCTTTCCTCTGCACCAACAAACAATAGAGTACAGCTACACCCCTCAATTAATTTGGTTTGGCTGCACACATACTTAAACACCTCCATGTTGACCTCAACCATCTTTAGAACACAGCTTTACCCCTCGAAACTGGCCTAGACGCACACATAGGGGGTCATTCTGAGCTTGGAGGTAAGGTACAAATGATGCCGGTAAAGGATTACCGGCATCGCTTTCCGCTACACGCAATTCTGACCAACCAGACCGTTATTTACGGCATCGTAAAGTACGATGGCGTAAATAGCAGTCCAGGCGCGCGCACGCGACACAACATGTCGGCATTACCGGCATACCGTAAACCGGAGCTGATCACAAGCCCTGCGGACATGCAAACAACGGCCTACTGAAGGATGAAACGTAGCTTACCGGCATTGAGTAAATACCGGCATCTCCGAGAAGGTGTTAAGAACCCTGAGCAGTGTTACCAAGAGCCACAGGTGCACACAATGAGCACAGGTGGAGGCAATGGAGTCTGGCAAAGCACAAAAGGAGCACACCCACACACCACACCCCCCCCCCACACCAAGATGATGCCAATAGTAGTGGCATTACTGGAGCTGGAGGCCCTGCTTGCAAGGCAGCAAGAACAACAACAGCAACCAAAGCCCCACCACAGAGGAGACACAGGAGGAGAAGGAGGGTGAGACAGGCCCACCATGCCCCACCAGTGCAGCCCCCGTTACCATGCCGGCAGCCCCCAATCCCTCGCATCAGTGTCACTGCTTCAACCTAACACCAGAGCAGATGCACACCCTGTACTGGTTGACCGTGACATCATCACCACCATAGTGGACCTGATCCATGACGGAATAGTGAGCCTCATAGAAATGCGCACCGCCATCCCCCTCTACTGAAGGTAGTGTCTGTGCTCCACTTCCTTGCCACAGGCACCTACCAGCACACAGTGGGGCACATGCATGGCATATCAGAACCCTTATTTTCCCGGATACTGAACCAAGTGCTGGATGCCCTACACAAGCACACAAGGGACTACATATCCCTACCACAGACTCCCCAGGAGATATTCGATACAAAAGTTGCCTTCCATGCACTGGCAGGCATGCCAAATTGTATAGGTGCCCTCGACTGCACCCACATGGTGTTGGTGGTCCCGCATGCCATGGAGGTGGCATTTCGCAACCACAAGCAATACCACTCCATCAACGTGCAGATGGTATGCAACGCCAGCAAGATCATCACACATTGCTGTGCCCGATATCCAGGATCAACTCATGACTCTTTGGTCCTGCGGAACTCCACGCTACCACGCTATATGGAGCGACATGCAGGACAACGTGCCTGGCTGCCTGGTGAGTTGCCTGACTGGGCCATGGCAGTGCATCAGGGTTGTGAGGTGGGTTGCTGCATACCCCACCTGGGTGGGAAGGGGGGGAGATGCATACTCCACCTGGGTGGAAATGTTGAAGCCAGTGCACGATGTGCATCTCACCGAACACTGTGCCCCAAAGCAAGTGAAACAGCACATGGCTACCAAATCCCACAGTGAGGAAGTAAGGCCGACACCTAACACTACATGACTAACAGGTAACCTGGCCGCATTCAACAACACATCCACCAGTCATCAGTGGCCCTCACACATCGTAAGAGCTTCCAGCACTATGCACTGCATATGCACTATGTCGCTGCCTCCAGCATATCACCACACAGGACAGTCATCCCTGGGAGTGCATTGATGTGAGCCCAACAGGGATACCACAGCATGTCACTGGTGCTGCACACCCATAGGAGTGCTGTAAGTCACCATAGTACGGATCAGTGCAGAATTACGAATATTCTACCGACTACAGTCAACACTCCCTACTACCAAATCTCACAGAACACAGCACTTCAATGATTTTACCCCAAGACTGCTGCATGCATATACAATGCATGTTCTACAAGATGTGAGTGCACACCATACACCATCTTGAAGATGCTACCCCCTCCATCGTTCCACTGCAGAGGACACATAGCGGGGCCAGGAATGGGGTCAATGCATCCAGGGACATGTGCGTATGGGCAGAAATCACCTGTTGCCATGTAAGACTAGTTCAGTTGTCCACCATGAATGTACAAACACTTATCTTCATTCCCCTCTCATGCAGGTGATGGTGGCTATCCCTTGACGCCATGGCTCATGACCCCTGTCTGAAACCCACAGAACAGGCACAAGGAGGACTACAATCGCTCCCATACCCATACACGTGTGGTGATTAAGCAGGCCTGTGGCCTGTTGAAGGCACAATTTCGTTGTCTCAGCCGGTCGGGTGGGCACCCATCTACAGCAATGAGAAGGTGTCCAAGATCCCCATGGCATGTGTAATGCTGCACAATATGTGCATCCGTCGGAATGTGCCCCAGTCCCCTGACATGGGACTGCTACCACCAGATGATGATGAAGGGTAGGAGGAGGAAGAAGGGGCAGGACAGCATCATGGTGCTGATGCACAGGAGGGACGTGCGTTGCGGCAAGCATTGATTGGACAATATTACTGACACACAAGTCAGCAGAGGTTGTCATGACATGAGGACATAGGGAACTGTGTGTGGGGATACATGTACACTATGCACTGTCAGATATCAAAAGACACATGCGCAATGATGAATGTCCACGCTGGTTTACCTTTGCAACACAAACAGTGTATTGAAATTGAAAATGCCTAAGTGAATAACCAGGGCATCGGCAATGCGGCCGAGGACTCCACATAGACGGTTGGTGCTGTCCGTCACCACCTGACGCATTGCCCTTAATTCCTCCCGCCACTCCTCCCTGCCCTGCCGATTGTCCTGCATCAGCTCGGTGATCAGGGCGGTGAGCTGCGCAGCACGCTGCACATCAGCCGATGGTGTTTTGTTCCTGCAGGGGATTGTGCTGCCATGACCTGCCAGGGCTTCGCCTGGGGGACTGGGCACAGGACTGGCTTGTTCCTGTGATGGTCCATGGGCACATTGGCCAGGTGTGTCTGTCTCGCCCGAGTCGCTGCATGAGACCTGTGGGTAGGAGCTAGCCTCTAGGGTGTGGATGACTGAAAATGTGTCCTCCTCTGCCGCTCCACAGGTGGAAAAGCGGCTGTCTACAGATTCCAGGGGGGCCGTGGCTGCCACCTCCCCAGCCACGCTTGACTCCTCAGACCTTGGCGTTGCCGATGTTCCTGGCGCCAATGCAGGGAGGGGAGGGGGTGGTGCACCCTCCATGGGCCTTGCAGGAGTCGGTGTTGCGCTTCCAGGTGTGTTCTTCCTGGCTGGGATGCGGTGGACCCTGCCTTTGCCCCTGGAGGTGGTGGGACAGCTGGTCTTGTGGTCCTCGCTGTTATGCTCACTGCCTGTGGGGGTAGAAGAGAGGGACGGCATGAGTGATGATTTGAGAGCCATCTTTCATACATGGCTACAATCACATATTCAGTCATTTGGGGTTTATGGGCATTTGGGTATGCAACGGCACTACATTCAATTTATGGGTGGGATATGCATGCAGGTGTCGGTGTCACTCATGTTGGCCGGGTACTGTGCTGTCTGACTAGCACACTGTCCACAACAACTGCCCAGTGTGCCTCATGGGATAGGCCACATTGTGCAGTATGTGTAATGTGGTTTAAGACCTTGCACTTGGAACTTGCTTGGGTCGCAGTTGCTTCAGCATGAATTTAAGGGGGGGGGCACCATGCCGTGACTCCTTGGCCAGGCCTTTCAAGTGTATGTCATGGCATTGGCATTGGCAGTGTTGACTTTGGACACTCACCTCCATCAGTGGACGACGTTGCCCCACACTCCATGTTGCCGACCCCTTCAATTGATTCTTGGCCGATCAAGCCGGCACACGTCTCCTCTCATGGCATCAGTTTAATGGGGGAACTTGGGCCCCCTCCAGTCTCCTGGGTCTGTCTGCGGTTTGCTGAGAGGATGCTCCGCACCCTCAGCCGCAGGTCGTCCCACCGCTTGCGGGAGTCCTTGGGGGTGCTGGGGGTGTTGCCGACTGCGCTCACCCTCTGGCCCACTAGTGCCCAGATGTTTTTCTTCCTGAGCACCGGCCCTCTCCACATGTCTCTACTGAAGACAATGTAGGCATGCTCCTCGAGGGTGTCCACCATCATCTGCAGTTCGTCTGGGCTGAAGCGCTCCTTACGGAGCCGGGCTGCTCCCTTCTTGGGTGCTTTTGGCATTCCTGGTGCTTCTGTTAGGCTTTTCCAATATTCACAATGGTCCCAGGGGTCCTGCCTGGTGAGGATGGCAATTGATTGTGTTTTTAAAGATGGCTGCTGCGCCCCTTCCCGTTCCTGTGCGATGACGCTATTTCCGGTTCCGCTATTTAGCGGTGGCTGTAATTTACGGTAGCCATAATTTACGACCACCGCTATTTACCGTCACCGCTATTGCCGCTTTACTCTCTGGTGGTAGTGTTATGTATGGTGCGCTTCATGCCGGTAAGGGCTTTTTGGGACCCTTTTGCGGCATAGCGCTAGATACATTACCGGCATGGCGCAAAGCTTGTGCCCGCAAAGTCATAATAGGCTGCTTTTATCAATGCCGGTAATGTGTGGTACTTACCTCCAAACTCGGAATGAGGCCCATAGTCTCATTCACAAACTCCAGCCCTGTCAAAATGCAGACACCCAAGTCCATTGGTGTTGCTGCACACACTCAACTGATCTCACGCAACCAATGCACCCCACATAGCACTGGTATGCAGATATACACCACTTATTCCACACTGGCTGCACATATACCGAACGCACCCAGGCATGTTTTACTACATTACTCTCTCCACTGACCTAGATTGCGTACAACCCATAGTGCTTTGGAATCATACCAATGGTAAAAGGCACTATACAAATGCCCAATAACATAACACACCATAGTGTGCAATATGACCTATAAAAGGCTCCAAATGCATTTGTGTAAGGATGTCACTGCATACTGTTTCCTGTCTCCTAATGGCATAGACAAGTGCTTGTTTTAAATTACCACTTTCTTTTAAAAAAACTGACGAGATTTACTGAAATTAGCCACCACTTTCTGTAAAAATTTACCAATTTTCCAGCATTTTATTGCTAGGGTGAAAAAAATTCACAACACACACCATAAGATTTGTTTCAGTTTTTGTTGTCAGAAAACAATCCTTCTCTATCAATACATCTGGCTGTTACACAACCTTTTTTATCAGGCTTGGAAGGTATCCTCTTTTCAATAATCTCTGCATGATTTTCTGTGCTTGTCTAAACAAGCTCTCAATAATCCACACCAACCAACATATGGGAGGAAACCAAGGTGCACCAAGAAACCAGATTTATTAATACATTCAGCCGGTGTAAGGTCCACAGACATTCGCAATTACTTCTTGGCAGCCGAGAGGTTACACACTAAATAAGTTACATTGTTGTATTCATAAAAAACACAGTAGTCACAAGCTGCCATTGGCTGTTAAAATAAAAGAACTATATTATTTTGCACATTGCTTCTTTTAATTGGATAATCATAATCTTTGAGCCGGCCAGGGTCCTTCCCACTATGCAAGATGTCATGCCTCAGGCATCATCGGACCATGCTCCAATTGGTTGGCAACAAAACATGCGGACATTGTTGCAATACTGGTGCTTCTTACACATGTGGACTTGGGTGTTACACTTATCCACAACAGTCCAATTAACGTTTGGTGGGAAAGGAGAGATCAAAACAATGCCTTGGCCAAAGAGCTATCAAACTCACCCCCAACTCATCTTTATACTCTGTGTCCCAGTGTCCTAAACAGTTTGCTTAATCTTGGACAGTTTATCCTGTAATCCCTTCTGATACATACTGCTGCTTGCAGGTGTTTGATCTAACTGGGCCATGACGTGCATAGCTTATTAATTGTAGTGTGAGGCCAGTGTATGAGACCTTTTGCCTTCAATGTATTCAACCTGTCCATGTGTTTTTCGTGTGTGCGTTGAACTGCTTTCACCATTGGAGGCGCTGTGGGAATATCTTGCTAGTGTGTTATTGGAAACTTTACTGTGTGCACCTGGCAATTATAACTTGGATATTTCTGTCTGCTAGAAACAAAACTAACGTCATTGTTGTTGATGTAAAATTGAACAATGAGAAATATATATATATATATATATATATATGTGTATACCCTACCTAACTGTGCATACCACCACTTTACTTTGTTGCCTCTCTGTGCATTCAGCAACTTAACTCTCCCTATAATGTGGCAAACTAGCTCCCTACAGTGTGGCAACATTAGCTCTTTCCTACTTGTGTTACATTCTAAATGGCGGTGTCATACACAAAATAAAACCTTATTCTAATTTTCTTATTCTATATGTACACTCTCATTTGGGGGCAGACAAGGACATGGCCTTGCACGTATTGGTCTTATCTGCACCATCACACTTGAATATAATAATCAGTCAAAGTTCATCAGTTTCATCTGTTTCTAAGAAATTGTTTGAAGGGAACTTTCTGTTTCAGACTCTTAGTGTGTTGACTTGTGACATGCAAAGTGTTATTTCGATCCGTCGGTTTTCTCTATAAAGTCACCTTTAAATGTCCCTCAAACTGTTTGATGATGAAACCCAAAAATGTTATTTCTTGCTTTCTAACAATTATGAAAAATCCAAATTGGTATTCAAAGTAATCATCCATGTATCCATGTCAAAAATTGTTTATATGTCCCAGGAAGAGTTCTATGGAAGCTTGAAATTGATTATTATCATCCCAAATATACATTCACTCAAATGTAGCTACACACAAATTAGCTAAACCGGAAATGCAGGTCACTCACATTAAAGCACATTTCATCTGTTGGAAGAAGATTTTCTTCACGACTGAATAGTTTGGTTGTGATGCTACTTCAGTGAATTTTCGACACAAATTCAGTTGGTACCTGATGTACTACAGACCTACTGTTCAAACTCTCTTTCATCCCCTTTATGGACAAATCCTTCTGAATATGAGTGAATACAGATCCTGTATCTAGCCAGCCAATCTGATTATATGTGAAATCCTTCACAAGTTTGATAACTTCCCTGGAGTCCTGCAAAAATGCTTTATGATTACTACACAGAGTTTTAAATTAAAGAAATCAACATATTTTGCGTCCGATTCGAACACTGAGGGCCCGATTCTCAACATGGTGCAGTGAACGTGCTAAATAGCACGATTCACTGCGCCACCCAGGCACCACTGCTATTCTGAAGTAGGCCTGGGCGTCATTGGAAAGCACGACAGTGCTTTCGTTATTAGATCTCGGCAGCAGTTTTGCAAAATAACAAAGAAATTGTTGTTTAACGAAACTGCTGCCGAGAATGAAAACAAAAGCACGTGCTTTTGTTTTCAGTGCATCAGTGAAGGCAATTGGCAGAGCGTACCACCATCACACAGAATCATGCTGTTCAGTGTTCAGCCTGCACTGCAGGAAGAAATATGTACTGCCCGGGCTGCTTCTACAGAGTTGTGCCAAACGTTGCCTAAAAGCTCTGTGCATTTTTGTCAATTTACTTAAATTTTAAACATTTAAATAGCATTTAATTACTTTTAACTTTTTTAACTTTTTTACTTTTAACTTTTAAACATTTGACTGCTTCTTGTGGCACTCCTCCATACGGCACCAATTGTGTGCCGTACTTCTGAGCCAATTTCGAGCGCTTGCAATATTGGAGGAGTGCCACAAGAATAACCATGCAAAGGCATGATTAACGAGAGTGCCGGTTGCTAGGTTTGTTTCCAGCCCTTCCTAGCAACTGGCATCCTTATTCCAAAAGTGGCGCAATGATTCCGACTTCGAATATTGCACCGCCTTTAGAATAGGGTGTAATTACCGAAAATGTTGTTAGCCCTTTTAACAACATTTTCGGCATTTACCATCCCATTGGTTTAGTCGATGATGTATGCACTTTAGGAAAGATATAAAAAGCAGAAAATGTAGGATTCTAGGATTCTTTTTATTCAAGAAGTTATTTTATTGACAATTTAGAATACCTTCAGTATGTGCTGCTTCCATTATGAATAACATTTCTCTTTTCACTGTCAGATGTTTTGTTAGGAGACGATAATGCTCAATGTTATTTAATAATCTCATACATTCTTCATCATACTTTATGCTGTCAGACAGTAATATGCCTCCACTAGTTGCCTTGAATAGTAACACTGAACCACTAGACGAGGAAACCAGCAAACAGGGATGCATCCATAACCTTTCACAGCTCGGCTGTGGCCTCCCTCTGGAACAGCCTCCCTGCCTCTATGAAACTTGAGGATAACCATCTTTGGTTCCGTAAGCACCTCAAGACCTTCCTCATTGCTTCTGCCTTCACTCTTCCTCTCCCCTGCTGATCTGTCTGCTTTGGCACCCGGCACCTGGTTACCCTATGATTTCAGGCCCAGATCCTTGCCCACCCAGCCTCACAACCTCACTGCCTCCTGGCAACCCTTGCACTTGGGTCTGTATCTGCTACCCTATAGTTCCCTTTCAACACTTATCAGACACCTGTTGTCTAGATCTTATCCTTGCACTTACCACCTGTTGGCCACACACTTCCTGTTGTTGTTTCGATCACCTGTTCAGTACTTTCCACACCTCCCCTTCCCCTCCCACTTTCCCCCTTCATTCTCCACTGCACTTGCACGTTCTCAGTGTCACTGGGCCTAGTAAAATCATTGTTTTGTCCTCCCTTGTTTCCCATCCCTTGCCTCGTTGCGCTCTGAAACACTTGTGTATGGGCGCGATACATATAAAACATCATATCATACCTGCATCTATGAAACCCCCGCTCCTGTGAACCGCCCACTCATAATTGCTGCTCATCACTGCCAGGCCTCCCCAGATTGAACACAACACTCTGTTGACCATCCTGCATAAAACCAAACAAATTAACAAAGTTAAAATATCCCAGAAAGTTATAGGTGTTGTAACCTTGTGTACACATCGCAGGCATCTGACAAAATCACAGTCGCTATTACAAAAAAATCAGTAGTGGATAATACCGATGAGGTGCCATATACACCTTCATAAGTCCTTCAGTTCTTTGTGTTTTTCTGCTGACACTGATGCCTGTGATGTAGGAAGAGGTGGCAAACAATGATCACATGCAACCAGAACCAGTTCACCTGCATTCCATTGCAGACTATCAGCATCAGAATATGGAGGCACTGAACACTGATGCATGACGATAAACACAAATAACACAGTGCACACCAGAGCACTCCCTGTATGATGAGCCACCACCTAAAGTCATTCCTACCCGCTTGGCGGGCTCTTGCAGTAGAATAATAAAATACACTCTGGTTAACTGTGTGAAAAGCCAAGGCGAGAATATAGAATATATGTATCCAATGTGCCATGCATTGAGTACATGCATAGCATGAAAAGTCCCAGGAAGATCTAGATGATTGGCAGATGACTAAATTGGAAGCTGCTAAATGTGGCATGGCAGGGCATCAGTGATGGGTGCATCCAGAATACAGCATACCATTAATATTGGCTTTGTATTGTGGAAAACCTGAAGCACCAGGTTTTTGCAGAATTACGCCTATGCACTTGATCTCAATCAACAGCGCATTCAATCCGTCCTACTTCGTCTGTATGTTAGTCAAGCATGCACTTCAAACATCGGTAAGATGTGAGAGGATACACAGGAAAGTCAAAGGGAGGAATCCGGCTGTGGCAGACTCGTGATGATGTTCTTACTTTCACGTTACCAATATATATTTCCTCCCAAGATGTGGGAGCCACTATGAGGTCCTCGGTCTTACATATGAATACAGATGGCTAAGTCCTGCTGGGATCTTTGATGTGGCAATGGTATTACACCCTCTCTTTTCCACCTATACCTTAAGTGGGTAGCAGAACGTATACTCCATCCTCCACTAGCGCAGTGCTCTACCCATGGGAAATACCTTGATATATGCAAAATCTGACCTCCCTGACGGAGGACAATGAGGAGACAGATAAAGCAGACGGAAGAGGGTTGGCATAAACCTGAAGATGTTGTACTAATGCTTGCAAAGACTCCGAGGATAGAGCTAAATGGCAGTGCTGATACCTTATGAGATCAGGCTAAGAATGTACTCCTGGCTGCACTAGGACTACTCAGTGACAAGCTTGGGAAGCCTGGAGTGAAAAGGTGATTTGCAGTCACATGGAGGAGGCATCACATGGGACATTTTAACGATTTAGGTAGGACAGTCAGGGAGACTCTCATGATTTCACTCAATTACAAAACCGAGATTATGCTGTTTGGTTCACCACAGGAGAGATCCAAATTGGATACTATCTATACAGAACCATCTTATTAAGACTGTGGGCAAGGTCAAGACACTGGGCGTACCCTTTGAATCTTCCCTGAGCTCAGATGCTAACATCGATAGTGTTGCTAACAAAGCCCAATATGTACTTAGGCTTCTGAGGCTGGTGACCCTATGTTTCGGAGGCTAATTGTGCTACTCTTGTTTGTGTCTTAATAATGCCAAGGATAGACTACTGTAACTTCTAGATGTTGGGGGCCAGCAAATATAGTTTTAGGAACCTCCAAGTCTTACAACACGATGCAGTTTGCATTGTCAAAAATACAGCTAGTCAGAAACCTTTTTCTTCCCACAGAAGGAGCCTCTCCATTGGCTTCCTGTAGAAGCTCAGATCCATTTTAAGGCCTTGATATTTGTACATAAATACCTATATGGCCAAGAACCAGGTTACCTTAAAGATTGTGTCAAGGTTCATCACTCAACTAATCTCACCAGATCCAGTTATGAGGTCTGTTTATCTGTCCTCAGGAGAAAGCATGCTAGAGGCATGGGCAGATCTTTTGCTGTTCAAGCTGCCACCCTATGGAACAAAACGTCCTTAAATCTTCCGTACCAAAAGCAACCTACTGAAATTCAGGAACGGGGTGAAACAATTATTTTTGAGTAAACCCATTCCCTCGGTTTGACCCCCATGTCCCTTGTCTTTTTCTTTTTTTTCATTCTTTCATTCTCTGCGCCCTATTGCATGCGGGCTCCGGCATCTTACAAATGGAACAATCCAATCACATCAAATTGTATGCATTCTTACTGCTATGTGCCAGACTGTGTTCAACCCTTCCCACACCCTAAAAATTAAATGCTACAGCATGCATCCCTGACCAGTGCGTTTTATTTCTTCTGTCACTCTTCCCCCAACCACATTGCCCATTCTGTATACTTCATCATGAAATGGGACACCAACTCCGACTTGGCACTCGTTTGGAACTATGCCGCCTATCCTAAAATAATGACACACACTCTGAAACAGAATTGCCCATCCGGAAACACATGTACACATCTTGAAATTATGTTGGCCCTCCTGAAACTGTGTTGCCAATCCTAAATCAGCTCTGTAAATCCTGAAACAGAATCACCAATCCGGAAACCAGGGCCCTCCCTCGATACAGATTCACCTTTCCTCAAACTATGTCGCATGCTTGGCAACATGACACATTCCAATCTGTAGGTGCTTATCCAGGCCTGTTTTGTTCTTTGCATTCTGGGACTTGTAGTCCGAGTGTTATAACCATAAAAGTGGAACTACAAATGGAACTATTCTGGTCACTTGATTAACAGGAGATGTTCATCCCTGGGTTTCTCTGTATGGAATTGTTTTGCCAGTTTTTGGAAAATACCCTTATCTGCACTCATGAACATTTGCCAGAATGTACTGCCTCGAGCTTTCCATTTCACTGGCACATCACGTGTCCCTGCATTATTTTGTAGCAGTCATTGTTATGATGTATCACTTTTGCCCCCTAACTGCATCTCCCAGAATGTACACATGTGAAACGTTTAAACCCAGAGCTAGGATAGTGGTGCCCCAGTCCCTTCTGTTAACCCCACTGAATAGGTCAGTAATGGGCATAGTCAGATTAACTGGCCACATCCTCTGTTCCAATAACGTATTGGTATAATGCTCGCTTGGTTCAATAACTGTGTCTGGATTCTACTTTCTGTGGGATTTTGTGTGTGTGGAAAACGCCTTAGAGTGTCAGAGAGTTCACCTCTGGTAGAAGGTCTACTGCTAATTTTGTTTTCTCAAATTTTACCACCAAAATGTAGAAAGTGGCTTGAGGTCAGCCAATATTGGTTGGAGTATGGGGGTGGGAACGGATAGTGGGGGGGGGGGTCATTCGAGATGATTCCCCTGCATTCTGTGGGAAATAATTTGAGCAAAGTAACTGAGCAAAAAAAGTGAGCATTTTCTTCAGAGCAAGAGTCATACAACCTTACCACCAGCCACGAGGCATCTAACACTTACCCACTGATACCTTTGTTCTACTCCAACTCAGCGCCCAACCTCTCGGCTCACACACTCTGGCTCTTGTGTGCATTATACATGCCGCCTACAATGGATGAGGGTTACTGCATGACATGTCTCTGTTTATGTGTGTGGATGTATGTGTGTACGTGTGCATGTATGTTCTGTCACATACCTACTCTGCTGGCTACCTATCACAGCGCATAACACCGACAAGAGGTGTGAAGCTCATACAGGTCCTAATTAAGAGATTGGCATAGAAGCGAATGGCAATAAAAAAAGCAAAATGGTAACCTAAAGTGTCGTACCAAATGCACCTATGCACATTGTGCACCCCCAGGAACCAATGTGCAAACAGTGGCCCTAAGTACATTTCCCCCAATGATTGTGCTAATAAGTTGAACACAATCACCCAAATCATCGGTACAATACTGCTCCCCTATCAACAAAAAACACATCCAATGAAAATCCCAAAGTCCAACATGAACGTGGCACAATTTATGCTACAAATACTGAGGCATAGACCCGGGTACACAAAGTAACACGCATCATGCTGTCTCCTCTCTAAGCCCAAAGGGCCCCATCATGACTGTGGGATACTTTACGGCGATAAAGGTGCCAAAACCTAGTGTAAAAGGTGAACGCCTGATTATGCATATGTATTAGAGATCCTGCCGTTTCTGTTTTTGGAAGGTGGTTTAGAAGAATAGATCAACATCATAGTTTTCATCTCCCCTATATACTCCATCTATCAAAATGCAAATGCATAAACCATGTATGTTTAGTTTTATTTTATTTATTTATGTGTGTTACATGGTTTCCAAACACATCCTTAACACATAACATCACAAGAGATGCTCCACATTAATAACACACGCACGAATACAAGATTCTTAATTTAGAACACTAAATACAAACAGTAAGGATATCTGTGTTAAAAAAAGATCCTAAAAGTTCAATTAATCTTAATTATGATAAAACAACAGTACAATCACTTGTCGCCCTGAGGCTAATTTCAATCAGTTAGAAGTTGATCAACTTAATATTCAAAAGAAATTGGTCTAAAGGAATGGTAGGAACAATTTTGTATTCCCAAAAATGTTATCAATGATTTCATTGAAAAGGTGCCAAGGCGAAAGAAAAAGTGTTGGAGCAGGTGATTTGCTTTCTCTACCAAAAATCTGAGCATCACCTGTTTCCCTGGTGTAAACAGTTGAAATCCCAAATATTTAAGTTCAAAAACGTGCTGAATGGACTGGTTTGAAAACTTCCACACCTCTTCTTCTTAGATTAAATATTAACATTTAGCTTTTTTCAATGTTTATATTCGGGTTATTTGCCCAAGCATAATGTTCACATTCCATAACCTGAACATACCCACTTTTCTACAATCGAGGAGCAAGATGTCATTGGCGTAGGTGACCAATGAGTTCTTCTTAGAATAGACTTAGGGTGACACAAAGGCAACATTTTCAAGGACCGCCCCAACATCTCCTAGATATATATTAAATAGCAAAGGGGCGGGTATGCCCACTTGCCGTAATCCATTATGGGTACTGATTGCCTGCCCCTCCTTTTTGTATATGGTTATCTTGATATCCCAGTCCTGGGTAGAGTAGGGATTTACCCTTCAGTGTATTACCTTTTGTTGACAGTCTAGACTGTCTTTAGGGTTTTCTCTTTCTGTTTCTTCTTTATATAGTGCACAATATAACAGAGGTATTTAGGGTATATGTACATTGATGAACTATCTTATTTAGAAGTGAGATCTGTTGTTTGTCTCACCTCTATGTCTTTTTTGTATACACACATGCTTTTTAGACTATGGCAGAAGGTGCCACACTGAGCTATAGTGAAGAACTTTACTTAGAATAAAAGAAGACATTTTGGATATAATTCAATTCAGTTGAATGCGTGTGAGCTCTTAGATTCCAAGGGACTTACATTAAGATATAGAGAGATGTGTTACCCCCACACACATATTTAGAAGCTCCTTGTTTTCATTAATAGGGAGCTATTGTTAGGACACCCCACTAGTTGTGAAATACACACTCCTCCTGGGTTTTGGTCACATCACTACACTGTAGAGACAACTGAAACTAACGTGAATAGGGATGGTACAGTGTAGTGTTCTTCCTATCAGGACACACCCCTCCTTTTTTGTATATGCCTGCCTAGTATGAGCAGCTTGGCTGAGTCTCACTCTTAAGGTTGTGCTACTATGCAGATGACTCAATATCCCATGTTTTACCAATTTGCCCCATAGAAGTTTTCTGTCCACCCTATCAAACGCAATTGAGAGATCCGCACTGACAGTTTAGATAGCGAGAACCGTCTTTTGCAAAGACAGCTGTTAAATATAGTCTAGCATGAGCCCGGCAGTAGACGTACCCACCCAGGGTGAAAGCCAACTTGGTTAGTTTTGATTACTCCTCTGGATTCAGCCCGAAGCTCCGTCAAAAGTAGAGAAGCAAAGATCTGGGAGTCTGCATCCAACAGAGCAATTGTCCTGTAATTAAAATATTCAACGTTATTGCCCTTTTCGTATATGGCTATTTTGCTAAGCAGCTGGAATAATTTATTTCTGAATATTGGATTTAAAAAGAGGCGGTTCTGGCTTAAACACCATGCTACTGAGCCCATTCAGGCTGGGGCACTGGATCTACTACATTTACTAAATTTACAAACTAATAACTCAGTGTTATCAATATCAAAGTTTAGATGCCATTTTCCTAAATTCCCAAGGTTGACCAGAGGTATTTTTGAGGGGGCATACAGAGATTCAAAGTGCCTGATTCAGCACGCTTCCAGAGTTGTATTCTCGTGAACAAAGGATTGGAAGTTTTTACCCAAATTCAGACTTCTGTGCTAGACTTTTTAACATGGCTTCCCCTTCCATTGGTGTAGAAGGGAAAGTCTAGACGTGTCCTTATTTTTGCAGACCTGCTTTTCCTGTCTGATCTGGTTAGCCATGGTCACTCCACCCATATCATATTTCTTAAGACACCTTTTATTAGATCTTATGAGTCTTTTAAACACATGAGTTTCCTTAATGTATGGTCTGGCTCTTAAAGTGGTGGTAAATGTATGGATAGCTTTATAGATTAGTAACTTATGGATAAATCCTGGGAAATTTACCGGGTAACATACCTTACATTTTTTATGAGTTTGCATCAGTTGTCTTCTAAGAGCATGTCATCAATAATAATAATTTACCAGCAGTAATCAAAAAAGGAGCATACACCAGGCAAGAAGTAACACCGTTTATTGCAGCTTGGCATGCTCAAATCAAACAGCGGAGTGGAACAAAACTGATTCATGAGAGCTGACAAAACTTACCACTGCGGTCAAATCTTTTATACAGCGAATACAATGTTTTCATGGTTAGACACAGTTACAGTTAGGGTCTGATTCACAGAGCATTTTCCAACGGGATTGTGCAATTATAAAATGCTTCTGTGAATCAGGCCATCATTGTTTCCAGTTATCGCTTGTCCCACAAAGCTAATTGGTTGGGTCATGCCAGTTCGCTATAGCTAGACATATGTTAGATTGAAATGATTAAAGTAAACCGACCTGCCCTCCCCAGGCTCGTTCCCTCCCCTTTTGGCTCCACATTACCTCCTGCTCCTCCCTGTAAATTAATTGTTGTCAGAAACTACGTAATCGTGCTGACCTCCGTTTCTATATTAACCTGCCATAGGAAAAACACGAGACACCCTGACCTGTGAGAAGAGAGAAATTCACATGGCATCTGACCAATGAGGGTCTCATAGACATCATCGAGGACACAGTATACTTTTTGCTTTTCAGGGATACCAAAACTCACCTTCGATTGGCTCCTCCTGCATCGACCCTTCATTCCACACCCGTCTTCCCAGATCCACGTGCCAAAGGGAAATTTGAAACCGCTGATTCTGCTATGAGTGTATCTCCCTAGCTTGATGAAGTTTGAATTCCCCTGGTCTCTGCGAGCACCTGTGAGACCGGCTTGCTGACATTGTGTGTATCGACTGGCCCTGTTCCCACTGACTGCATTCTCCTCGGGTTGGTGAGCCTGAAGGAATCTTCCCACACCCCACTGCCAGGGAGTGCTTGTGCCTCGAGTAGTGCAGCAGCACCCTGCGTGTTTGTGTTACTTTATTTATCATGCCCTCTCATACCATCCCTTGAGCACATTCACCCTGGCTTCTCGGGCCGCATACACGCTCTAGGCACTTGCATTACAGCTGTCAATAATACATTATCCCACCGCCAGGGGACCTCCTCCCACCCCTGCTATTCCCGAAACTGGTTTGCCCCGTCCCCTGGAAGGAACCATATTGGCACCTTTATTGCAAGTTGTTAAACCGAGATATCTTTATTTTATCAATGTTGTTAAGTCATTAATCACATTATTTGACTAGGAATGTCTATTTGACCCTTCATTAGCAACTACTTGGGGACAGTGGCCACCAGAAACTGGTTCCCCTATTCCTGCAACGTTTCCTATCAATGCATTATAACTGTCATGCCTCACTCACCAGTTTCCTATAGTAGCAGGAATCCTTATACGTTCAGATCGGCAGCAAGGCCGTTCTATACTAGGTGGAGTCTCTTTAAAAAACTCCCTGCGAAACGGCACTGTATTCCAGCCCATAGGATCATGTGATCACGTTGATACAACATCAATCACGTCACTTCTGCACATATTTATGTCCATTCCTCTAAGCGCTCCTCACTTCTGATTGTTGTGACTTGTTGCTACTTTGTGTCATTCCAGAGCCGCGGTCAAGTCTGTTTGACCGCGTCTGTATCCATAGCCTTGCTTCCAAAGGCTGTTCCTGTTTTCTGCAAGACTCGTTTTCCGAGTCGATCCTTGTTTTCAGTTACGGTCCGCGACACGGACACCATCCACGTGTAGTTCCTGGCGTGGCAGTGCACAAACATTCCAAGGGGCCGTTTTTCAGCGATTCTTCTAACAGAGGCTTCCCGAATCCATTGTCAGCACTTAATTTCACGGAAATTTCCTGTCCTGGCCAGAAGTCAGGTGAATGCTTCTTCAGCGATTGCTCGCTCCCACGTTTCTAGAAGTATAATGCTTTCAATTATTGTTTTCACTTGAGATAAATTCCTAATTTACTTTCCACCATCAGCTCAAGGGTGATTCGATTACTACATTAAGAGTGAAGATTTTGTTTTGGAACATTTTATGAAGATGCCCGGAATATGTTGTGTTGTACTATGTGCACAGAACTAGAGGACGCTATCCAGAGTGCACCTACCGACACTAGTTCGACCCTCGTTCCGTTCGGGATTAGTTACCTACTAACATTCCCTTTTTTTGTCATTGTGTCTTACTGTAGGATTACTATCTGGAGTACCTCCTTTCACCTCGCTCTTCAGCAACCACTTCTACTAAGGTTAGTGGGGAAACTAGTGGAAAAATAATAAAGTCAGCTGTATTAGACAGGTTACTTACCTTGTTGTTTCTATTATACAGATTGGAGATTGTGCTCAGTTATTGACCCTTTCAATTGATTTCTCGCTCTGGCTGTGTTTCTTCTATCGGGCAGTGGGTGTAATCAATGGAAAGGGTTCTTCCTTGAGGATTCATCAGTGAAGGTCAGGAAGAAAGAAGTAATCAGGATCAATATCCTATCCATTTATGATTGTACTCCACCTGTATCCTTTGCTGGTATAATCCAAGTGTGTTAATAGTCAAAAGCTTAAGGGTGGCATGTCAATATCGTCAAGGGGTTCTCCGTCATAGATCTTAAACTGATACAAACCTTGGAACATTGGCTCTGATAGAAAAATAAAGTTAGTTCCTGAATTTTGCAGAACTCTTTACCAGGTACAGCTTGCCTCTAGATCCCCTTCCACCTGACCCTTCAGGGGCATTAACTCCCACTGTATGAAAATGTTATCTGCGTCGTTCCCTTACAGTTTACTATTACAGACCCCTTGTCTACCATTAGTCTTATCCTTTTTTCAAGGAATTTATATTAAAATCGCCAGCAATGTCCACAAAATATCCTTTAGACTTACCAGTCTATTAAAATGCCCCCTATTTTCCCTTATAAGGCATCTTGTGGGTTTTCAAGATAATAGCAATAGAGGTTAATGACCAGAACGTCTATCTTATCCTTTCGTGTACATTGCCTTAGTGCTTGGAGACATGGAGGACAACGTTGCAATAGTTCCACTGCCTTAACCCGATGGGAGCTTGCTGCCACCAACAGACTACCCCAATGTATCCCAAACACCCCTTTAAAAGCCAATAGTTGGCTGATACTATAACCATTTAAGGTGACAGACTTCATCAAGAAAGTATGTTGTAACATAATTAAATCAGCACCACCCAACCAGATGATTGTTATTCTGAGTAAAGTATGAAACGCTGTAGGTATTCCATGACATGATGTTAATATCCAGGCGTCTTCACTCAAGCTGCAGGATTATTTGCCATGAAGGTGTTCACTACCAATGACCAATCTTCAGATACTGAAGACAAAGTGGATTCAAAGTTCAATACTGTGACTTTCCTTGAGGGGTTTTTACCCAAGGTGCACGAGACAGATAAAGGTTGATGTGTTTTGAACTGCCAAGACTTTCCATAGTTTAACTCAGTTGCAAAGTAGGGTTGCAAATCAAGTCCCTTTTCCCTCAACTCATCAATTGAAGAAAAAAGAAACTTACAGTCCAATGGAGAAGGGATGTCTAATGCCACAACATCAAGCCTGTCATTTAGAACTAGTTCAACAATAACTATGTCTCTTTAAGTAATTATTCTTAGAGCTAGTATTTCATAGAAGAGTGCTAGAATTGTTATAAGGTTCATTATTAATTAATCTTCCAGTGGAAATATTGGTTCCAATATAAAAAAAGAGTGTTGTTCATTAAATTATGCTCAGATGTAGGTAAGTACTCTGGGATTACACCAGAGTGATGTCTCAACAAACTTATCATGTTATCCTCTGAAGACAATTTGTAAACAGTAACCCAAGATCTGTTTAAATGGTCGTCAAACAGAACAGTTGAGTTTTGTTTTAACTTTAACGATCTCCAGTCCATGTTTAACAAGGTGGTTTTACTTAAGACGCCTCTGTTCTGAGCCCTTCCTAGGCTTAAGCCGGTGGCATTAAGTCCTTTTGAACTGAAGCATGCAGTCTTCCATTGCTGGTCTGTGTTGGGGCTTCTGGCTCAATGTTAATTACAAGACTGTCTCTCATATTGTTCTCAACTGTTCACTCTGCTTTGCATAAAGGGCCATTTTCAGATTTTCTAGATGGTTTAAAAATAGGTGCAATATTCACAACTTAATTCTCTTGGAACCCCTAGGAGGGAGAGATTGTGTTGTTTATTTCCACAACTGGTGTTTCTGGTAATGTAAGCCACTGCAGACATTTTGACGAAGAGCGTTTATTAATGTGTTTAGTTTTTGCATTTTTCAATTTTGTAGCCTGCTTACCGGATTGTTTTTTTTTTTCATTTTTCCAGCAGCCAGTAATCAAAAAATCTTTATCCTGCTCCAAAGAACCAGGGATCTCGTCAATATCACAAGGCAAAGCTGCTAATCTAGCAAACTCCCCCAGGGTTTCCATTGATCGAGGTCTACAAGCGCCCACTTATACTGCTTCTTCGACAGTATTGTCCGTAAATCCACAGTTTTCTTGGGGCCATTTTGCCTATCTTTGCTTTCCACAACGGCTTCCAATTTGATTTAAATTTCTGCCAACAGCAATGTGTGGGATTTAACCTCACTTGTAATATCATCATACACCCAGACAAGAGAATTTAAGAAAAAATTCAAAGCTATCAGGCTATTGTGATTATTTTCCGTTGCTTATGACAGTCATTGAGGAGGCTCCAACTAACAGGAAGATACTGATGAGTCAAATTAATTGTCTATTTATTCTGGATCCTGGGTCACAAAGATTGCTGGATTATCCGACAGTCTACTTCCAGATGATATATGATGTTCTACAGCAGGTCCAAAAGTTGTATACAAATTGTTCGTTTTACAACTGTTCGAATTACAATTGACCTTTTCACAATTGACCGAATTGTGAAGGTCAATTGTAACATATATGTGGGGGGAAACCCCCCACAACCCCCACCCAACGCCAAACCCCCCAAAACCCCTATATATATATATATATTACCAAACCGATATATATATATATATACATATATATATGTATATATGGTCAATTGTGAAAAGGTCAATTGTGTCCCTTTAAATTCGGTCAATTGTTCATTCGAACAATTGTAAACAAACAATTTGGGTAATACCGGCCCAAATTGGGATTGCACTGCAAGTTATTTACTCCTTGTTGACTGTTCCTCGTGGTGCTGCTAGGGTGTGGAGAGAATATATGAGAGGGTGGACAGAGCTCCCCCAAATGCTCGCTTCACGCCATTTAAAAAAGTATGTGATTTTCCTCTTTATCAAGGAAGACCAATGAGTATAATCATGTATCTGAACTAAAGATGGGCGCCCAGTACTTGGAGCTAAGTCGAAGCTGGTCTCAGGCAGTGTAATTGGAATATCCATGAATACAGAGGAAGAGACAACGGGGGACACATAGTCTCCCTCCATTATATCCAGTTCAATAGCTCTTGGGTGATTTTGCAAGTTTGAGCTCCTCAGAAAATACATGTTATTCGACTTTCTTAGATAACAACTTGTGTTCAAATGCCGGGGTAGTTCACTCTCCAAGGCAATCCTGTGGCCGTATTGAGATAAAGAGTAACAGTAAAGCAGTTGATTGCAACATACCTACAAGGACAATTCGAAATCACTGGGGCTAGTAGATTATGATCCAAGCGGCCAAAGCTGCCAAACTGCATGCACTCTGTCCTGAACTTGTTTGCACTCTCGCTTTGCAGGTTTTGAAGGCACTAGCCCTAGTCCAGAGAAAATTATCCCTGAGGCCGCAACCCAAAGAAATCAGCTGACTTTCAAAGTAACAGGTAAGGAATCCAACTGCAAGACACAACTACTGCCCACCTGCATGCACTTTGTCCCACATTTGTTCACATGTGTGCTTTGTGCATTGAGGCAGGTTTTGAAGTCACTATCCGCAGTCCAGAGAACATGATCTGAGAGGCTGCAGACCAAATCAATCAGCCGACTTTCAAATTAACAAGTAAGGAATTGAAAAGCAAGACACAACTACTGCCCAACTGCATGCACTTTGCAATGCACTTCTTCATGTATGTGTTTCGCGCAGTGAGCTGGGTTTTGAAGACACTAGCCACAATCCAGAAAAATTGATCTCAGAGCCTGCAGACCAAAGCAAACAACAGAATTCCAAAGTAACAGGCAATGAATCCAACAGCATGACACAACTACTGCCCAACTACATTCACTTTTATCCGCACTTGTTTGCGCCATGTCTTTATTTACTTTATATGTTTCCTCACCAGAGTATCGGTCAGTGGAAGAAGCATGTATATACGTGGCTGGAATTTTACCTGTGCATTTTTCAGCACTGACTCTTACAATTTTTTTAAAAAATCTCAAATGGTCATGACCATTTTTGTGACATTTTTAGGGTGAAGCTTTTGTGTGACCAATTTCCTATGAAGAAGTACATCTTTATCAACCACAGTTTGGATCATTTCCTCAACCTCTGATCCCCTTACCTGTAACACTTTTCTTCATTGTTATTGTTATTGTTTTGAATACATCCCCGGTATGCATCTTCTGGATGCCATGTGTGTGGATTCTGATTTTATGAGGTCAAAGCCACTGCCAGTAGGTTTTTAAAGTCCGGTTGTGTTTATTTCTTCACAACATATATTGAGGGACTTTCTTCTTTTGAATCGAAAATTCCATAGCATGACATTGGTGACAATCTGATTCTTCATCTTCCAAGCCTAATGACCCATCTGGAAACCACAAGTGACTTCTATTTAAAAATGTTCTCATCATGTGTCTGAACTGATCTATCCTTCCTTAATGTAACAGTGCACTTGCACTTGAAACATATGTCTGAATGGGCTTAGAGGAGGTCGAAGAGCTTTTAGTAATTGCCTGTAGGCATGGTTTGTATATAAAGATAGTTGGGATTTGGTGATGCACTGTTAAGAATGGGAAACACAGTGAAACTCATGTTTCTCTTGAGCGTAATTTGGCAGCGGGGATCAGGCATGTTTGCACTCAGGTGTAGCCAAGTCCCGACCACCACATTTTCATCATCTTCACTGCAGGGTGCAAACGAGAAGGGCAAAAGGCAGGGTACTTTGAACTCTGCAGTGAAAAGTGAGTAAACACTGCCTGACATGCTGAATGCCGGTAAGTGTTTACTTTTCATTGTGAGCACCACTTTCCATGCCTTCATGTCAGGGACAATTTAATTTCTATTGTACACGCTACCTTCCATGCTTGAATGGCAGGGAGTGTGTACAATGAATCCCTTTGGGGTCTGCCTGCTTTATGCTGGTGCGTAAAGCTGTCAGATCACATATGGATCACCATTTTGGCCGTTATGGAAATAAACGCTGGTGCAAATTCTGTAGAGTTGTATGGCAGAGAAGAAGGGAGCGGCAGAAACGCACCTTGTTTTGCATCTCCAAGCAAACTAGTTTGTTTGCACCTTCTAAGATAGCCACCTCTATAAATGCTGCTTCTCCAAGGCACTGATAATGTCTCTGCTTCCTGACTGACCTGCCGCATTCCATTTAGCCTTTCCGGGGCCACTGGTAGGCAGAAGCCAGCCAGCAAAAAAAGGCAAGCAAATAAGGCTCCTGACTGAGCCTTACCAAGCGTAACCAGCATTGAGCGCCCCTCTCCATGCTCCCCACTTGACTCACCCACCTATTCACTAACTGATCCTACAACCTCTGATTCACCGGCATCCACTCCTAGAGAGCAGCTCTATCCTACGAACTCGGCAAACTGCAATCCTGTTAACCAACCCTGGAAACTTCCGACAGCACTGTCTCAACGGAACATACATGGTGAGACGTACCTCATTAACATTGACTGTCGTTCATCCCCCCGGAACACCTATTTTTATTTGCTATGTGCCCTGGTCTCATCCACACAACCCTGTGATCTCAATTAAATGTCTTATTCATACCTGTAAACCCCCTTATCCACTTTCAACACCGCTATCCTGCCCCCTCCAGCTGCAAAAACGTACCTTAGTGTTGACGGAATAACGTGAAGTGTTTCTCCATCCTGTAGAGCTCTAAGCTCCCGTACAAGCCACCCATCACTACCCTAGCACTAACAAAGGCAACAGCAACGAGTCCTAAGCTCACTTGATCCTCGCTGCAACTGCCCAGTACACCTACCTAACGTGCCTCACAGGACGGCACCGCCTCCTCCTGATATTGCACCTGAGTGCTGTTTGTGACCAACGTCTTATTGCCATTGTAGGCATAAGTCTCCCATACCCCCCCATGCCCACCATTGAATAGTGCTCCGCCATACACCCCATGCCCACCATTGAATAGTGCTCCGCCCTACCTCTGCGTGATCGCCACATGCAGCCACTACCTACATTTGTCCCACCTGGGTAACCTGCATATGACCTATCACTGCACCATGTTGAATGTTATTTTTGGCCCAAGGCTGTGTTTGCTGTGTTAATGCGCTTTTCACTGCGCCAATGTTGAATGCTATCTTGTACCCAGCTCTGATAATTGCTGTTTGCTACCTTTTGCCACTGCCTGTTTCATCTCACCTGTACCCAACGCTGTGTTACTTGCTGATTGCTACCTCTTGCTACTGCCTGTTGCATCTCACCTGTTCCAATCTGCCCCAGTACCCATAATACCAAACCATGCGTATTTATTTATTTATTTCCATTTTTAAAGTGATCACACAGCCCGCGGGCATCGAGGTGCTGTTACAGGAATTGTTTGTTTTTTAGATGAGTAGTTGTTTTTTTTTGTCTTAGTTGCATATTTATAACGCGCTTACACAACCTTAGAGGTTTCTAAGCGCAGACGCGGGGATCGAACCTGTGTTGCTTCGTGTCATCTTGCTACCAAGGCGAGCATGTTGCCGCTGAGCTATCCTCCGGGGACATTATGCTCCAGATTATTACCACATACCTTCACATTGTGCTGAGCTCACTTGTCCACCCTACCATGATCGCCAGAGATATCAGGTACCACCACCTGCTGCCTTTTCTCAACAAGAGTGTCATGCTTAGCACTCCTAACACTCTGCTAGCCATACCTAAGTTGCTACCTCCTCAAGTTGACATACCGCCTACTAGCAGCCCCCAAACTTACCACTAACATATCAGAGTGTCTAAACAATCCTTACCTTAACTCACTAGACCTTTGTATTCAAAAATTCACCAAGAAACCCACACCTAACCAGCCCTTTCTCAACCTCTACCTAAAAACCAAACTTCCTCGACCGTGCATCACATCCTCACCATAACCATCAACAGCCCTAACAAGCCCACTACCCTAATCAAGGGTGCATTGATCAATGCTAGATCACTACCAGCTAATGCCCTGAACATTGCCGACATAATATAACATCCTCCGACCTTGACTTTCTAGCAGACATCGAGACGTGGCTCCATGCTCCTGCTGGGCCCGCTCTCTTGCTCGCCAACCCAGACAAATACTCCATTGTCAGACTTGATAGAGATTCTAACCACGGCAAAGGTGGAGGCATTGCCTTTATCTCAAAAACTGCTCTAGGCCTTAGGCCTATTTCTAACCAAACACTCCCCTCAGCGGAACTATCGCCTGCCAAACTACTCATCTCTGCCTCCCGGACTACCACCATCCACCTCATAAATAGACCACCTGGGCCTGTATCCACATTTGAAAAAGATATCACTTTTCTCCTTTTACACAACTCTAAGCCTGGCTCACAAATAATATACTCAGGGACTTCTACCTTGGGTTCCAAGACACAAAAAACACTAAGGCTTTAACCCTTGCCAGCTCAACGACTGAACTAGGCTTCACATACCAAATCTCAAACCCCACTCACAACAAAGGCAGGACTCTAGACTGGCTAGCTGACCTCAATTGCAAAATTAACATCTTGTCCAACTCACCTTGTGCCTGGACAGACCACCATTTGATATATTTTGCGATAAAGGATGAAGGCAATCTGAGCAATGCCCACAACCTCGCCTCTCCACTCAAACTAGGAATACTCGAAACATAGCAGTGGAAAAGTTGCTTCCTCTACTTCAACCGATCATCAATGCCACCAATACCAAACACTCAGACCCTACAGTCCTAGTGGACCTGTTTAACCAAACCATACTCAGCGCCAATAACAGCATCGCTCCACTCAAACTGCGCAAGGCCAAACCCTGCATGCATCTAAACTCGTGGTTCACCCCACACATTAGATCACTGCACAAATCCAAAAGAAATGCAGAAGCACTTTGGAAAAGTCATCCAATAGCCTCTAACAAAGTGAACTTCCTAAAAACCTCCCTTAATTACAAAGAAGCAATCCTTATATTGAAAAAAGAGGCTTACAATACCTGTATCACTCAAGCTATATATAATACAAAATAACTCTTTAATGTACTCAGAGAGCTGGAATCCCCAGAACCTCCTCCAGTTACCTGCATTAAAGACACCACATGGTGCTCTAACATGCAGTCAGCAATACTGAACAAAATAACCCTGCTACAAAATAAAATAGAGACCAAAAAACTCTTAATCGCCTCCAAACCCAAAGCCTCTACTCCCTTCACCAAAACCCTTATACGCTTCAACTTCTCTCCTCCCACTACCAAAAAGGTAGAGGAAATACTGTCCAAGCTAAAACCTTCAAGATTCCAGGGAGACATGAGCCCTGCATCTATCACCAAGGAGGCAGCCAAAGAATTGGCAACCTTCATTACCACCCTAATCATTCGAAACATGATTAGTACCTAACAACCTTAAAGACGCATGGGTCCTCCTGCTACTTAAGAGTCCAACCCTTGACCCTAATATCCCTACAAACTATAGACCCATCACCCCAGTGCCATTTCTTCTGAAAATCATTGGCAGAGCAGCGTATCTGCAGATTCAAGAACATCTAGAAATGAACAACCTCCTGGGCCTCAGACAATCAGGCTTAAGGCCAAGGCACGGCACCAAAACAGCCCTAATTGACTTAAAGACTCAGATTGAGGAGATATTAGACAAAGGCAAACTTGCCCTGCTCATACTACTAGATCTGTCAGCCACGTTCGACTTAGTAGACCATAAAGTCCTCTTCTTGCACCTATCTTCAGCAGCACTCTTCTCTGACAAAGCCACCACGTGGATCAAGTCATTCTTAGACAATCGATGAATGAGAGTTTTTTCTCCATCAGCCTCGGCCAACCCTGCACCAGTCACGTGCACTGTTCCCCAAGGATCTTAGATGTCTCCCACCCTATACAATGTATTTACAAAGCCTCTGTTCAATGACCTGGACCATCTGTGAGTCACCTACATGAATTATACAGATGACACCCAGATACTCATCCCTATCACCAGAGACTATGACATGGACACCAAGATTTCTAACAATGCGAAAACCACTTCACAACTACTGCTACTAGGGGACCTTAATTTAGGGTTCAAAGACCCAGCAGACATACATGCCTCCACCATAGCCAATACGATCTCATCACTCGGACTCTCACAAAAAGTCAACCTACCCACCCACCTGAAGGGTAGAACCCTAGACTGGGTTGCTGATGCTAATTGCTCAGCGGTCATCTCCGCCACCACACCACTACCCTGGACCGACCATTCGCTGGTCTCATTTAACCTACTGACCTCTAGATCACCTACCACAACCGTGTCACTGGCACCACCCTGCCTCACAAGAAACAAGAAAAATATCTCAATAGAAAAAATCATCCCAGCTATCCTTCCAACCCTAAACGCATTACCAGACAATCTAGATCCCAACACACTAGTTCACGAATATAATAAAATCATGTTAACTACCTTGGACAAAATTGCCCCACTCAAACTTCGCACCAGCAAGCCAAAAACCCATTTAAACAAATGGTACACACCCGAACTCAAAGGCCTCCGCCTAAAAAAGCGAAAATGTGAAGCTGATTGGAAATCATGCCCCTCCAGTGAAAAGAAAGCCATCCTTGACACGATTTCTCGGCATTACAAAGCTGAAATCTGCTTAGCTAAACGGAATTCCTATAACATCCGCATTGCCAACTCCAACTCAAGTATGAAGGAGCTCTTTTCCATACTGAAGGAACTTGAGTCACCCATTGCCACACCCGACACCTGCACTAAGAACCAGACCTGGTGCACAGACATCCAACAAGCACTAGCAAATAAAATAAACACCCTACAAAATAAAATTCAACTAAAAAAAGACTCCCTAAACCTCACTAACCCTCCCACATCTCCGCCCAAAGCCTCACCAAGTACACACACTAACTCATTCACCTTCTCTAAAACCTCCACCCTTGAGGTCGAGAAAATCATCCTCTCTCTTAAACCATCAAACTGTAAAGGCGATATCTGCCCTGCACACATAATAAAGGACGCAGCCAGAGACCTGTCGCCCTTTATCTCTAAACTTATAAATGCTTCTTTCTCCTCAGGCAGTATCCCTTCCAACCTAAAACAATCTTGGGTGCTCCCCCTCCTCAAAAAACAGACGCTTGATCCCCTCATCCCCACCAACTACCGACCCATCACCACGGTACCCTTCCTACTGAAAATCTTGGACAAAGTTGCCTATGTCCAGATTCAAAAATACCTAGAACTACACAAGCTACTAGGCGCCAGACAATCAGGTTTCCGCCCATTACACGGCACGGAAACAGCCCTCATCGATCTGAAAACCCAAATTGATGATCTGAGGGACAAGGGCAAGACAGCACTCTTCCTCTTACTCGACCTCTCCGCGGCTTTCGACCTCGTCGACCACAAGGTCCTCTGCAGACAACTTGACTCAGCTCCTCATTTCTCCCCAGAAGCTATCAAATGGATTGAATCCTTTCTGAGTGAGAGAACTATGAGAGTCTTCTCCCCTTCAGCAGCAGCAGACCCCTCTCCTATCATTTGCAGAGTCCCGCAGGGCTCATGCGTCTCCCCCACACTATATAACATCTTCACCAAACCCCTGTTCGACGATTTGGACCATCTGGGTGTCACCTACACTAACTATGCTGATGACACTCAGATTCTCCTCCCACTTTCAGGGGATCACAGTAAGGACAGAGAGTTGGTGAATAGGGTATATCTCATCATTCAGGCATGGATGGCATCTCATGGTCTATGCCTGAATGATGACAAGACAGAGCTCATCATTTTAGGTACCCCTGCTAATATCAAGAAACTAGGTCTTGAATTTGCCGAATTCAACATAGATGGCAATCTCATCAGAGTATCCAGGGAAGTAAAAACCCTTGGCTGGATGCCACTATGTCATTCACTAAACAGGTCAACTCACTAGCATCTACCACTGCGTACACGTGCAAATTAATAAGAGCAGGCAGACCATTCCTATCCAATGACAGCTGCCTGATCCTGGCAAGAGCACTCATACTATCTAGGCTTGATTATTGTAATGCCCTCTATAGCGGTGCCAACAAAGCCATTATCCACAGGCTTCAAATCTTACAAAACAATGCCTTGAGAGCTTCCCTCGGCATTAATAAGAGAGATCATATCTCAACCACCAGACGCCAACAGAAATGGCTATCCACAGACAACAAAATCAAACTAAAGTTGACCTCCCTAACCCATAAAGCCCTCAACAATGCCGCCCCCAGTTATCTGATGGACAAGGTAAAGAGAAAGTCCTCCATCCGACAAACAAGAACTACCAATTCCAACCGTCTGATAATTCCCAGATTCAAACTCTCCACCATTGGTGGGAACAGTTTCCCGGTGAAAGCTGCCACGCTCTGGAATTCTCTGCCACACAACCTAAGAGCTGACCAACCATATTTGCACTTTAGAAGACACCTCATCAGTCACCTTAACTCCAATAACCCTTGTATTTAGCTGCACTTTCTACACCTATGTATAGATAGTGATACTTTTGTTCGCGATTCTGCCCTCGCCTCTAACAGCCCTGCACACATCTGTACACTTACCTCCTGTATAGATATTGACTTTTTATGTTTAAAGATTTGTATACCTCTTATTCCTGTAATCCTGAAAATTTTTTCAGGATTACCCGCCTCTAACAGCCCTGTACATATCTGTATATCTACCCCTGCATAGATATTGACTTTGTATGCATGAAGATTTGTATATTTCTTACTCCTGTAATTCTGATTATTTTTATTACTACTTCAAAGTGTATATTTCTGCAACATTGTAAGCTTCGAATTATCTTTTGCCTGCGCCCTGTTGCCCCTGGGTAAGGTGCGCCATACAAATAAATAAACAAACAAACAAACAAACAAACAAACAAGATACTTAACAACATCTGCAGTATTATTAAAGCCTGGATGGCTAAACATGGACTCTGCTTCAATGACGAGAAGACAGAGCTTTTCCTCTTAGGCTCCAATCTTAAACTTAACAAACTAGGCAAACAATTCAAAACATTTAATATTGATAGTAACTCCATTAAGGTTTCCAAAGATGTGAAAACTCTTGGCATCTATATAGACTCATATCTAAGCCTATCAAGACAGGTTAATGCTTCAGCCTCCTCCTCAGCATACACATGCAAATTAATTATGACTTGCAGACCGTTTCTCTCTACACCCAACTGCATCTCCATAACTAGATCTCTAGTACTCACCAAGCTAAACTACTGTAACGCTCTCTACCTTAGAACCAGTCAACAGAACTTGAGAAAGATGCAAGTTCTGCAAAATAATGCCATCAGGGCAGCACTGATTATTCCCAGATCCCAACATATTACTGAGGTAAGACACAACCTGAATTGGTTTTCGGTTAAGCAAAGGATCACCTTCAAAACCCTCTCACTTACACACAAATGTCTCGCTAACCTAGCAAATAGTTATCTGACCAAGAGCTTCACACACAATACCTCAGACCGCCCTATGAGATTGGCGCATGTACATTGCCTTAAAGTACCTGGTTTCAAGCTAAAAGAAGCAGGCGGGAGTATCTTCTTTGTCCTCACAGCCAAATTATGGAACACTCTACCGTTACATTAAGAACTGAACAGGCCTACCACCCATTCAGAAGGAACGCCAAAACCTGGCTCCTTGCTCAAGAACCCTAGATACCCTTCTGCCTAACGATTTGCCTGTAACTCTGTAAATGTCTGACCCCAGTCAAATGTTCTTTTTGCAATGTGTAAGAAATGCACCTCTGTAATTATGTAATTTCTGTATATTTCTGCTCTTTTTCTTCATGTAAAATGTACTCTGTAATTTGTGTTACTTTATATTTGCCACTGTACCTTCTGCAACCTTTATGTAAGAAATGCACCCACATGCCCACAGGCTGGGAGCGCTATACAAATAAATAAATACAAATACAAATTCCTTCCCTCCTCTCTGCCATACAAAGGCTTGAAAATGAGTCTTGGAGTGAATGGAAGGAGTTTGAACCTTAATCGAGTCTTTTGTGGCTTCCATTCACGCTATAGCTCTCATGACCATGATCTTTAGTGAGGGAGTGCGTGGGAAGGGAAAACGTTAATATGAAACATTATTTAATGATCTTTCTATGTGTTTTTATTATCCTCTTGCTGTCTATGCTTTGTGTGTTGTTTTTGGTTTATGCCCATAGCACACCAATGGTGGGGATCCAAGTGGCCTGACTTCAATGAAATTTATGAGCGAGGACGCTTGTAGCATGAGCAATCCCATTATAGCCAGGCAGATAACAGCATATCTTGATCAATGTGGAATGAAAGTAAGTATGATACAAGTTTCATACTGTTACCGCTGCCGATGAGTGTGGTCTGGTAAACACTGGGAAAGTGGGAGAACCTACACTAGATATGCTTCTTCAAGGGGAGTTTAGACATTGGCCCTCATTACGAGTAGGGCGGTAAGGGATACCGAGCACCGGTAAGGAGACCGGTGCCGGTAATCCCTTACCGCCCTACTACGAGTTCCCTTAGTAGGTCCCTCCTTTAATGCCTGGTCTGACCAGGCGTTATGGACGGGACCCGTTAAGGGTAATCAGAGCCAATAACGGTACCGCAAATTGTGGTACCGTTATTAGCTACTTCCCCATTCCAATTCAGCCCTATTGGGGCTTAAATGGTAATGGGGAATGTTTTTTTTTCAATGGGGATTTACCGGTCCCGCAAAGGTCGGACTACACCGGTAGGTCCCCATTGAACGAGACCGGTGCCGGTACCGTTATTGGAGGCAGTCATGGCGCAAATAGCGCCATGACTACCTCAAATCTCGGAATGAGGCCCATTGACTAATCGTCCACTTATGATCTATTTTACTTTTTCTGAGGTTGATCTACGGGGGACGTATGTTATGGTTGTCACTTCGAGATCAGTCCATTGCACTAATAAATAAATGCAGGCTTAACTTGAGTGACAACGATTATTTAATAAAATGGATTTTTACATAGATGTACCTGAAAATAAAGTAGATGCTTAGGGAGGTGCTTTCAATACACATATTAAAATACATTAATACACCTCTACATGTCAAGGTTTGATTGCATTAGAAATCAACATGGAACATGTCCTTTGGTTGCGCAGTCCATTCTGGCATGGGGGGTTATCATGGCTTGATTAACATATGGTGTGGCAATCATCCCAAAGCATGAATGTTCCTATTACTTTACATGTCATGACATGTTATTGTGTATAACATTTGTGGTTAATCTCAACTTTCCTGTTTAGAGATGTACTTGACCATTCAACACTCCCACACATGCTTTCTAAACACGCCTCCATTCTATTTTCCTGTCCTCTCGGCAGATATCCTCCTCCCAAGCCACTGTGGCATTTTCCACCTGTTGCATTGCCGGGCTCGAAAGTTAACTCTAGAAGTTATATGATTTGTCTGATCGCAAGGTTCCCCCCATGGGTAGTCCAGTCAGGGCTAGAGGATATGGGGAAGCGGGCAGACCTGGATGCAATCTGGCGAGGGTGCTACGTAGAAAGCGAGGTAAAACTTTGAAAAGGGAGATGACTACTCATGATGGCCACCTTTTGCATTGCACTAGGAATGTAGATAACCACTATCGAGATGTTTATACAGCTTTGTAAGCCAACCGGGATGCTCTCTCGGTTGATGCTATCAAAGCAGCCTTCAAGATATCCCTTTGCCAGATCTGACCTTTGAAGGATCGAACATGTTGGACGTGACACTCTCAGACATTGTGAATGCCACAGATGAGCTTCAGATGGGTAAAGCTCTGGGCATTGATGCTTGGAGCAAAGATTTACAAAGAATTCAAACTTCTCCACATTTACTTAAACTCTGGGAGGGATCTCTCAAAGCTGCCATACAAATATCCCGCTTTAGATGAAGCTATCATCATGTTACTGTTGAATTAATCAATCCCAAACACATTGCAGCTATTTACATTCACTTTAATTGATTAATGTAGATGTACACAATATTTGCCAGTCTATTCGCCTCTACAACTCTTCCAATTATGACCTGTCTGGTTTACCCAGATAATTCTGGCTTTGATACTCAGAGATCTACTGCTTTGCATCTCATCTGCTTGTTCTCTATAATGTCCTAAATTAATCCAGACTATTTCTTTTTGCTTCTCTGATATATTTTGATTTTCACCTGAAAAGTATTCAGACAGTTAAATGAGTGTGTACCTCATCGGTGGCTAGGGTACATAATGACAGTTTCCTCTCCTCCCCTACAATGTTACTCGGGTCCAACCATTAGGAGGGCCACTTTCTCCTCTCTTCTTTGCTTTATTTAGTGAGCCTTTGCTTTCACTTATTCGGCAGAGGCATCAACGCAAGGGAATTTGACTTTATGGGAATCCAGAGATCATTTTATTGTACTCTGATGACATATTTTGGCAATAAGACCCTCGTCGGCGGGCCAATACCTCCCCAGGTAATGCTCCCGGGGCCGTAGTTTCAGGCTCGAGCGTAGCAAGGGCCCTAACGAAGCCCCGGGGGCATTACTGTGGGCGGTATTGGCCCGCCGCCCAAGGTCTTATTGCCATTAGTACCCCGGCCCATTAGACCGGGGTACTAATGGCATTTTTTTCTATTTCGAAACGCTGCTGCGTTTCGAAACAGAAAAAAAAAAATAGAAAAGTTAAAATGGCCACCGGGAAAGGGTTTTCCCTTTCCATGGCGACCATCGGGAACGGACGCGCTGGGAATAGAAGTGTTTCCAGCTCGTTCGCTCCCAAGAGAACAAGAAAAAAGAAGGTAAGTGGGTTTGGGAGGGCGGAAGGGAGGGTAGTGAAGGGGGAAAAAAAAGTACTGCGGTGTCCGGCAGGGGAGGATGGGCTCCCCTGCCGGAGACCAAGGGATAGGGAGGGAGAAGGAAAGGGAAAAAAAAAGTCTTACCTGAGTCCCCGGCGGGGGACGAAGGCAGCCTCCAGCCATGGGAAGACTCGGGGTGGGGATTGCACCATTTCCAGCCTACTCATTGGCTGAGGGGCTGCCACGCCCCTCGCCGGGAACAGAGTACCCGGCACGCGCAGGACGCACCGGCGTAGAAGGGAATACTGTGTGGTATGGCTCACAAAAGAGCCAATCCACATGTCGTATTCCCGGTGCACTGCGCATGCCGGGTACTAATGTTGTATGTTAGACACTCATCACATAACTGACAGCGTACATTGCTGGATTTTGGGATGCCAATGACTTACACTGGAACCCACCAAGTAAGTATTGTTTCCCCTCACCAGTCCTTTGACTCCTCTAAGACATCTCTATTGGTTTCATCAGGATGAAAAAAGGATCCTATTTATTGGTATTAATATTCTTTAAAACTCTTTTCTCTTAACCTTGGCAAGTATAGTAACTCACTGCTAGACACATTGCAGTCCTCTTCATCTGTTTATATATGGGTGAATATTACTATTGGAAATGACTGGCTTTCCTAAACTGTTTTGTTATATGTTCGGGTAGAATTGTTTTGATTCTCTGAGAAGTGGCCTTGTGCATTGTAACTGGGGAAATTGTAGTGCCAGACTGAAATGGGAAGAGATGGTTAAACCCTATGCGCTAGACAGTGGGCCTCATTACAACCCTGGCGTTCAGGGGTTAACGGCGCCGTAAAAGGCTGCGGCGCCGTTAAACCCTTAATGCCCGATTCACACTTTAACGCCTGCTTTTTGCAGGCGTTAAAGTCCAACCTGCTAAGGGACCTTGGTGCTAATTACGGCACCGTAATTTACGGTGCCGTAATTAGCGCCTTCCCCATTCCCATTGAGCCCTATGGGCCAAAAATGGGAATGGGGAAGGGGCCATGGTGAATGGGGATTTACCGCCCCGCCAACCTTGGAATGGGGTGGTAAATCCGCCATCCACCATGGCGGAATCCGGCATGGACCATGGTGCTAGTAGCACCATGGTCCAACGCCAGGGTTGTAATGAGGCCCAGTATATCAGCAAAAGTCTGTAGAACTATTTAGTGGCTCAGACACAGTTTGTTTATTATTGGTCCATAACTTTCCTTGATCTACCACATGTAAACCTTTAGAGAGAGAAGTACACCCGGCTAATGTATCCACAATTCTTCTAATAGGCAAATAAACAGATACATGCTTATATGTTCCAGTGCGAAAAAATGAAATGCCTTGTTTAGGATTTATCATCATTTGCACAGCACAACCCTCTAATAGGGATTTGGATTATGGCACTTTATGTATAGCTCCCCTATGTTAGACAAGGATATGTGTCACAGGTGGAATGAAGAAAATAAATTAACAGTGGATATTTTTCCATAGTTTTTCTCGTGGCCGATTTTCAAGGAAAATTTGAAAAAGGCCTGATGGTAATTTTGCAATAACACTGTATATGTGCAGCATTTCAATACAAGTATCCCTCTCTCCCACTAGAGCTATACTCAAATTCAGTCCTTCAATTCGATTGGTCGACTGGTGGCAGGAGACTTGCACTTCCTATTATTAATCTATTTATCTTTATATGGTTTTTCCCACATCATCTGTTAAGAACAAATAGGAAGTTGCTGCTGGTTTTGCAATACCTCACCAGAAGATGAGGTGTTTCTGTTTGCTGTACCAAGAAGATCTCACTTAATACATGTGTTTGAATCATTTCATTTACATTTCCCAACAGACTACGTAATACACCAAACTGGGTATCAAACCTTGAAAATAGTTAAGGTAATGTGTGCTCAAAATGCATGACATCAAATGCAGATCTCATAATAAGATATGGAATTCTCCTAGGTTAATTCCTTTCTGTGAAGGACTAGCGCAACTCTTATTCATTGTCACTGACATCCCACCCTCACTCACACCAATAAAATAACCTTGGAGACATACATAAGGTGCTAGTTGTCGTCTGCACCAAAGTTGTCATAGCACCAAAGTCTTTGAATGTTCCTTTGAGCGCCTTGTGCAACACCTCTTGTCTTCCAAAGTTTAAAAAGGAACTTAAGTCCTTCCTGTTCAAAAGGGGAGTTCATTAAGAGCTTGTAGTCTTCTTGTGTCTGTTTTTGTAAGTCTTTATGTAATGCACTCTGTGGCCTTTGAGTGAGCACCGCTTTATAAGAATTGAAATAAATAAATAAAATAAATCAATTAATCTAGTATACTTAATTGTTAAGGGCTCTCTTCTCAAATACTGCCTATCTAAGGAAGTACTTTCAACTTATTGATTGTGAAGAATTTAATCTTCAGGCTATTAGCGCCATGGTGACATCATTTTGCAACTTTCTTCAGGCTTTATCATATGACTAGACACAAATGTATTTCCAGAAATATGTTCAATGTTTTGCTTATGAAATTTGAACTACTATTTATACTACCCGAAGCAAAACTTGTGTTTAGTGTTTGAGTAGTAAATTGTCCATGGTCTGGTCTGAATTTGAATTCAAGGATCTGTTAAAGCTTTCAAATCCAATGGTACGTGGTAGACACACTTCTTTTATGCAGAGGATAATTGAACTGCATCTCAGGTTTAGGAGTGTTATCGTTTTTTTGCTCCTTTTTTTGGGTCCAACTAACAAAGCTACTTTTGAACCAAGGCTTCTTTCTCGGCTATTTGAAGAAAGGTCATGTAGCACCATACTGTAAAAAACGTATACTCGATCCAGATTGTCTCTCTAACTTTTTTCAATTAACTTCTATTCCTTTTTTGGGAAAGTATAGGGAGTGAATAGTTTCTGGTCAATTAAGTGCTTGGGTAGGCGAGCATCAACTCTTGGTCAAATTTTAGTTGGGACTCGGCTCACTTCATCACTGAGACTGCTGATCTGCAAGACCTGCATATGGCCTATTACGTGATTGATGATGGAGGCGCCTGCTTCTTGGTGCTGCTAGATATCTCAGTGGTGTTTGATATGATCGAACACAAGATTCTCTTTGAGATCCTAATGATTGGGCAACAGGTGTAGGTTTCTGGGCCTTTCCAGTCCTTCCTAGCCAGTTGTTTGCAGTTGGTGACAGTATCAATTCCACCAGAATATTCTTCTGGTACCTTTACATAAAACTATTGGGGAAGGATGCACAACTTTAACTGCAGATTGCATCTGAGGGTGACATCCATCATCTCTCAGACTACCTTCAGGGAATTGAAGGTAGTCTGAGAGATTGATTTTCCAGAGATATTTCGTTGGAGCAATTGCTTCGTGTTGAAAAGCCCTGGCTTATGGTCTTTTGAGATTTCAACAAATTCTGAAATGATGGCTTTGGAATATATATTTTTTGTGAGGTATTCTATTTTTTTTTGTATTTCTGGTTTTTAAATGTTGTAACAATATTGGTATTGTTGCATTTTGTTAATCAAATGTTTCATGCAATGGATGTGTCCTGTTATGTTGTTTTACTGAAGTGATGTTCCTTCTATTTTGACTAAAGTTCCTCCAGTACAGCGCTCTATGCACATTGGTGCCATGCTCACAAAGAAAAAACACTCACTAAGCACTGGAATTCCTGTATCATCTTAGTGTATTAAGGCTTTCCCCATATCCACAGCTTTCAAATGGAATAGTCTGCCTGTAGACCTAAAACTAGAAACCAACCTTCTGAGCTTCAGGAAAAATCTGAAAACCCTCCTCTTTAAATAACTCTCAGAACTACGTCATCGATATATTGTCCTGTCTCCATGTTAGTCTCCCTGTTGTCCGATATGTCTTCCTGTTGCGCCCTGGTGCGACCGGTGCGATAGAAATAAATAAATAGAAAATTAAATGAATAAAATAATTGTCATGCACTGATATGTATATTGAACACAATAGATACAAGACATACACTGCTCTGCTTTTCAGTTGCAGCAACAGAAACCTGCTGCAGTTCAGTTTTACTAATGCTTCAATGTCAAATAAGACTGTAGCACAAGACCACATTGGTGTAACAAGACCAGTGGGTATGTTATGGCTGGTGCTGTCATGCCATCTTGTGGCATGGGCAGCCCTGAACACATAGTTGTGAAATGGGCCTGAAGTCAGCAGGCCCTAGGGACACCTACGATCTTTAGGTCCCCTCACAGTTGCCCTTCCCCCTCTCTCTACCTTTTCATATTACAGATTTTGCCTCACACTAAGTGGTGGTAAAGGGCCATCCATGGGTCAAAATGAAAATGAATAACTTGCCTACAGAGACACTAGCCCTTTTGAGCAGCGATTGTCTATGTTCCAGGCAGCAAACCTGTTTCGGCAACTCACAAGCACAGCCATTTTAATAGCGTTGTAACTTTATTCTTACAGTGTACACATTAATTTGTGGTATTTATTTAAAGGATTGTCCTTTGGTCGACTCAGTTTGGTCGACCTATTGAACACCCCTTTTTAGTTTGGGCTATTGTCGCTTCAGCACTAAATATAAGCCACAACTATAGCAGTTAGGGATTAATGGCATATGAGGAGGGACCCAATGCTTCTTTGTGTTATTTGGTTCTTTGCTCAACCATTGACTGCCCATGGCAATGATAATCATTACGGCCATTACCACCCAGTTCCTGCCCCTCCCAGCCCAAAACACCTCCTCACGTAAACTCTTTGAGCACGTTTCAAGCCTTATCATTTATTTATTTATTTATTTATTTATTTATTTATTCATGTTTTTAAAGCACACAACAGCCCTTAGGCATCGTTACAGATAATCATTGCTGGTTACAAAGGGACGGAAGCATAGCAGTTACATAAGATTCTAGTTATATGAGATCATCAAGCTTTGCACCCCAAGTGCCTCCCAGTGTTTTCTGTAAAGCAATCTTCTGAGAGTTAATGGGCCTCATTACGACCCAGGCGTTAACGGGTTAACGGGCCGTACAAGGTTGCGGCACCGTTAACCCCTTACCGCCTAATTACGAGGTCACTTTGCGGGTCCCTACCTTAACGGCTGGTCTTGACCAGCCGTTAAGGATTGGACCCGCAAAGGGACCTTGGAGGTAATTACAGTACCGCAATTAGCGGTACCGTAATTACCACCTTCCCCGTTCCCATTGAGCCCTATGGGGGCAAAATGAGAATGGTGAAGGGCCAATGGTGAATGGGGAATTACCGCCCCGCCAACCTTGGAATGGGGCGGTAATTCCGCCGTCCACCATGGCGCAATTGTTAAAATACCGGCGTCAACCATGGCGCTAATAGCGCCATTGTTAACGCCTGGGTCGTAATGACCCCCAATGACTTAATTGGAGCTTTATATGCACTACTGGTGTAATACAAATGTCTTGACCAGGTATCCCTTCAGCCAATGGATTTGTAAGCACAATGAGTGTTCTTCTTTGAAGTCTTATTAAAAAGAAGCCAACAGTTGCATCTGGTACTTTTTTTCCAACTTTTATAATTTTGCAGTACTAAGTGGCCCTGAATGTAGAGAAAACACAGCACTAGATAAGCTACTCGCATACCGTATGGTACAACAGTTCTGCTATAAACCAATTCACAAATTGGAGTGTAGTCCTTTACAATGAAAATGCCATGATGATCTAGATAGCATTGCCTATTGAGTTGCATTCTCTAGTCAGTGATTTTTCTAAAGGTTGTGGCTTGTTCTTCCTGATGAGCTGTTTCACTATTCCACCTTGGCTGGTGAAGTTTGCAACATTCACCAAGCGATCAGCCTATTCTAATGTGAATGTTGCTACTGACCTCATTTCCCAGAGGAGGACTGACTTGAAACAAGCTTTTCTAGGATTTCATGCCTGGGGGGAAGAGCATGAGAATCAGCTCAAGTGATACACACAGCTGCCTGCTCAATCACCTTGTACTAAGCCCTTCTGTCTTCTAGTGCATCCCCAGAGGCCGAGGCTGCTATTCTTTGCAAGCGATCCTTTCTTTAGCCATTGTTCACAGCCTGGAATTCCGCTGTGCCAGGTATTTCTTGCTAGACATCGATGCTTGTTATTCTGCAACGCTTTTCAGAAAAATGTGAAGAGACATTTCTGCCAAGCCTCACAGATTGCTCCTCTAAGAAGCATGCAGTTTTACAGACCAGCTTAAAACAGTCGAACTGCCTTGTATACATTTGGGGCTTAATTTACAAAGCTTTGCAGTGGAGAAAAAGAGGGGGTGTCCTTGAGCATCTCGGACATACATCCGCTCGCTTGTACCTGATTCACAAAGCCCAAGACAGCAGTGAATTAAGGGACGCATTTATCACCTTTGAGATGCTCATGTGCAAATGGGATGCAGAAAGGATTTCTGCAGAGCATCCGAGGGATGCTACAGTCTGGGGCTTTGTAGGTCAGGTGTAAGGTAGCAGTACAGGTCAGAGATGTTCACAGCTATCACCCGATTTTCTCAAGTGGAAATCTTTAGAATTGGCTCTGGGGCTCAATACAATCTTGCCGGTGTGGTAATAACGGGTTGGTAATTCCGTTTACTGTCACATTACCACACCAGCAAAGTACAAGTTTGCCGGTGGGGTACCTCAGTTACCGCTAGTTAAGAGCTGGAGGTAAGTCTGGTGCCTTTCTGCAAAAAGTTGCCGGTCTTATCGCAACCGGTGTTACTGGTGCCAGTAATACCGGCAAATCCCCCCATGGAATCCAAGGGGACTCAATGGAAAGAGGATGTACTACCATTGCCGGCACTCGTAATCCAGTGGTAATACTGCCTGACTGGATGCAGGTAACCGTATTACCAGTTGTTGGGATCCTGGTGGTATGAACGCCAGGATACCGGCAACCTCATACTAAGGCTATTTTTTATGAAATGATTTCAGTGTATGGCCACTGAAAGTAACATAAACAACTTGTCGCTGTTATTGTGAGATTGGCTGTTGGCTCTTTCATAAGAAATATTAGGGAGAGCAGTCTGTGAAGAGTTTGCTGATGGATGGGGTCTCTTCCCTCACCTGAGGTTAATGGATAGAATTGAGTGAAACCAATGCTTCATCCTGCAGGCTACGCAAGCTTGGAGCATTTCTGTATAGGGTGGTTTCCAGTTTTAGCAGAAAGAGGCATTGTATTTATTTTATTTTATTCATTTATAAAGTGTGCAGCAGCCGAAAGGCATCGTGGCGCTGTTACAGAAATCTGAGGCATAGGTTATGGTGTATACGTACAGTTGCAGTTGACATGAGGTAGTACACAATGCACAGTAGACTTATTTGAACAGCCAAGTTTTGAGTACTTTGTGGAAGGCCACATGGGAAGGCTCAGCTCTGAGCGAATGGGGCGGCAAATATGTATGCTCACCACTAACCTCACCATGTGTTGCCATGAGCATCATGCCAACTTACATTAGAAAAAAGGGACTGTTTCTGGGGTCTGACAATGTCCACCAGAGAGGAGAGTTGCTACCCCTTACTCTCATGAACACTAACAGACACGTTTTAGAGGCTGACAATCTTGATGTATAATAAGAACTCCTAAATGAGGTTGACCTTTGATCTGTGGGCTTTCTTTGTAGTAATGCCTTGGACCTGATTAGGTGGGGTTTGACCGCTATATAATACATTCGTGGAACTCAAAGGAATACCACTTTTTCAAAGCATTTTCTGGATATGGTTAATGGTTGGGAAGGACTTACTGTTGGGACGATACATATTTATAATTGCGATGGCTGGAATCCAAGCACTAAACATGTATAGCAGCAAAATGGTCCACTGCCATGTGTTGCATCTTCAGCACTGGGAGATGAAGACATAAACATACAATGTGCTGCTGGAATGTTCTCCTGTAACATGACTTGTTTCTTTGTTGAGCAGTGGCAATGATATATTTTTTCGAATATACAGGCTGCACTGAAGACCCTACTGTAAGCATGTGAACTCAACTACAAAACACAAAAATACTTATAAAAACGCACAATTAAAATATATTTTTTTAAAAGGCTCTTTTCAGAGCTGCCACTACTGACGAGGTCCCCTACCCTGGTTGAAATGTATTCCCCAACTCCTGCGCGTGCACAGCCCAAAAAGTCAGTGGATGTCGCGACAGTTACAGGGTTGGACGTGTCACATATGCCCCTTTTGCAGCTGGCGACCAAAGAATTTGGCCTGTGGAGGATACAGGATTGGTCAATAAGGTTTCTGGGTGTGGATTGTAAGCACAGACTGTGGTACACGAGTATTTGTCGCCCAAAATGCAGAGGGTGCGGTTATGGCTCTGTGTTTCACATTCCACAGCGTATGGTTTGTGGGGGAGTTCAAAATAGATTGATTGAAAGTGCATGGCAAACTGTGTGCAGTGGCAGTTTATTGTGGATTGTATCATGTTGATTTGTACTCCTATGGAGTACCTACAATGAAGTGACTGATTTTGGTTTGTCTGTGTGAGACTTTGGTGACGCCCGGCCATGACGACATTATTGTTCTTCATTGTGGAGGGAACATTGCACAACATGTAACACGATTTTCAGTGCTGTTTGCACTGAAGGAGGTACTTGGTCAGGTCATGCGCGTGTTTCCGATCTCCTGCATAGTTTCTTATCCCATTATGCAGACACCCATGTTGCCGTGTTATTTTTCATTTGGTACGGAAATGGAGAAAGCGCAGTACATTGTGAAGAAGTCTATTTGCGCCTTTTTACGACATGTGCCAATGTCGTACTTTACAAATGGGAATCTGACGTTTCACAGCACGAAGAGGTTTCCCCACAAATAGCGTTCCTCTTAATATTACTCGGATTGGACTACAGTGTTTTCCACAGTAGCATGCCTACCTTTATTTTGCACACAATCTGTTGAGTGTATACGATGCACGGTGTCGTGCCTCCGTTCATTGCCAATTCTATTGTTGAACTCTGAAAGGAGCTTTCTTTACTTAACCTTTTTCCTTTTCCACTGCATTTCTATTTCTTTTGGTCTTGTAACACATGCCACCGAAGGAACGAAAGACGAGGGCCAGTACAGAATGGGCAGCACCTGTAGGGATACCATAGGGGACGTTCAGAGAGAGGGAAATGTTGGGTGGCCCTCACCTAAATAGCCGCCACTCATTATGATGCTCCCGGACGGACCCTTCCCAAGCACTTCAAAGTAGCTTCCCTCTGTAGAGTAGCGCGTTGCAGTACATGCACAGTACAATGCACTTTGGCAGGTAAGGGTCATTAGCGCAGCACATGTTCTACAAGGATGTTTTAAAGCTCCAGTGCCCTACAAGAGTATCCCTGTTGTCGGCCGCAGTCTATGTGGAGAATGCTGTACATGAAATTATCCTATTGCATTGTTGGAAGGGTACTACCCTGCCCACTGGTCCCTTATGCTTCCATTGCAGTTCTCGTCACATGCACTATGGACACTTCATGGTACGCCATTAGCCATAGGACTAGCATGCACGGAGATGATTGAATTCTGAAATTCAAGAATGCTTACAACAAGGAGAAACACAGCTTCAATATGTGGAGGAGGAAGATAATTAGGTAGCGTGACCCATGCGGCTGCAGTACTGTTTTGACCACCAGTGATATTCTTTGCTCTCCGAAGCATCTGCTGCTTCCTTACTTCTCTTAACGGGCACTAGTATGTAAGTGACCAAGCTGCACCAGCTTTGCCATTTTGCAGACTCACTACAAACTGTCACACCTGCAGTTAAATGTTTCCTCCAACTCTACGACCTGCAGGCATCCCCTTGACACTTTCCGGCACAGTGCTCAGTGCAGAGACGGTGTGTCAGTTTCATGGGTCATGGAAAAGCAAGCAGCACATCAATCAAACTATTTTGACATTTAACATGCCCACCGTACACTGGAGGTTGATGTTCCTTGTTTTCCAGTGGGCCTCATACAGGCAGCATGGTGTGGCGATAAATTGGGAGGTTTGCAGGTCAACCCACATAGTTATCAGGACTACTTGAAATGCGATAGCCTACCATATCATTCTGTTGGGCTGGGGTGAGGGGTGCTCTTACCAGCCCCCACAGGATGCCCTAGGCATGGGCATAGTTGTATAATGGATAGACGTGCGCTCCCACAAGTAATTACAAGTGCATTAGAAGATGTGGCCATGTGACCAGTACTGCAGTCCTACGGATACCTGCATTGTGATTGCACATACACCGCCCAGGGGCCGTCTCCATGGGAAACCTCCATACTGCTTACCTGCAGCTATCCCGGCTAGTAATGTGCAACACAAATTCGCCATGCAATGTTTACACAAAAAGAAACACCACTCACAGTCTCACCAACACTTAACATGCACACCTTTCATTTCCAAGATACACCGACACTAATAGGCAAGGGAAGGGGTAGCACAAATTAATACATACACAGGGGAATTTGGGCTTTCCACAAGTTGGTGAGGAGGGCAGACAAGGAATCAGTGACAAAACGTTCTTAATGGGACCTTATGGTTCAAGTGCGGTACCAAAAACCTATCACCTTGACAGAAAACAGTATGCTAAAGCAATGTTCCGGTTACAGTGCCCTACTAAAAACCTATGAAATTCCCTAACAAAAAACATTGTTAAAGGGAAGTTATGGTCAAGTTGCGGTCCTAAAAACCTAACACCTTTACTGAAAACACTATGCTAAATCAACGTTCCCGTTACAGTGCCCTACTAAAAACCTATGCAATTCACTAACAAAAAACATTGTTAAAGGGACATTATGGTTAAGTTGTGCTACTAAAAACGTATCCCCTTTACTGAAAAAACTATGCTACAGGAAAGTTCTGTTTACAGTGCCCTACTAAAAACCTATCAAATTCACTGGAAAAACATTGGTAAAGGGACGTTATGCTTGCGTTGCCCTAAGAATAACCTAGCCCATTCGGTGGAACAAGTTTTTTTACAGGGATGTTACAGTTCCTGTGCACTAACCACTACCTATCTATAGTATGGTTACTAGTAAAACCAAAACCCCCCAGAAATTTGCCAGTATGTTAAGCTAAGCAACCATAACTCGTGTCAGCACTGTGCTCTGCTAAGACAAACACCCATGACATCAAAGATAACACCAATCGTTCTGTCTCCCGACACGTTCCCTATAGTATGCAGACAGGTGTTGCCCCTTCCGTACCAGACCTTTCCTGGCCTTCCTTCTGTGACGTGTGTGAGAACACCATAATAAATTAAAATAAACTGGGAAAGGAAAAAAGGTAAATAAAGAAAGCACCTTTCACAGACCAACAACGGAATTGGCAATGTACGCATGCAGGGCGGGAGGTGTGGCAGTGTGGTAAACACAGTAGTTCAATCGGTTAGGAAGGGGGTTGCTGTACAAAGAGGTTTTTTTTACATGTTGCAAAGCGTTTACAAGAGAGTCACACCACAACACTAACTACTAAAAAATGATAACTACTTTCAAGAAGGGCACCAAGCCAATTTAGATGGGGTGGGCAAAAATCGGGATGGCTGGCATAGTAAGATGAATGTTCTAGCTGGGGAAAATTATTCACGCTGTGAAACGTCATATTGCCATGGGCGAAGTATGCCATTAGCACATGTCCAACAAAGGCACACATACACTCCTTTTCAATGTACCGCGCTGTCTGCATTCACAGGCCAAATAGAAAATGACGTTGTCACATCAGTGGCTGCATAATGCAATAGAAACGTATGCAAGAGATCAGAAACAAACGCATGAACTGGGCAAGTGCCTCCTTCATTGCAAACGGCACTGAAGCTAGTGTAACATGCTGTGGAATTTTCCCTGCACAATGAACAACAATAAGATCGGCATGATTGCGTGTCACCAAAGTGTCACACAGAGAAAGCTAAATCAGGCACTGCATTGTAGCTACTCCATAGCACTATACATGCACATAATAGATTGCAAAATGAGTAGCCACTGCACAGTGTTTTTCATTCATTTGCAGTCAATGTATGTCGGAATTTCCTAAACCCAGCACGCTATGCCTCGTGAAACACACAGCCATAACCGCACCCTCTGGATTCATGTCGACAAATACACTGTGTACCTCAGTCTGTCCGTACACACCACACCGGCAAAATGTATTGGCCAATCCCGTAGCTTCTGAAGGCCTATTTCTATGGCTGTCATCTACAAAAGGGGCATACGAAACACATGCCACTCTGCAACTATCGCAATATTTGCAGAGTTTTCGTGCTGGGTGCTCGCGGGGGTGGTGGAATAACTTTCAACCAGGGGAGTGGATGTTGTTAGTTGTGGTGGCTCTTAAAAGAACCTTTGGGATTTTTTTTGCTTTGTTTTTTTTTTTTATTTTTTAAAGGTGCTTCCCCAGAAACACTTTTGTTGCAGATTTCATACGTTAATGTGTGTTTTCACCGTCGGCTCACATTCTTGCAATAGGGTCTTCAGTGCAGTGTGTAGGTTGCGAAACAACATTTCATTGCCACTGTGCAACAAAGACACACCATTTGCCTTGAAAAGGTCAATGTATCGCAAACCAATGTTCTCACTCTCACAGGAGAACCTCCCAGCAGCACTCAAGAAGTTACACATTCTTCTGTTGATGACACCCCTTTCGACATTCTTCTGTTGATGACACCCCTTTTGACATGCCGGCCACAGGAATCATTGCTATATGTCCACACTATTCTCGGGGGTATACATGAGAAAAGCACCTTTGCAGTAGGAAAAATGCACTGCCCTGCTTTCATCATAATCTTCAGTTGATGGAACACACGGGAACAAGGCATGTAACCCATAAAGATGGCTCCGAAGTGCACAATCACAACATGTACAGTTGTCATAGAGGCCACGTGTCGACATTCTACAAGCTGTCCACCGAAACAGCACGCTTCGACACTACACCACAAAGCGTCAACTCCTTCCAAACCGAAATTGCCAGACAAGTCTTGGAGGGCATACACGCACAGATCTTCTACAAAGCCACCACCCACAACGAAAACTGTGCATCTTGCCATGTTTTCCATCCTAAGTACACAAATTAATGGGAAAAGTCAATGCCGTCCTTTTCTGTGACACACACCTAGAGCACCTGATTCGCCAAAGGCCATAGTCCCATTCCCATTGGCCACCATAGTGAGAAGTGCAAAATGTGCCAAGTGCCTTTACCAATGACCGCGAGGACCATGCCCTGATGAAGCAGGAGGACTCCTTCTCCCTATGGGTGCTCTTTCCTGTGACGGGCACCCTCGGCACCTGATTGGCAAGGCCATAGTCCCATTTCCATTGGCCAGCATGCTGAGAAACACAGAATGTGACACATGCCTTTCTCAAAGTACCGCGAGGGCAGTGCCCCAGTAAAGCAGGAGGAGTCCTTCTTCCTTTTGGCATGCTTTCCTGTGACACACACCCTGAGCACGACCTGATAGGACAATCGCGACAGTCCCATTTCCATAGGCCAGCATGGTGAGAAGCGCCGAGTGTGGCATTTGCAGGTCCCTAAGTACGCGAGAGCCATGCCCGAGTGAAGCTGGAGTCCCTGTTCCTATTGCCGCACACCCTAAGCATCTGATTGGACAATCCCTGAAGTTCCATTTTCATGACTGCCACCCGCTAAATCCCTGTATGTGGCTTTCGTGCTGCGTGCGGGCATTGGGGAATCACTTGCAACCAGTGTAGGGGGAGTTTGTGGTAAGGGGAGACTCTTAAAAGAGCCTGTTGTTTTTTTTTTCTTTTTGGATGCTTTTACATAAACACCTTTTTTTGTTTTTATCAGCATTTGTGTTTTCTTGTGCTCACATTAGTACAGTTAACTCTTCACAGCATCCTGTAGACGAGCAAACAAAATTGCATTGCCAATGGGTGACAACAAAATGCCATTTTCTTGGAAAAAGTTTGCATTTCCACAACTAATGAGATCACTGTTGCAGAAGAACATTCAACGAGCGGACAAATAAGTATACATGCTTCTGTTGATGAGACACCTTCCTGCGCCTGGCTCGGAGCAACATCCATGAGCAGTGGGCCATACTCTTTGTGGTATTATGGATGAGAAAGGCACCTTGGCGGTGGGAAAAAGCATCCTCACGACATCCAGCAATCTCCACAGTCTACGGAACAAATCTAAGCAAGCCAGGTAACCCATATGCATCCCGCCGTAATGGATGACAATAACATCTACTACTGAAAAGGTTGCAAGGTAATTGCAAAGTGCTTGCATATCAGCAAAATTGCACTCATACACAGCGTTCACGATGCTTACACTCCTTCAAAACCGAAATTGCCATCAAAGCCTCTTTGCAAGGCATAGATGTGCAGATCTATGACAAAGGGATTACCTACAGTCAACACAATGCGGTTCACCATGTTAGCCACCCTCAGTATGCAGAGTATAATGTGCAACAGTTTCACCTCCCCTTCCTGTCAACCACACCCACACTACCTGATTGGCTAATCCCCACACTGCCATGTCAATTGGGGAAGGTGGTATAAAGGGCAGATTGTGGCACGTGTGCCTCCCAAAGTAGCGAGACGGCCGCACCCCTGTAAAGCTGGAGCAGTCCTTCTTCCCTTTCCACTATCTTGTCTGCAGCTCTACTTCATTCGGTTACACCTAAATAGGCACACCCACATCCACCAATCGCATCGAAGCCGCCATCATCCAACACTTTCACTCCTGTACATCATTTGAAATGTACTGTTACACATTTACAGTACAAATGTTGTGCCATTCCAAAGCACGTCCACTACACAGGTCAAAGAAAGTATGCACAATTTCTCAATCTGCATACTTCCACATAGCCACTCAGTATGTGGATCCTGAAAGTACTGCATAATCCACTACCTTTTCTGGATAGTGGGGATGGGGGGATTAAACAATATCAAACTGGGTAGGGGATTCAGTCTTGCATTTTAGATGTATAAAGGTTTTTTTTTTTCTTCTTGATGTGCGTGCGAGCAACTTTTTTTGTATTTTCAGTTTATATGCATTTCTGTTTGCCTCTCCTCACATTTTTACCACATTCTGATCAATAATTCTTGTACAGTGTAAAAGAAAATGGCATTGCCAATGGTGCTCAAATAAATGCCATTTCTACGGACCCACTGCATATTTTGCGACCTTATGATCTCATAGTGGGTGTAGAACATGCCAGTAGTCTGCATAAACTGATGCATAATTCTGTTAATAGCACACCTTTCGACCTCTGGCTGGGGACAAATTACACCGTCATGGACCCATACTCCTCTTGGTGTTATGCATGAGAAAACGACTTTGGCAGTAGGGAAAATACGCATCACTGCGGTCAGCAACCTCTTCAGGTGATGGGTTAATCATCCACATGACATGTAACCCAAATGTAGACTTCCATAGTGCACCACGACAAAGTCAACGTTCGTGATGGACGCCACATATCTGCACAGGCGACCCACCCTGCCGAAACTGCAGTCACCCTGACAGACCCAGAAAGCGTCCACTCCTTCCAACCTGAAATTATCAGCAACTCCTCTTTACACACAATACCTGTGCAGATGGCGCACAAATGTATCACCGACTGTAAGCACTGTGCGTCTCTCACTCTGGACCACCCTCACAACACAGTATTGGGACAAAATGGTACCAACCCTTCTGGTGAACCACGCCCTAAACTCCTAATTGCCTATTTCCCATAATTCCATTTCCCTTTCCACCCTGCTCATAATGGCAGGATGTGCATGTGCGCTTTCCCATCTACAGTGAGGGCCACGGCCAAGTAAAGCTCAGACAATACTTCTTCCCTTTCTACGGTCAATTTTTGCAGCACTCCCCCATTGGGCGCTGTCAACTTTTCAAACACACATGCACCAATCACATACAAAACCTCTGCACTGAACACTGTCATTTTTATACACCAATCCAAACTTACCTTTAAACACTCTCAGTACACATTCCGTTTCATTGCAAAGCCCCTCCGCCAGAAACTTCTGCTAAAGAATGCATCCACGAAGATCCTAAAACGCACACAGCACACCATTGCCCATGCACACAACATTGCAGGCCTTTCCACACCCACCACAACACTATACATCCAAGCAAGCAACCATGTGGGCAGCTAACATTATGCACACACGTAACATGTGTAGCAGCACTTCTGCCCACCTCCTCCACACCATAAAACACCCATTCACGAAAACATGTCACACTTAGCAGAATCCACAAACATAGCACAGCCTGCACAGCCCCTATGCACTGACATTCACAAAGTATTGTGTCACTGGCAACCTATGCACAACAGCTTCTTAACATTGGGCCTACTTCAATAAATCTGCACACAGCAGAGTAACCAACCACATATAAGCTGCACTTCAAGCATACCCACTTCCATACTCACATTACGTACACACTGCACACTGTGGCCATACTACACAACTTCTCACTTCACCATCTCCTGCTGCACACCAAATACCGTAGAATGTTCCAGCTATCACCACAACCATGGAATGCACATTACACGCTTTGCAACTCACTTGTGGTGCTGTAGCACGTCGACCATGTGCTCCACACCAATTTTCCAAAGATCACCACCCTGTGCCTCATGCACAGTCAAACCTGCATTGCTCCAATGGGTGTGCTCCCTGCACACATTCCTCGCACCGTAATGCAACCATGCATGTCAGCATGTCACCAACTACCACTATGCACATATGCACCACTGGCACCAGCAATCCTAACAAACCTCCACACCGCAATGGACATGCACAGTGTAACATGGAACAGTTACCAAAATGTATAAACATTACACTGTCTTCCGCACCCCTACGCCCTTTAATTTACATACTATTGTCTTACCCACTTCCACTCACAAATTATTGTCACTGCCAACTTAAGCACAAAATGTTTACAACACGGCCCATCCTGCAAGCATTGTCCACACAGCACACTATCCAAGCACATAGAAGCTGCCCTTCAACCATTCCCTCTACCATACTGACAGTATGCAAACATTGCACCCAGTGCCCACACTGTGTGTTTTTTAACTGCATCATCCCCAACCACAGGAGGACACCGATATGGAGCTATGCAGCAACAAATTGCAACAGTTACCATAATGTAGAAACAAAAGACTCTGTGCTGCATCCCTGTGCACTTTGAATCACACACAATGGGCGTACCCACTTCAATGGCTGAAATGTGCTCCACAACCATTCCTTACATATCAACATATCACCATATCACCACCCTCTAATTGATGTACATTCAAAATTGCATTACTGCTGTGGGTGTCCTCAAGGCCTAGGCTCTTGAGTGCATGGCACCCAATAGTTTAATCCTTCCACTGACCCACCGAAACCTTCACTCACCCATGCATGCCACCATGTGCCCAACTATCGCATTCCATCGGCAGTGCACAGCCACCCGCACTCCCACCCAACCTATGTCATGTGCAATTCACTCCCCTTCTGCAATTGACCTGCCACCACTCACCAAAGTGGTCACCGCAAACAGGTCACGGCAGATTCTATGGGGCCGTTAGGACAGCTGCCTCCAAACACCACACAAAGTACTCACCTTCATATGTCACATGAACCACTTCTCACTCCCCTACGCGTTCCCTCCCTTATTACTGCCAACAAATTCCGTTTGGTACATTTTCCAGACCCTTCCGCCGCTGCACTGTCCTCCGATACACCATAGCAGATTTCCCAAACAATGTTGATACACACCACGCATCCCTCTAGCCAACCACCGGCCGCATCCAAACGTCTCTGATAGCATGCCGTACCGCGATCCAATGACATTTCTGTCCACGGAACAGAGAAATGGGTCCGCGGAACGGACCCAGATATCACTAATTTCTTGGGACGTGCATGTCAGTACTTTGCAACATAATTACTGGTTGGATTTCCACCAAATGCACAAAAGCACGCTTTCTGACCAACGCCCCTGCTCCTGCCGCAAATTTGGTGAAGATCGGTCCAGCCGTTAGCCATGCGCAAAGTTTTACCCATTCAGTCTATAAAAAATAAATGTTTTGGGACCCCCATACAACTTTGCCCCCCCACATGAAACCTCGCCCAACTTGGCGTAACAATTCAGAGCCACCCATTTACTTTTTTTGCAAAGTTTGGTGAGGATTCGTCCAAGGGGAGCAAAGTTATAAGCCGCCGAAAAAGTGCTCTTCCTATGAGTTTAGCAACTTAACTATAACTCCATGGCTGCTACAGCGGGCTGTGTAATATATATATATATATATATTTATATATATATATATATATGTATGTATATATATATATATATATATATATATATATATATATATATATATATATATATATTCAAAACAAAAGGAAAAAGTAATTCCACTTTTCCAATGAGGACGGCACTCAAAGCTGTCAGGACGTCAAGGATGGTCTTCAAAATAAATCCACCATTCGCCAACATGGTTACTTATGCCATATCCAGTTTTATTAAGGGCATAACAGAACTGACGCGTTTCACAACGATCCTGTTGCTTGATCACATATAAAATGAGTGATTTGCACATCGTTTAAATACAGTCAGAGAAGAAAGTTTCAAACTCTATGGTTTTGCCCAATACAATTAGTCCCTTTTCTCTTTCGACTTTTCCCCAATCCATGTGGATTCTCTCCTGTGTAACTCCAGGCGGCCATTTTGAAGTGTATTTCAAGTCATTCTTGTTATGTTTGATGTTAATATTAACAGAAATATTGTGACACTAGTGGTCAAAGCAAGAAATGCTATGTGCTCGGTATCAATATACCTTATCAACTCGCTTACCAGCAAACCAACTAGATTTCCCCATCTTAATGAACGATAAAATGAATAAGCTGCTGTTTCAAACTCAATTAGAGATCTCCTTTTCTTTAAGCATTTGTCCCGTAGATATAAGAAAACAGAGAGGAAACATGATACTTAAAAGTGCATAGTGCTGTAAACATTGGTTTTAAGTAAAACCAGAAATTTATAAAATGCATAGTGCCATCATTATTCCTCATATCCAGGCAATAGCTTGGTTGTCGATAAACTCATTAATTGTACAAGCAGAAGATATTCTCAATAAAGTGCATAGTGCTGTAAACATCCATTGCCACTGTATCAGTGTACAATATAGGTTATGATAAAACCAGAATTTGGGGAAATACATGCCGGATTTTAAACGAAAGGGGAAGTATAGAGAGAGAAGGGATAAAAAGAGCTGTGCAATTTTCACTAAAAAAGTCAATACACATACAAAAAAGTTTATACAATTTACAAAATATTGGAAAATGTTAAAATGAGCTCAGGTATCAAAAAATGTAAGCAAAGCATTGCCATTAGTGGTGAGCTACAAAAACCTTGCCAGAGTTCAAATGGGAAAGGTGCATTATGTCCCAAGGAAAGTATACAATTCTTCATCCAGGTTGTGTCCTCCTGGTTTTTTAGTTTGAAATTCTAAAATGCAGCGTGTTTCCATCTGTCGCAGTGCAAGCTCCCGGTTACCACCACGTGGGTTGAGTTTAATGTGATACACACCAAAAAATCAGAAACTGTCCAACTTGCTCTGATGTTGATCTCTAAAATGTACTGCCATAGAGTATGAGGCATCTACGTTCTTTATGGCACGCACATGCTGCAAGATCCTTAATTTCAGCTTGCCGATGGTACTGCCTGCATACCAAAGATTGCATGAGCATACTAAAACATATACCACAAATTCGGTGTTACATGTGATTTTAGTTTTAATTTCAACATCATGCCCCAGTATCGGATGTGTATAACTGGTTTTGTTAAAGGCAAATTGGCAGGCTTTGCATTTGGTGCATTTCAGAAAACCAGTATTTCTCTTATTCAGCCATGTCGGTTCCGCTTGCATTGCATTTTTCTGTGCCATAAAACTTGTTACTAATGTATCTTTGATGGAAATTGACTTTCGGTAGGTAATATTGGCACGTTGCCCCATGAAAGGAGATAGAGCTTCATCGGTTTTCAGGACATGCCAATGTTTTTGTAATATTTGCCTTATTGTTTTAGCATGTGAACCATAGGTGAGTATCAGTCTTACATCATCAGTTTCGGATGGTTGTTCAGGTATTCGATTAGTGGAGAGCAATACCGCTCGATCTAAATTTCGGGCTTTGATGTAAGCTCTTTCAATAACAGCCTTTGGATATTTTTGTTTACTGAAATTCCGGGCTGTGGTTTTACACTCTCTATCAAAGCAATCCAATTTACTACAATTGCGTCGAATCCTGATGAACTCACCATATGGTATACTCCATTTGAGCGGAGTCGGATGATTGCTTGTCGCAAATAATGGCATGTCCGAACTTGTAGGTTTACGGTGAAGTTCAGTGCTGATTTCTTTTTTGTCCGTTTTTACCACGACATCCAAGAAAATTAATGATTCTTGGCTGTGGGTCTCAGTAAATCTAAGATTTAAGTTGTTGACATTCACAGGGTAATTCATAGAATTTCGCTGAAAAGTGTCGCAAGCGGCTGGCGCAGAGTGTCCGCGTGCGATTGACTGCGCCAGGCACGTGCGCTAAAACCGATTTCCGCGCACAGCGTATTCATGGATTTCATGCTCCCAAACCAGCCGTGGCGCAGAGTATCGCAGCGACCCTGCAGCAGCGCCAGTAACGCCCCCAAGAACGCCCTTGCGCAAGGAAAAGCCATCAAAATCGCTAAATCATCGCAAAGGGCTGCGCTAACCCTGGACCAGTTACAGGGCTGCCAAACAAGGAACGCAAAGCGGGAAACGTGCATATCAGGGGTACACGTGAAGTCATACACGCGATTAGCCAGGGTACGTGTATTACAGGGGTACGCGGGAAGTTTAACACGCGATTAGCCAGGGTAAGTGTATTACAGGGGTACGCGGGAAGTTCAACACGCGATTAGCCAGGGTACGTGTATCACAGGGGTACGCGGGAAGTTCAACACGCGATTAGCCAGGGTAAGTGTATTACAGGGGTACGCGGGAAGTTTAACACGCGATTAGCCAGGGTAAGTGCATTACAGGGGTACGCGGGAAGTTTAACACGCGATTAGCCAGGGTAAGTGTATTACAGGGGTACGCGGGAAGTTCAACACGCGATTAGCCAGGGTACGTGTATTACAGGGGTACGCTGGAAGTTTAACACGCGATTGACCAGGGTAAGTGTATTACAGGGGTACGCGGGAAGTTCAACACGCGATTAGCCAGGGTACGTGTATTACAGGGGTACGCGGGAAGTTCAACACGCGATTAGCCAGGGTACGTGTATTACAGGGGTACGCGGGAAGTTTAACACGCGATTGGCCAGGGTAAGTGTATTACAGGGGTACGCGGGAAGTTCAACACGCGATTAGCCAGGGTACGTGTATTACAGGGGTACGCGGGAAGTTCAACACGCGATTGGCCAGGGTACGTGTATTACAGGGGTACGCGGGAAGTTTAACACGCGATTAGCCAGGGTAAGTGTATTACAGGGGTACGCGGGAAGTTTAACACGCGATTAGCCAGGGTAAGTGTATTACAGGGGTACGCGGGAAGTTTAACACGCGATTAGCCAGGGTAAGTGTATTACAGGGGTACGCGGGAAGTTTAACACGCGATTGACCAGGGTACGTGTATTACAGGGGTACGCGGGAAGTTTAACACGCGATTGGCCAGGGTAAGTGTATTACAGGGGTACGCGGGAAGTTATACACGCGATTAGCCAGGGTACGTGTATTACAGGGGTGCGTGGGAATCATCACACGCGATTAGGCTGGGTGGGTCCTCACAGGTGTTCCCTGTACACCCTCCACGGCCCCTGCAGGCAGTCTACAAAACAGGGGACTACCCTGCACACCTGCTCATGTCCCCCTGCACCCCCACCCCCCCAGCAGTGCAGGGGCAGCCTCCACCAGGCCCCCACTCATGTCTCCCACCACCCCCACCCTCCCGCCACCAGGGGCAGCCTCCACCAGGCCCCCACCCATGTCTCCCACCACCCCCCGCCACCAGGGGCACTCTCCACCAAGCCCCCACCCATGTCTCCCACCACCCCCACCAGTGCAGGGGCACCCTCCACCAGGCCCCCACCCATGTCTCCCAACACCCCCACCCACCAGCACTGTGGGGCACGTGGCCAGCAGGCAGTCAGGCAGCAGCAGATGGCAGGTGGGAGCGTGCTCAGGGCTCTGGGGGGCAGTAATTTCGCCTCCTGGCCAGGAGCGTAGTCTCTCGTGTGTGAACGCGTGGACAGCCTGATAGGTAGTGAAATCCCACACGTCAGCAAAGGGCCTTAGCGCGTAAACCCGTCAACAGCATATGCGCGCCTATAGTCACCTGCACGTGCAGGAAATAGTTGCGTGACACGTCCCAGTGTCAAAGCGTGTGATTGGTGAAAATGGATGTACACGTAGAAGTGACAAAGCGTGTGATTGGTGAAAATGGATCTACACGCAGGACTGACAAAGCGTGTGATTGGTGAACGTACACGCCGCGTAAGTGACGCTGTACGTGTGGGCCTGTATATAAGGTACATGTAGAACACCATTTCCTTGTACGTGCTTTTCGTGGAGAGCGAGTGGGTGAAATCTGTACTTCTTGTCGTTTCACACGCGATTTACTTCACGGCGTTTCCAGTTCGTATTCCCTGTTACCTCTGACAGCTTTTTCTCTTTTTTCTCTTTTACTGGTTTACCTGGGCCTGTTCCCTCAAACAGTGTCCCCTTCTACTGTTGTCCTGTCTTCTCAGACAGCGCACACATCTTCTTTTGGCGGGGGTTTAGCCAGCCAAACGCGCTCATTCTTCACGCTCTTTTACCTGGCAGACGGTGAGTCACGCACGTATCCAACTTCTGTGCTTGCCCCGTGTGTTGCCTACCCCTTCAGAGGTCATTCTAGGCTGCGTGTGACACGCATACGTTCATTCTTGTGTTACTGGGTGCCACAGCGTAGTGCAGGTTTTTCTTTCTGCACACGTGGTCTAGGAGGGGTTGCGTGCACGTCATCTCCCTTTTTTGGGCCTCCTGTGCGTTGCGTGACCCGTCATCTTTCCCCAGGGGTTACAATCAGCCGTGCTAGAGCACTAGGGTACAATTACCATCTGGTACCCAACCCCTTTGACCCCCAATTGCCCAGGACAATTGTCTACAGCCACTCCCATACGCACATTAACATCAGTGCCATGGCTGGGAGGCGAGGATTCCGTAAGGGTGGCAAAGGTGGAAGAGCCACAAGTGGTGGCCGTGGTGGATCCGGTAGGGGACGTGGTCGTAACTTGCAGGGTGAGCCTGACCCCCCATGTGTGGAGGACCAGTCAAGGGCACCCATCATCCCCCCCCCTCCCCCCACTCCCCCCCCTCCCCCCCTCCCGTTGAGGCTGAAGTGGCTGACACCATCCATGCTCAGCCCTTGTTGGACCAGCCCATTGTGGCACCAGACCTGGCTGACTCCATGGCTGACTTCCAGGTCAGCAGGGCTACGACACGTGCGCTGGTGCACGTTGATGCCATCATGCCACGTGGATCTGGGGCTGCAAGGTCATCTACTGCACCAAGGAGGCAGGGCGGAGTGGCTGCAGGGGCAGCTGCGGCTCCATCCACCCCAGCCCTCACACACCCAGCCAGGACAGTGTCGGTCCTAGTCCATGCTGCTGACATTCCCCCTGACACCATCACACTAGAGCCAATGCCTGCACCAACTCCCATGCTGAGTGTGCAATCCCACACTCCTGATACAGAGTCCACCAGGGCTCCTGCCCCTAGTGTCCAGAGCGGCGCAGGACACTCAGGATCACCACCACCTTCCAAGCGGAAGAGGAAGAGTGCTCGTCCGGCACAGGCTGATGCCCCAGACACGGCTACACAGTCCGGCCCGTCCAGGAAGCCCAGCTTCACGGATGACGAACTGAATGCACTTGTCGAGTATGTGTCCGGACATGACAACGAGATGGTCATTGTTGCAGGATCCAAGACCACACCTGCACAACGCCAGGCACACTGGCAGACCGTTGCGGACATCGTAAGTGCCCTTGGAATCGTGAGGCGCACAGCCAATGATTGCTATAAGCGCTGGAATGACCTAAAGCGCAGGGCAAAGAGTAAGCTGGCCTCAAGTCATGCCGCAACTCTAGTGACTGGAGGTGGGTCTCCAGTAGTAGACATGGAACTCACTCCACATGAGTCAGTCGCTGGGACCTACGTCACGGAGGAACAGATCCAAGGCGTGGGAGATCTGGCTGATTA